>NC_091286.1:588992683-589295714 GCF_032444005.1 Ranitomeya imitator | reverse complement strand
CCTTTTATACAAAAGCGCCTCCATATCTTTAAGGACCAAAGTTTCAAATAAATCAATCATGTTGCCAGGGGAGACAGGTGGTAAAAAAGTAGAGGGAACCCCTCCCAAAAAGGGACCATATTCCTCCGAACTCACAGTCACTTCAACGGGTCCCTCACTAGTAAGGCTGAGTAGACGTGCTGCATCATCCTGCAAATCTGCCAAAGATCCCCCTTGGGCATTAGCCATAAACCCCAAAGGACCTACACTGCAGGGGCGTTCTCCTTCCAAAACTCTAGGGACAGTGGGGTTACAATGAAAGAACTTATATAAATGCATCTTTCTAGTCGCTTTGAACAAGTCCACCTGAAAGGAAACAAAATCAAAAGAATCTGGGACACAAAAATTCAAGCCTTTAGCCAACAAAGTTAATTGATCAGAATTGAGACTGCGTTGTGTCAAATTCACGACGCAATCCTCTTGGGGAACAGTTACAGTCGTTCTTGTCTCCATGAAACAAATTTCCTTTTGCGCTGCCACATCGAGCTTGTGTCTGCGCTTGCCCCTCCGTGTCTTTCTCCTAAAGGGACAGTAGCGGGGCGTTGGGTATCCAAGTGCGTCTCCTCTGATGAACCCGCATTAGTAGAAGGACCCTCGCTCAAACTGGAATCCGACTCAGTCGTACTCGTTAGATATTCTCTCCCACCTTGCTGATTAAATTTTCTTTTCTGATGGGGGTAGCGTTTCCTTTGTTTTGATCTTTTATTCTGAAAAAACGCAGACTGATTGTCTTTTGGCATTCTATTCCAGGAAAAAATGTTACCAGTCTCATAGTCACCTTTGTCACGCAAAAATTTGTCTCTTTTACGTTGTTTCGTTTCCGCTTGTATGATGATTAATCTTGAATCCAGTTTTTTATTGAAAGCAGCCCACTGGCTATCCGTCAACCTACTTTGTAGCTCAGTTTGGGTCTTCAATATATCTGCGTTCAACAAATCATAACTGTTTATATTGGATTTTAGTACCAATTTCAACAGGTCTTGGGAGCATTTAAGCATTATCTTCTCCCACTCATTTTTGAAAGACGCATCATTACTGTGATGTGAAATGTCTTTCCATACCCGCAAGCCTCTTGGGACTCTCTGATTGTCAACATATGATTGTAACGAATGATTCGTCCAAAAAAGTCTTACTTCCCTTTCGGAAAGATTGGTCAGTTTATGTTCTAAAGCCCTATATTAATTTTGTGTGCGGGGGATTGGATTTCATCCTAACCCATAACGCTTTTACCTTTTTGGACACCTGGTACAGGCAGACCACCGGTACTGCCATGGGGACCCCGACTGCATGTACTTTCGCCAATTTATTTATGGCGGTATTTGAGGAGGATTATATCTATTCCACTTCTAATGTTTTTTTGAAACATATCAAGTTGCTTTTGAGGTTTGTGGATGACCTGTTCCTGATATGGGACGGTACTGAAACGGACTTCCAACTCTTTGTTAATTACCTCAATGACAGTAATGTGATGGGGATGTCCTTCACATATAAATTTGGGGGTCTGGCGTTAGAATTTTTGGACGTATGGGTGGAGGTGATTGAAGGGAAGGTGGTTACTTCCATATTTCGTAAACCCACTGCGGTGAATTCCATCTTACATTTTGACAGCTTCCACCCTCACCACACAAAAAAATCCTTACCGTATAGCCAGTTATTAAGGACACGTCGGGTAAATAATACTCAAGAGGGCTTTAGGCGACAGTCGGGGGAGCTTTGTGAGAGGCTCCGCAAAAGAGGATACCCGGAAGACCTGTTAAATTTGACATTAGATCGAGTTGAAGCAACAAGTTCAGGATCCGTAAAAAATTCTTATAGTGCAGTATCGCAGCGTTTTTCTTTCTGCTTTCAATATGGTCCCTTAGATAGGAAAATTAGAGCTACTCTCCGTAGGCACTGGCATGTCTTGGAGAGGGACAGAGAATTGACGAGTAGAACAGCAGGAGGACCTTTAGTGTCAAATAGGTGGGGAGCCCGTATCAGTGACGTCCTCGTACGTAATCGAGTCACAAAAGACAGATCTAATTGGTTAGAGCGAGCGATTCCAGCAGGTAATCACCGGTGTGGACAGTGTCAGTACTGCCGGTTTCATGTATTGGGTCAGACCCTGCATATTGGACCGGTAATACATCAGGTCCGACAATTCATCTCCTGTAAAACAGAGTTCGTAGTGTACGTTGTCTTTTGTCCTTGTGGACGATTTTATATAGGTAAAACCATCCGTAGATTATACGTGCGGTTCAGAGAGCACTTTAAATCTGTTACCACCGGCAAAGGTGTTCCTAGACTAATTGACCATATAAAAGAAAATCATGATGGCAATCCGGAGGTTTTAACCTTTGCAGGCATTGAAAAAATTGTTTTACCAGCACAGGGGGGCGATCTCCATAAGATTCTCCTAAGACAGGAGGCGAAATGGATTTTGCGAACAAGAGCGACTGGCCCCGCCGGCCTTAATAATAGAGTTGATATGGCGGTATTTCTGTAGCTCGGATATATATACATATATACCTTTTCTCGTTTTGTCTCCTCCTTTTCGTTTTTTCATTTTTGTTCCATCTGATCCCTTGTGGATGTAATGGAGTTATATGTTTCTATCATACTGTTTGGATAATTACCACTAAGAGGTGTATTGATGTTGCTCCCCCTGTTATGCATATCGTGGAAATTCGTGATAAAATTACGATGTTATATGTTAACATTTCACATTGATTGGAAGTCTAGATTATATGTCTCTCTTCTCTATGCATTTGTTTTTAATTATAATTGCTTTTAATGTACCTGTGCACTTTCTCTGGTGTCAGGCGGGTTAATGAGGCAGGTGTAGTTCGCATGTGTTTGCCTACTTAGCCTGGCGTCATTTCCCGTCTGACTATGGACCCGTAGAAGCGCTCTCAGGCAGCGCGAAACGGCCGTCGTCTTACCTGTCGCACTCTCCCTGTCCACTTCCCTCTCCCCCGTGCCGTGAATTATGTGCCGGCTGGCACTGAAATAAAGGACGCTTTGTAACTGCATCTGGTGAGTGCATCTGCTTTCTTCTTTTTTTGCTGGATTGTCATGGACTATATTTCTGCAGATTGCACCTCCTGGTTCATTTCTTAGACTGCTACACACCTCTTTGGTTTGCCACCGGTTTTCTCTATTTTCCAGGGCTGTGCCGCTCTCTCTCTCTTTTTGGTCTTCAAACAAATCAGTAAGCAAAGGCAAGGGGTATTGGAATTTGACCGTGATCTTATTAAGAAGACGATAATCAATACAGGGTCTCAAGGAGCCATCCTTCTTAGCAACAAAAAAGAAACCCACTCCCAATGGTGACGAAGAGGGCCGAATATGCCCTTTCTCCATAGATTCCTTAACATAGCTCCGCATGGCGGCATGTTCTGGCACAGACAGATTGAAAAGTCGGCCCTTAGGGAACTTGCAACCAGGAATCAAGTTAATAGCACAATCACAGTCTCTATGTGGAGGAAGGGAACTGGACTTGGGCTCATCAAATACATCCTGGAAATCCGACAAAAACTCAGGGACCTCAGAAGAGGGGGAAGAGGAAATTGACATCAAAGGAACGTCACTATGTACTCCTCGACAACCCCAACTAGTCACCGACATAGTTTTCCAATCCAGCACTGGATTATGTTCCTGTAACCATGGAAATCCCAGTACAACAACCTCATGCAGGTTATGCAACACCAGAAAATGGCAATATTCCTGATGTGCAGGAGCCATGTACATAATCATCTGTGTCCAGTACTGAGGTTTATCCTTGGCCAAGGGTGTAGCATCAATGCCCCTCAAAGGAATAGGGCTCTGCAAAGGCTGCAAGGAAAAACCACAGCGCCTGGCGAATTCTAAGTCCATTAAGTTCAGGGCAGCTCCTGAATCCACAAACGCCATGACAGAAAAGGACGACAATGAGCAAATCAGGGTCACAGATAAGAGAAATTTAGGCTGTATAGTACTAATGGTAACAGACCTAGCGACTCTCTTAGTACGCTTAGGGCAATCAGAGATAACATGAGCCGAATCACCACAGTAAAAACACAGCCTATTCTGACGTCTGAATTCCTGCCGTTCTATTCTAGTCAAAATCCTATCACATTGCATAGGTTCAGGACTTTGCTCAGAGGATACTGCCATATGGTGCACAGCTTTGCGCTCGCGCAGACGCTGATCAATCTGAATGGCTAGAGACATAGATTCGCTCAAACCGGCAGGCGTAGGAAAGCCCACCATAACATCTTTAAGGGTTTCAGAAAGACCTTTTCTGAAAATAGCAGCCAGAGCCTCTTCATTCCATTTAGTGAGCACAGACCATTTTCTAAATTTCTGGCAGTATAACTCTGCCGCTTCCTGACCTTGACACAAGGCCAACAGGGTTTTTTCTGCATGATCCACAGAATTAGGTTCGTCATACAATAATCCGAGCACTTGAAAAAATGCATCTACATTCAATAATGCCGGATCCCCTGTTTCAAGAGAAAAAGCCCAGTCTTGAGGGTCACCACGCAGCAAGGATATGATGATTTTTACTTGCTGAATTGGATCACCAGAAGAACGGGGTTTCAAAGCAAAAAACAATTTGCAGTTATTTTTAAAGTTCAAAAACTTGGATCTGTCCCCAAAAAACAAATCAGGAGTAGGAATTCTGGGCTCTAAAGCCGGAGTCTGGACAACATAGTCCTGGATACTCTGTACTCTTGCAGCAAGTTGATCCACACGAGAAAATAAACCCTGAACATCCATGCCAAAGCATATATCCTGAACCACCCAGATATCAAGAGGAAAAGAAAAAAAAAAAAGACAAACCAAAGCACAGAAAAAAAAATGGTTCAGAACTTTCTTTTCCTTCTTTTGAGATGCATTTAATTCATTTTTGGCCACTTGAACTGTTATGATACGGTGGTCTAGGAGCAACATGGAACGAGCTCTGAAGGACGTGGTAACTGTACTGACCGCAGTCCCTAAGCTCAACACAACACTAGAAGTAGCCGTGGAATGCTCCTAACTCTCCCTAGGCATCTCGTCACAGCCTAAGAGCTAACTACCCCTAAAGAAAGAAGCAGGAAAACTATCTTGCCTCAGAAAAAATCCCCAAAGGATAGATTAGCCCCCCACAAATAATGACTGTGAGTGGAGAGGGAAAAGACATACACAGAATGAAACCAGGATGAGCAAAGGAGGCCAGTCTAGCTAAATAGATAGGACAGGATGGAATACAAAAAAACAAAACTCCACACCTGACTAAAGGTGTGGAGGGCAAATCTGCCTCCCAGAGCTTCCAGCAAGACAGAATTAATTCACACTGATAAGCTGGACAAACATAGAAAGCACAGAATGGATAAGTCCACAATCTATGGACAGAAAAGAGCAAGCAAAAACTTAGCTTTGCTGAACTGGTCAGGATAACAGGGAACTCCAAAGAGATGTGAATCCAATCAGGAACCATTTACAAGTGGTACTGGCTGAAGACAGAGCCAGACCTAAATAGCCAAGCAGAAGAGAAGATAAGTGGAGGCAGCTGATGACAGCTAACTCCAAGGAGCAGCCATACCACTAGAAACCACAAGAGGGAGCCCAAGAGCAGAACTCACAAAAGTGCCACTTACAACCACCGGAGGGAGCCCAAGAGCGGAATTCACAACAGTGATCTCCCAGTCTTTTTATACCCAAGGCATGTAAGCTATTTTTAGAATTACCCAGTGCCCTTTAGCTCAACATCAAGATATGGCAAACAATGGTGATGAGATTACCTAGTACTACTTGACCACTCAATCTATTTGCACAGTCTTTCCTTCTCTGCTTTAAAAGTCATCAAGCTAGTTCTGGAATTAAATGTACAATTTGCATATCAGCACACATCAATAAACAAAGATAGACACACACAACGTACAAGTCACTATTACAGACTTACACTGTATGTTAAATGGTATCAGTTTGCAAGTCTGTCTTTTTGAACCACCAGACATAAACACTTAAATGCACAAGCCAATATACAAATGAAAAGTCGGTTCTTATTGGTTTGCAAAAAAGGTAGCTGTCTGGGTAATTAAGATACAATCTGGTTTCTTCACAGGAACTATATCAGGACTGCATGTTTTAGGAAATGGTAAGATCTCTTTATATTTTGCCTAACAATGGTGCCGGCAGGACATGCTGGTTTATTAACCCCTATCTGACCTTGGACGGGATAGTACTTCCAAGGTCAGATCCCCTGCTTTGATGCAGGGCTCCGCGGTGAGCCCGCACCAAAGCCGGGACATGTCAGCTGTTTTGAACAGCTGACATGTGCCCATAATAGGCGCGGGCAGAATCGCGATCTGCCCGCACCTATTAACTAGTTAAATGCCGCTGTCAAACGCAGACAGCGACATTTAACTACCGCTTCCGACCGGGCGGCCGGAAATGACGTCACATGATCGGGGGTCGGCAATGCGTCAGGATGGTAACCATAGAGGTCCTAGAGACCTCTATGGTTACTGATCACCGGTGACTGTGAGCGCCACCCTGTGGTTGGCGCTCACAGCACACCTCCATATCTGCTACATAGCAGCGATCAGCAGATCGCTACTATGTAGCAGAGGCGATCGAGTTGTGCCTGCTTCTAGCCTCCCATGGAGGCTATTGAAGCATGGCAAAAGTAAAGAAAAAAGTTGAAAAAAATGTTAAAAAAATAAAAAAAATATAAAAGTTTAGATCACCCCCCTTTCGCCCCAATCAAAATAAATCAATAAAAAAAATCAAATCTACACATGTTTGGTATCGCCGCGCTCAGAATCGCCCGATCTATCAAATAAAAAAAAGCATTAACCTGATCGCTAAACAGCGTAGCGGGAAAAAAATTTGAAACACCAGAATTACGTTTTTTTGGTCGCTGCGACATTGCATTAAAATGCAATAACGGGCGATCAAAAGAACGTATCTGCACCGAAATGCTATCATTAAAATCGTCATCTCGGCACACAAAAAATAAGCCCTCAACCGACCCCAGATCACGAAAAATGGAGACGCTACGAGTATCGGAAAATGGCGCAATTTTTTATTTTTTTATTTTTGTTTTTTAGCAGAGTTTGGAATTTTTTTTCACCTCTTAGATAAAAAATAACCTAGTCATGTTAGGTGTCTACGAACTCGTACTGACCTGGAGAATCATAATGTCAAGTCAGTTTTAGCATTTAGTGAACCTAGCAAAAAAGCCAAACAAAAAACAAGTGTGGGACTGCACTTTTTTTGCAATTTCACCGCACTTGGAATTTTTTTCCCATGTTCTAGTACAAGACATGTTAAAACCAATGATGTTTTTCAAAAGTACAACTCGTCCCGCAAAAAATAAGCCCTTACATGGCCAAATTGACGGAAAAATATAAAAGTTATGGCTCTGGGAAGGAGGGGAGTGAAAAACGAACACGGAAAAATGAAAAATCCCATGGTCATGAAGGGGTTAAGGACACGCTTGCCACTGCAAGGGTCTTCTTAAGACATTTTGGCTTTCAGAAAATACCTCCCAATGAACCCACCATACGGAGGGAGAAACGCGCTGGGGTGATGATATAACCCTAGGGGCATTAACTAGCTTCTCACTAGGGGACCGCCTTTATTAAGGCAGCAGCCATGCAGGGGCATGACAGTGAGTGGTAATGATAGAATATATCCCACTGCTTGCATAATTTTGTTCCTTTCATCCCTATCAGTTGACTATCTGGGAGAAATGGATCATTTAACCCTATGAGAAGCTATCTAACAGGGATAAAGGAAAGACAAATTTGGTGAGATCACACCAGTTTTCTATTTTGAGCACTGTTTATTTGGAGCACTTGCTCTTTAATTGTTGATTCGATTGTCTATGCATTATGGCCTTGGCGTTTTATTCATGTAATATTATTAAAGGTTATATCTTATTCTAATTACCTACCCTGCTGCTATTGCTGAAATATATATTTGGGAAGGTGCTGAGGCTCAGATCATATCGGAAGCACAGGTTGCTATTTTTCTATTTCATTTATCAACAAACCATAGTACAGTGGCATGTCTTCAACAAACATTTTCAGCGACACAGTTGGTAAAACTTTTCACTAGCAGAGTTAGGGACTTTCAATCAAGCTTCCCAGACACCTATCACTCTACAGCTACTTCTTCCTATTTTCTCTTTCTTTCACCTGTGGCTAACCCCTTTACTGTATGTGCCCCAAGCCTCGCTGACTTGTCTTTTCTTAGACCTACATCTCTCAAAAGTTGGCTAACACTTTGCGTTCCTGGAGACCTGTAGGGATTCTCACAAGTTGCTGAGCCAAAGTTCCCTTCCTCAACTCACCTGCTAGGAGTATTCCGCAGTAACCACACAAGCTCTTCTCCTTAGTTGTTTTCTTTTCCTGTCTGTCTGCTCCTCTGATCTCCTCTTCTACACACAGACACACACACTCCGGTGAAGATCACCTTGACCAGAGGGTTGTCCTGACTTTTCTCCTTATCTGAATTTAGTTACTAACTGAACTTCTTATTCCTGTCACTAACCCACAATCCTCAATCCTCCTCCCCAACCTGGCCCAGCTGTTATAGTTAAGCCTGTCTGTTGTGAATTCCGCTTTTGGGCTCCCTCCGGTGGTTGTAAATGGTAATGCAGTTGTCCCTGGGCTGCAGTCTTGCACAGGTGTATCTGATGATTGCAATTCTGACTGGGGTATTTAGGTTTGCTGGACTCTTTACTCCTTGCCAGTTGTCAATGTTTCTTGGGAAGTGTTGGATCTCTCCTGGTCTCTCCTGCTTAGCTGCCAGTTCAGCAAAGATAAGTGTCTGTTTCTTTTTCGGTGGCACACATGCAGTGTGCTTATATTTCAGTGCTATTCATTTGTTTTTCTATTGTCCAGCTTAGACTGTGTCAGTGTTTTCTCAGTCTGGTTGGATTCTTTGGAGTTGCAGATATACGCTCCACAGCTTTAGTTAGGTGGTGGAGTTTTTTGTATTTTCTGCTGTGGGTATTTTGGGAAGGATTTTAATACTGACCGCTTAGTATCCTGTCCTGTCCTTTCCTATTTAGCTTGAAGTGGCCTCTTTTGCTAATCCTGTATTCTGCCTGCGCGTGTCTTTTCCTCTACTACTCACAGTCATTATTTGTGGGGGGCTGCCTATCCTTTGGGGTTCTGCTCTGAGGCAAGACAGTATTCCTATTTCCATCTTTAGGGATATTTAGCTCTCCGGCTGTGTCGAGGTGTCTAGGTTTTGTTAGGCACACCCCACGGCTTCTTCTAGTTGTGGTGTTAAGATCAGGGTTTGCGGTCAGTATAGTTACCACCTACTCCAGTGAAAGTTTTCAAACTGCTCCAAGGTCACCTGATCATAACACCTGTCTATACTAGCAACAGTAAACTGCAGCCCCAGGAGGATTACTCTCAAATACAATTCAATACTGTAAAATACATGCAAAACACATTTTCGCACATTTAACCACTTGGAATGCCATCCTCTCCACTCTCACAGGCCCCCACAATCCCTCTATTATCTCAGGTCATTGATGTGATACCACAGCAGCCAGAAGCATAATAACAATAATAGTCCATAGATTTTCTTTGTGTATTTACCTATACAATCATGGGCAAAACTTGAGACTGACACAAATTTAGCTGTTTTTTTTTCACAAAGATTGCTACTTCAGTATTTATAGTATTAATCTGTATTAATCTGCAGTAACTGGATGGACAAATGTCTTTTTTCGGCCTTACTAACTATGTTACTATGTATGTATATGTAACTCTAAACTGTAATGAATAATGATCAGATGAATTGCATAAACTTGCAATCATTTTTGTTGCCAAAAAATTTACTTTAACACAAAAACTTTATTTCCACTGAATTTCATCCTTGTCCTGCTTACATCTTTTTTGCAATCTTATTGATAGCTAAGGTGAGATTGTTAACAAGGACAAGACAGCTGATATTACTTTGACATGCTGATTGAATTATAAGAGCAGACTGGTTGCTATAAAAGGGGCTGGTACTTTAACAAATTGTATTTTCCTTTAACCATGGTTACCACTGGTTTGAATCAAATGGCTTTAGATAAAAGCTTGTAAAATAATCCCTAAATCAACCCTTCATCAGATCATCAAAAACTCCAAATAGACAAGTTCAGTTGTTGTGAAGGTTACAGAGCCTCCTCCTAGAAACTCCTCCAAGTGTCAATATCATCTCCTAAAGAGGTGTTAAAGAAATGGTTAATCTTTATTTGAAAAATAAAGATTATAATATGTATTGTGCAAAATATTGTGCAAGATATCAGATGTTATCATCTGGTTCTCTTTGAGGATGATTTCCCGGACATTCCACATGGCAGTGGACGGTTTTTCTCAGAATTGTCAAGGACATCAGTTGTTTTTCTCTAGATTAACGATGTGTGTCTGTTTTTGTCTTTATCCACATAAAAATCCTGAATGTTCAGCCAAAATCTTATGAAACGCAAATATGTGCAAAGCACCCCCACATTCTTCTCATGTAATCTATCTTGTATCCCAGGATGTGTTTGACAACCCATGGTATAACCTATATTCTTGCCAATTTATTATGTAACTATATTTCCTTTTGATCTTGGGCTTTAAAAAGATCAGCCCTAAAAATAAAGGCCAGAGACTATTTGGAAAGACAACGAACGTGTGTCTCTCTGATTATTGCTTAATCGCTTGGGTACCTAAGACAGACAACACCTAAGTAGGTTAGAAATCCCTTCTCTAACAACTTGGAGGCCCCAGTGAGATATACAGTTAGGTCCATATATATTTGGACAGAGACAACATTTTTCTAATTTTGGTTATAGACATTACCACTAGGGTTGAGCGAAACGGGTCGAACATTTTCAAAAGTCGCCGACTTTTGGCGAAGTCGAGTTTCATGAAACCCGATCCGACCCCTGTGCGTGGTCGGCCATGCGGTACGCGACTTTCGCGCCAAAGTCGCGTTTCAATGACGCGAAAAGCGCCATTTCTCAGCCAATGAAGGTAAACGCAGAGTGTGGGCAGCGTGATGACATAGGTCCTGGTCCCCACCATCTTAGAGAAGGGCATTGCAGTGATTGGCTTGCTGTCTGCGGCGTCACAGGGGCTATAAAGGGGAGTTCCCGCCGACCGCCATGTTACTGCTGCTGATCTGAGCTTAGGGAGAGGTTGCTGCCGCTTCGTCAGAAGCAGGGATAGCGTTAGGCAGGGTCCATTAACCACAAAACTGCTTGTGCTGTAGCGATTTCCACTGCCCAACACCACCTTCGGTGTGCAGGGACAGTGGAAGCTCCTTTTTTTTTTTTTTTCCTCAGCGCTGTAGCTCATTGGGCTGCCCTAGAAGGCTCCCTGATAGCTGCATTGCTGTGTGTACGCCGCTGTGCAAACCAACTGCTTTTTTCAAAGCACAAATCCTCTTGTTCCTTCCTTTCTGCACAGCTATCTTGTTTGTTTGTCCACACTTTTTATTTAATTTGTGCATCAGTCCACTCCTTATTGCTGCCTGCCATACCTGGCTGAGATTACTGCAGGGAGATAGTAATTGAAGGACAGTTCCTTTTTTTTTTTTTTTTTGTGGGAGATTAAGATTGACATTTCTGCTAGAGTGCCATCTCTGTCTGTGTCATCTCTCACTCAGTGGGCCATAGAAAGCCTATTTATTTTTTTGCTTGATTTGGGTTCCAAAATCTACCAGAAAAAATCACAACATCAATCAGTGGGAGAAAAATATTGGCCTCAGGGCTTGTGTGCCACTCCTTACTCCTGTGTGTGCCATCTCTCACTCAGTGGGCCATAGAAAGCCTATTAATTTTTTTGCTTGATTTGGGTTCTAAATTCTACCTGAAAAAATCAATAAATCAATCAGTGGGAGATTAATATTGGCCTTTAAGCTTGTGTGCCAGTCCTAAGCGTGCCATCTCTCTCTCTCTCAGATAGTGGGCCATAGAAAGCCTATTTTTTTATTATTTTATTGGGTTTATAAATTTTCCCTGGAAAAAAAAAAAAAGTGGGAGATTAATATTGGCCTCTGGGCTTGTGTGCCAGTCCTGAGTGTGCCATCTCTCTCACAAATAGTGGGCCATAGAAAGCCTATTTATTTTTTTGGTTGATTTGGGTTCATAATTCTACCTGAAAAAATCAATCAATCAATCAGTGGGAGATTAATATTGGCCTTTGGGCTTGTGTGCCAGTCCTAAGCGTGCCATCTCTCTCTCTCAGATAGTGGGCCATAGAAAGCCTATTTATTATTATTTTTTTTATTGGGTTTATAAGTTTTCCCTGGAAAAAAAAAAAATGGGAGATTAATATTGGCCTCTGGGCTTGTGTGCCAGTCCTGAGCGTGCCATCTCTCTCACAAATAGTGGGCCATAGAAAGCCTATTTATTTTTTTGGTTGATTTGGGTTCATAATTGTACCTTAAAAAATCAATCAATCAATCAGTGGGAGAATAATATTGGCCTCAGGGCTTGTGTGCCACTCCTTACTCCTGTGTGTGCCATCTCTCACTCAGTGGGCCATAGAAAGCCTATTAATTTTTTTGCTTGATTTGGGTTCTAAATTCTACCTGAAAAAATCATTAAATCAATCAGTGGGAGATTAATATTGGCCTTTGGGCTTGTGTGCCAGTCCTAAGCGTGCCATCTCTCTCTCTCTCAGATAGTGGGCCATAGAAAGCCTATTTTTTTATTATTTTATTGGGTTTATAAATTTTCCCTGGAAAAAAAAAAAGTGGGAGATTAATATTGGCCTCTGGGCTTGTGTGCCAGTCCTGAGCGTGCCATCTCTCTCACAAATAATGGGCCATAGAAAGCCTATTTATTTTTTTGGTTGATTTGGGTTCATAATTCTACCTGAAAAAATCAATCAATCAATCAGTGGGAGATTAATATTGGCCTTTGGGCTTGTGTGCCAGTCCTAAGCGTGCCATCTCTCTCTCTCAGATAGTGGGCCATAGAAAGCCTATTTATTATTATTTTTTTTATTGGGTTTATAAATTTTCCCTGGAAAAAAAAAAAAAGGGAGATTAATATTGGCCTCTGGGCTTGTGTGCCAGTCCTGAGCGTGCCATCTCTCTCACAAATAGTGGGCCATAGAAAGCCTATTAATTTTTTTGCTTGATTTGGGTTCCAAAATCTACCAAAAAAAATCAATAAATCAATCAGTGGGAGAATAATATTGGCCTCTGGGCTTGTGTGCCACTCCTGACTCCTGTGAGCGTCATCTGTCACTCAGTGGGCCCTAGAAAGCCTATTTTTTGTTTTATTTGTTTTCTAAATTCTCCCTGAAAAAATCATTTTATTTTCTTTGGTTTCTAAATTATTCCTGAAAAAAATCATTTTTTTTGTATTTTTTTTTCTCTAAAGTCTCCCTGAAAAAAAAAAAAAAAAATCTGTGGGAGATTCATATTGCCCCTTCTGCTTGTGTGCCAGTCTTGACTCCTGGGTGTGCCATCTCTCTCTCTCTCCCCAATTGTGGGCCATAGAAAGCCTATTAATTTTTTTGCTTGATTTGGGTTCCAAAATCTACCAAAAATAATCACTAAATCAATCAGTGGGAGATTAATATTGGCCTCTGGGCTTGTGTGCCACTCCTGACTCCTGTGTGCGTCATCTGTCACTCAGTGGGCCCTAGAAAGCCTATTTTTTGTTTTATTTGTTTTCTAAATTCTCCCTGAAACAATCATTTTATTTTCTTTGGTTTCTAAATTATTCCTGAAAAAAATCATTTTTTTGTATTTTTTTTTCTCTCAAATCTCCCTGAAAAAAAAAAAAAAAAAAAATCTGTGGGAGATTCATATTGCCCCTTCTGCTTGTGTGCCAGTCTTGACTCCTGGGTGTGCCATCTCTCTCTCTCTCCCCAATTGTGGGCCATAGAAAGCCTATTAATTTTTTTGCTTGATTTGGGTTCCAAAATCTACCAAAAAAAATCACTAAATCAATCAGTGGGAGATTAATATTGGCCTCTGGGCTTGTCTGCCACTCCTGACTCCTGTGTGCGTCACCTGTCACTCAGTGGGCCCTAGAAAGCCTATTTTTTGTTTTATTTGTTTTCTAAATTCTCCCTGAAACAATCATTTTATTTTCTTTGGTTTCTAAATTATTCCTGAAAAAAATCATTTTTTTTGTATTTTTTTTTCTCTCAAGTCTCCCTGAAAAAAAAAAAAAAAAATCTGTGGGAGATTCATATTGCCCCTTCTGCTTGTGTGCCAGTCTTGACTCCTGGGTGTGCCATCTCTCTCTCTCTCCCCAATTGTGGGCCATAGAAAGCCTATTAATTTTTTTGCTTGATTTGGGTTCCAAAATCTACCAAAAAAAATAACTAAATCAATCAGTGGGAGATTAATATTGGCCTCTGGGCTTGTGTGCCACTCCTGACTCCTGTGTGCGTCATCTGTCACTCAGTGGGCCCTAGAAAGCCTATTTTTTGTTTTATTTGTTTTCTAAATTCTCCCTGAAACAATCATTTTATTTTTTTTGGTTTCTAAATTATTCCTGAAAAAAATCATTTTTTTTGTATTTTTTTTTCTCTCAAGTCTCCCTGAAAAAAAAAAAAAAAATCTGTGGGAGATTCATATTGCCCCTTCTGCTTGTGTGCCAGTCTTGACTCCTGGGTGTGCCATCTCTCTCTCTCTCCCCAATTGTGGGCCATAGAAAGCCTATTAATTTTTTTGCTTGATTTGGGTTCCAAAATCTACCAAAAAAAATAACTAAATCAATCAGTGGGAGATTAATATTGGCCTCTGGGCTTGTGTGCCACTCCTGACTCCTGTGTGCGTCATCTGTCACTCAGTGGGCCCTAGAAAGCCTATTTTTTGTTTTATTTGTTTTCTAAATTCTCCCTGAAAAAATCATTTTATTTTCTTTGGTTTCTAAATTATTCCTGAAAAAAATCATTTTTTTTGGTATTTTTTTTTCTCTAAAGTCTCCCTGAAAAAAAAAAAAAAAAATCTGTGGGAGATTCATATTGCCCCTTCTGCTTGTGTGCCAGTCTTGACTCCTGGGTGTGGCATCTCTCTCTCTCTCCCCAATTGTGGGCCATAGAAAGCCTATTAATTTTTTTGCTTGATTTGGGTTCCAAAATCTACCAAAAATAATCACTAAATCAATCAGTGGGAGATTAATATTGGCCTCTGGGCTTGTCTGCCACTCCTGACTCCTGTGTGCATCATCTGTCACTCAGTGGGCCCTAGAAAGCCTATTTTTTGTTTTATTTGTTTTCTAAATTCTCCCTGAAAAAATCATTTTATTTTCTTTGGTTTCTAAATTATTCCTGAAAAAAATCATTTTTTTTGTATTTTTTTTTTCTAAAGTCTCCCTGAAAAAAAAAAAAAAAAAAAAATCTGTGGGAGATTCATATTGCCCCTTCTGGTTGTGTGCCAGTCTTGACTCCTGGGTGTGCCATCTCTCTCTCTCTCCCCAATTGTGGGCCATAGAAAGCCTATTAATTTTTTTGCTTGATTTGGGTTCCAAAATCTACCAAAAAAAATAACTAAATCAATCAGTGGGAGATTAATATTGGCCTCTGGGCTTGTGTGCCACTCCTGACTCCTGTGTGCGTCATCTGTCACTCAGTGGGCCCTAGAAAGCCTATTTTTTGTTTTATTTGTTTTCTAAATTCTCCCTGAAACAATCATTTTATTTTCTTTGGTTTCTAAATTATTCCTGAAAAAAATCATTTTTTTGTATTTTTTTTTCTCTCAAATCTCCCTGAAAAAAAAAAAAAAAAAAATCTGTGGGAGATTCATATTGCCCCTTCTGCTTGTGTGCCAGTCTTGACTCCTGGGTGTGCCATCTCTCTCTCTCTCCCCAATTGTGGGCCATAGAAAGCCTATTAATTTTTTTGCTTGATTTGGGTTCCAAAATCTACCAAAAAAAATCACTAAATCAATCAGTGGGAGATTAATATTGGCCTCTGGGCTTGTGTGCCACTCCTGACTCCTGTGTGCGTCACCTGTCACTCAGTGGGCCCTAGAAAGCCTATTTTTTGTTTTATTTGTTTTCTAAATTCTCCCTGAAACAATCATTTTATTTTCTTTGGTTTCTAAATTATTCCTGAAAAAAATCATTTTTTTTGTATTTTTTTTTCTCTCAAGTCTCCCTGAAAAAAAAAAAAAAAAAATCTGTGGGAGATTCATATTGCCCCTTCTGCTTGTGTGCCAGTCTTGACTCCTGGGTGTGCCATCTCTCTCTCTCTCCCCAATTGTGGGCCATAGAAAGCCTATTAATTTTTTTGCTTGATTTGGGTTCCAAAATCTACCAAAAAAAATAACTAAATCAATCAGTGGGAGATTAATATTGGCCTCTGGGCTTGTGTGCCACTCCTGACTCCTGTGTGCGTCATCTGTCACTCAGTGGGCCCTAGAAAGCCTATTTTTTGTTTTATTTGTTTTCTAAATTCTCCCTGAAACAATCATTTTATTTTCTTTGGTTTCTAAATTATTCCTGAAAAAAATCATTTTTTTTGTATTTTTTTTTCTCTCAAGTCTCCCTGAAAAAAAAAAAAAAAAAAATCTGTGGGAGATTCATATTGCCCCTTCTGCTTGTGTGCCAGTCTTGACTCCTGGGTGTGCCATCTCTCTCTCTCTCCCCAATTGTGGGCCATAGAAAGCCTATTAATTTTTTTGCTTGATTTGGGTTCCAAAATCTACCAAAAAAAATAACTAAATCAATCAGTGGGAGATTAATATTGGCCTCTGGGCTTGTGTGCCACTCCTGACTCCTGTGTGCGTCATCTGTCACTCAGTGGGCCCTAGAAAGCCTATTTTTTGTTTTATTTGTTTTCTAAATTCTCCCTGAAACAATCATTTTATTTTCTTTGGTTTCTAAGTTATTCCTGAAAAAAATCATTTTTTTTGTATTTTTTTTTCTCTCAAGTCTCCCTGAAAAAAAAAAAAAAAAAAAAATCTGTGGGAGATTCATATTGCCCCTTCTGCTTGTGTGCCAGTCTTGACTCCTGGGTGTGCCATCTCTCTCTCTCTCCCCAATTGTGGGCCATAGAAAGCCTATTAATTTTTTTGCTTGATTTGGGTTCCAAAATCTACCAAAAAAAATAACTAAATCAATCGGTGGGAGATTAATATTGGCCTCTGGGCTTGTGTGCCACTCCTGACTCCTGTGTGCGTCCTCTCTCACTCAGTGGGCCCTACAAAGCCTTTTTTTTTTTTTTTTTCCTAAATTCTCCCTGAAACAATCATTTCATTTTATTTGTTTTATAAATTCTTCTGTAAAAAATAATTTTTTTTTAATTTTTTTTTTTCTGAAGTCTCCCTTTTAAAAAAAACAAACACAAATCAGTGGGAGATAAATATTTACATTTGCGCTTCAGTGACAGTCCTGCGTGTGTGCCATCTCATTTATTGCCAACAACAACAGAGTGTGTAACATTGTGGCTGATTTTCGTTGTGGTCTCACCCACCTGTAAAGGGGTAGCTAAATCATACTGAAGTTATAGCTCACCGTGTAAGTTGTGTGACAGCAACAAATACCGTTCGTTTGGTAACGTTTTTAAAACAATGAGGAAGTCTGGTGGAAGAGGTCGTGGCCGGGGGCGTTCATTGTCAGCTGGTAATGAGGGTAGTGGTAGTGGTGGAGCATCAGGTGGTCGTGGGAAAAAAATATTGCACCTAAGTCTGGAGCTGTGGAGCCAGGTTCGTCGTCTGGCTACACAAGGCCTCGAACCCTCCCTTTTCTGGGAGTAGGAAAACCGCTTTTAAAGCCGGAGCATCAAGAGCAAGTTTTGGCTTATCTTGCTGACTCAGCCTCTAGCTCTTTTGCCTCCTCTCGTGAAACTGGTAAAAGTAAAAGCAGCGCGTCGTTAGTGGATGTTCACGGTCAGGGACAAGTCGCTTCCTTGTCCTCTTCAGCAAAAACAACAACAGAGAAGAATGCAGCAGGCGACACAATGGGTTACTCCATGGAGCTCTTTACACATACCGTCCCTGGCTTAGAAAGTGAAGCAGTTAACAGTCCATGCCCATTACAAGTTGAATCTGACATGGAGTACACTGATGCACAGCCACAGCCAGACTACTATGCTGGTCCTTTGACTCAGACCACAACATTGCCCTCGCAGGGTGCTGATCAAGAATCAGACCCTGATGAGACTATGGTGCCCCGTCACAAACGCTATACCACCGACCGACACGGTGACACAGACGAAGTTGCACACGAGCTACAAGAAGAGGTAATAGATGACCCAGTTCTTGACCCCGATTGGCAGCCATTGGGGGAACAGGGTGCAGGCGGCAGCAGTTCTGAAGCGGAGGAGGAGGGGCCGCAGCAGGCATCAACATCGCAACAGGTTCCATCTGCCGGGCCCGTATCTTGGCCAAAACGCGTGGCAAAGTCAAAACCTGTTGGAGGACAGCGTGGCCATCCGGTTAAAGCTCAGTCTGCAATGCCTGAAAATGTATCCGATGCTAGAAAGAGTGCAGTCTGGCATTTTTTTTAAACAACATCCAATTGATCAGCACAAAGTAATCTGTCAAAAATGTTCAACTACCTTAAGCAGAGGGCAGAATCTGAAAAGTCTCAATACAAGTTGCATGCATAGACATTTAACCACCATGCATTTGCAAGCTTGGACTAACTACCAAACGTCCCTTAAGGTTGTAGCACCCTCGGCCAATGAAGCTACTCATCAACGCAACATCCCTTCCGGCAGTGTAGGGCCACCATTTTCTGCACCACCTGCAGTATCTGTGCAGGTTTCTTTGCCAGGCCAAAGCAGTCAGAGTCAGGGAATCTCCATTTTCGTAGTAGGAAACACTGCATCTAGGGCACCGGCGGCAACAATACCATCTCCCACCGTCTCTCAGTCTGCCATGTCCACCGGCACCCCCGCTAGTTCCACGATCTCCAGCTCTCCAGTCCAGCTCACCCTACATGAGACTATGGTTAGAAAAAGGAAGTACTTAGCCTCGCATCCGCGTACACAGGGTTTGAACGCCCACATAGCTAGACTAATCTCGTTAGAGATGATGCCCTACCGGTTAGTTGAAAGCGAAGCTTTCAAAGACCTGATGGACTACGCTGTACCACGCTACGAGCTACCCAGCCGACACTTTTTTCCAGAAAAGCCATCCCAGCCCTCCACCAGCATGTTAAAGAGCGCATCGTCCATGCACTCAGGCAATCTGTGAGCACAAAGGTGCACCTGACAACAGATGCATGGACCAGTAGGCATGGCCAGGGACGTTACGTGTCCATCACGGCACACTGGGTAAATGTGGTGGATTCAGGGTCCACAGGGGACAGCAAGTTTGGGACAGTTCTGCCTAGCCCACGGTCTAGGAAACAGTTGGCTGTAGCCGTTCGCACCCCCTCCTCCTCCTCCTCCTCCTCGTCCTCCTGCAGAAGCGAGAGCTCGTCCACAGACCGCAGTCGCACAACCACTCCATCCGCAGCTGCCACTGTTGCACACCAGGTCTCCCATTATGGGGCAGCTACTGGCAAACGTCAGCAGGCTGTATTGGCTATGAAGTGTTTGGGCGACAACAGACACACCGCGGAAGTTCTGTCCGAGTCCTTGCAGCAAGAAACGCAGTCGTGGCTGGGCACTGTAGATCTTGAGGCAGGCAAGGTAGTGAGTGATAACGGAAGGAATTTCATGGCTGCCATCTCCCTTTCCCAACTGAAACACATTCCTTGCCTGGCTCACACCTTAAACCTGGTGGTGCAGTGCTTCCTGAAAAGTTATCCGGGGTTATCCGACCTGCTCCTCAAAGTGCGTGGACTTTGCGCACATATCCGCCGTTCGCCTGTACACTCCAGCCGTATGCAGACCTATCAGCGTTCTTTGAACCTTCCCCAGCATCGCCTAATCATAGACGTTGTTACAAGGTGGAACTCAACACTGCACATGCTTCAGAGACTGTGCGAACAGAGGCGGGCTGTTATGTTTTTGTGGGAGGATACACATACACGGGCAGGCAGTAGGATGGCAGACATGGAGTTGTCAGGTGTGCAGTGGTCGAAGATTCAAGACATGTGTCAAGTCCTTTAGTGTTTTGAGGAATGCACACGGCTGGTTAGTGCAGACAACGCCATAATAAGCATGAGCATCCCCCTAATGTGTCTGCTGATGCAAAGTTTGACGCACATAAAGGATCAGGCGTCTGCACCAGAGGAAGAGGAAAGCCTTGATGACAGTCAGCCATTGTCTGGTCAGGGCAGTGTACAGGATGAGGTAGCGGGCGAAGAGGAGGTGGAGGATGAGGAGGATGATGGGGATGAGTATATTTTTAATGAGGAAGCTTTCCCGGGGTCATTGGAAATTGGTGGCGTGGCAAGGGCGGGTTCTGGTTTTTTGAGGGACACAAGTGACGTAGATTTGCCTGCAACTGCCCCTCAACCAAGCACAACCGCAGATTTGACAACTGGAACTTTGGCCCACATGGCGGATTATGCCTTGCGTATCCTCAAAAGGGACACACGCATTACAAAAATGATGAACGATGACGATTACTGGTTGGCCTGCCTCCTTGATCCTCGCTATAAAGGCAAATTGCAAAATATTATGCCACATGAGAACTTGGAACTAATATTAGCAACAAAACAATCAACTCTTGTTGACCGTTTGCTTCTGGCATTCCCTGCACACAGCGCCCGTGATCGTTCTCACACGAGCTCCAGGGACCAGCAGACCAGAGGTGTTAGAGGGGCAGAAATCAGAAGTGGCGTTGGCCAGAGGGGTTTTCTGACCAGGTTGTGGAGTGATTTTGCTATGACCGCAGACAGGACAGGTACTGCAGCATCAATTCAAAGTGACAGGAGACAACATTTGTCCAGTATGGTTACAAACTATTTTTCATCCCTTATCGACGTTCTCCCTCAACCGTCATTCCCATTTGATTACTGGGCATCCAAATTAGACACCTGGCCAGAATTGGCAGAATATGCATTGCAGGAGCTTGCTTGCCCGGCAGCTAGTGTCCTATCAGAAAGAGTATTCAGTGCTGCAGGTTCAATACTAACTGAAAAAAGGACTCGTCTGGCTACCCAAAATGTAGATGATCTAACCTTCATTAAAATGAACCACAACTGGATTTCGAAATCTTTTGCCCCACCTTGCCCGGCTGACACCTAACTTTCCTATGAAAAGGTCTTGCCTGTGGACTCTTCTGAATGACTTTTCCAATCTCGTAATTTTCTGCACCTGATTGTCCAGCATACGACATGTTTACTCCTAACAAAATGGCCAAACTCCCCACACGGGGCCGTGGTATCGCCACTTTGCGCCAGCACCCGTGAGAGTGCTGTTTGTCTGAAGAGGTGGGTGTGCCCGCTTTTGGTCGACGGCACTGCCACTGGGTCCCTCATAGTACAATAAAGTGTCTCTGGCGGTGGTGGTGCGCACCCAACGTCAGACACACCATTGTAATATGAGGGGCCCTGGGCCTGTACCGCCGGCCACAAGACAGTTCCCCCCCCCAGCTCAAACAGTGCTCTACCACTAGCAAAATTATCTCTCACAGCTTCACCAATGTTTAGTCTATGCGCTGACATCCTTCAATGCCTGGCACTGACAATACCATTGTTTTGACATTTTTGTTATGTTAGGCCTTCGAAGCCTGTCTGCGGTCCGTTCTTTCTACAACTACTACACTGACCAGGCCACTGCTGGCCGTGTTCCCCTGGAACCAATTTAAACTTGCCTACAGCCAGCCCAATTTTGTTATGTTAGGCCTTCTTAGCCTGTCTGCCGTCACTCCTTCCACTAGACTTCCACTGACCAGACCACTGTTGCCCGTGTACCCCTGGAACCAATTTTAAATTGCCAACAGCCAAATGTTATTATGTTAGGCCTTTGATGCCTGTCTGCCGTCACTCCTTCCACTAGACTTCCACTGACCAGACCACTGTTGCCCGTGTACCCCTGGAACCAATTTTAAATTGCCAACAGCCCAATGTTATGATGTTAGGCCTTCGAAGCCTGTCTGCGGTCCCTCCTTCCACTAGGCCTCCACTGACCTGTCTACTGCTGCCCGTGTTCCCCTGGAACCAATTTTAAATTGCCTACAGCCAGCCCATTTTATTATGTTAGGCCTTCGAAGCCTGTCTGCGGTCCCTCCTTCCACTAGGCCTCCACTTACCTGTCTACTGCTGCCCGTGTTCCCCTGGAACCAATTTTAAATTGCCTACAGGCAGCCCAATTTATTATGTTAGGTCTTCGAAGCCTGTCTGCGGTCCCTCCTTCCACTAGGCCTCCACTGACCTGTCTACTGCTGCCCGTGTTCCCCTGGAACCAATTTTAAACTGCCTACAGGCAGCCCAATTTATTATGTTAGGGCTTCGAAGCCTGTCTGCGGTCCCTCCTTCCACTAGGCCTCCACTGACCTGTCTACTGCTGCCCGTGTACCCCTTGAACCAACATCATAAAATAAAAAAAAAAGTATTTTGCTTATAAAAAATAAAATACTGGTGAGATATCAAATGCAGACATTTTAACATTAAAAACAAACACACAACTAAAATCTGGTACAGTACTAAAAATGGCCACCAGCTACAATTACTTTATCCTGCAAGTATTTAACTGAAAGGTTTTTTAAATTGAAAACACAGATATGGCATCCACCGAGTGTTGTCCTGTCGCGTCTTCTTTATATTATTGCCGAGAAGATGCAAAACAATGAAAATAATAAAATCATTAATTACCAAAATAATAGAGAAAGTCAACACCACATTGCAAATAAACATTCATTCCAAATAAAGAAGCAGGGCGCGTCCGAGGGTGAGTATATACCTAATAAGAATATAATCACCCTCGGACGCGCAATGCTTATTTCCAACAACCTTCCTTCCTAAGAATCAGCCCTTCCGTGGTGTAGAGAGACGTTGTGTTACACTTCAAGGTGTTCCCCAGGTTGTCTTTCCTGAGCTTCGATCTTCCGGCTCTCGTTTAGTAGTTCTTGGAAACTACACTGCATTAGGCCTTCAAATTGGGTATGGGGTGTAGAGAGAGGGTGTGTTACACTCCAAGGTGTTCCCCAGGTTGCCTTTCCTGAGCTTCGATCTTCCGGCTCTCGTTTAGTAGTTGTTGGAAACTACGCTGCATTAGGCCTTCAAATTGGGTATGGGGTGTAGAGAGAGGGTGTGTTACACTCCAAGGTGTTCCCCAGGTTGCCTTTCCTGAGCTTCGATCTTCCGGCTCTCGTTTAGTAGTTCTTGGAAACTACACTGCATTAGGCCTTCAAATTGGGTATGGGGTGTAGAGAGAGGGTGTGTTACACTCCAAGGTGTTCCCCAGGTTGCCTTTCCTGAGCTTCGATCTTCATGCTCTCGTTTAGTAGTTGTCGGAAACTACGCTGCATTAGGCCTACAAATTGGGTATGGGGTGTAGAGAGAGGGTTTGTTACACTCCTAGGTGTTCCCCAGGTTGCCTTTCCTGAGCTTCGATCTTCCGGCTCTCGTTTAGTAGTTGTTGGAAACTACGCTGCATTAGGCCTTCAAATTGGGTATGGGGTGTAGAGAGAGGGTGTGTTACACTCCAAGGTGTTCCCCAGGTTGCCTTTCCTGAGCTTCGATCTTCCGGCTCTCGTTTAGTAGTTCTTGGAAACTACACTGCATTAGGCCTTCAAATTGGGTATGGGGTGTAGAGAGAGGGTGTGTTACACTCCAAGGTGTTCCCCAGGTTGCCTTTCCTGAGCTTCGATATTCCGGCTCTCGTTTAGTAGTTGTTGGAAACTACACTGCATTAGGCCTACAAATTTGGTATGGGGGAAACATTGGCGCATCTGCGGTCCCTCCTTCCTCTAGGCCTCCACTGACCTGTCTACTGCTGCCCGTTTTCCCCTGGAACCAATTTTAAATTGCCTACAGGCAGCCCAATTTATTATGTTAGGGCTTCGAAGCCTGTCTGCGGTCCCTCCTTCCACTAGGCCTCCACTGACCTGTCTACTGCTGCCTGTGTACCCCTTGAACCAACATCATAAAATAAAAAAAAAAAGTATTTTGCTTATAAAAAAGAAAATACTGGTGAGACATCAAATGCAGACATTTTAACATTAAAAACAAACACACAACTAAAATCTGGTACAGTACTAAAAATGGCCACCAGCTACAATTACTTTCTCCTGCAAGTAGTTAACTGAAAGGTTTTTTAAATTGAAAACACAGATATGGCATCCACCGAGTGTTGTCCTGTCGCATCTTCTTTATATTATTGCCGAGAAGATGCAAAACAATGAAAATAATAAAATCATTAATTACCAAAACAATAGAGAAAGTCAACACCACATTGCAAATAAACATTCATTCCAAATAAAGAAGCAGGGCGCGTCCGAGGGTGAGTATATACCTAATAAGAATATAATCACCCTCGGACGCGCAATGCTTATTTCCAACAGCCTTCCTTCCTAAGAATCAGCCCTTCCGTGGTGTAGAGAGACGTTGTGTTACACTCCAAGGTGTTCCCCAGGTTGCCTTTCCTGAGCTTCGATCTTCCGGCTCTCGTTTAGTAGTTGTTGGAAACTACGCTGCATTAGGCCTTCAAATTGGGTATGGGGTGTAGAGAGATGGTGTGTTCCACTCCAAGGTGTTCCCCAGGTTGCCTTTCCTGAGCTTCGATCTTCCGGCTCTCGTTTAGTAGTTCTTGGAAACTACACTGCATTAGGCCTTCAAATTGGGTATGGGGTGTAGAGAGAGGGTGTGTTACACTCCAAGGTGTTCCCCAGGTTGCCTTTCCTGAGCTTCGATCTTCATGCTCTCGTTTAGTAGTTGACGGAAACTACGCTGCATTAGGCCTACAAATTGGGTATGGGGTGTAGAGAGAGGGTTTGTTACACTCCAAGGTGTTCCCCAGGTTGCCTTTCCTGAGCTTCGATCTTCCGGCTCTCGTTTAGTAGTTGTTGGAAACTACGCTGCATTAGGCCTTCAAATTGGGTATGGGGTGTAGAGAGAGGGTGTGTTACACTCCAAGGTGTTCCCCAGGTTGCCTTTCCTGAGCTTCGATCTTCCGGCTCTCGTTTAGTAGTTCTTGGAAACTACACTGCATTAGGCCTTCAAATTGGGTATGGGGTGTAGAGAGAGGGTGTGTTACACTCCAAGGTGTTCCCCAGGTTGCCTTTCCTGAGCTTCGATCTTCCGGCTCTCGTTTAGTAGTTCTTGGAAACTACACTGCATTAGGCCTACAAATTGGGTATGGGGTGGAGAGAGATGGTGTGTTACACTCCAAGGTGTTCCCCAGGTTTCCTTGCCATTGCTTCGGTCTTCCGACTCTCGTTTAGTAGTTGTAGAAAAGTACACTGCATTAGGCCTACAAAATGGGTATGGGGTGGAGAGAGATGGTGTGTTACACTCCAAGGTGTTCCCCAGGTTGCCTTTCCTGAGCTTCTATCTTCAGGCTCTCATTAAATTGTGGTTAAATGGAACAACTGCATTTGGCGTACTAGTTGGTTTGGGGCCTACTATCGGTGTCTGCCACTCCTTGCTGTTCTCCTGGTTTCCTGTCCTGAAATTCCATTTTCAGGCTCTCGTTAAGTAGTTGTTAATGTTAGACTGCATTTTTCCTACTAGTTGGGTTGGGGCCTACTATCGGTGTCTGCCACTCCTTGCTGTTCTCCTCCACTGAACAAAGCTGTGCCGCCTGTTTACTACGGTTGCCAATTTTGAACTGCATTTCGACTACTTACTGATTTGGCCCTACTCTCTGTGTCAGCCTCTCATTCCAGTTGTCCTCCACTGCAATGCCCCCTGGTTATTCCTGTGTTACCAATTTTGAACTGCATTTAGCCCACTTTATTCTTTGGGCCTATATCTGTGTTTCCACTTCATCGTGCCCATTGCTCAGCCAGTGATAGATGAGTCTGCTGGTACATTGACCCATAACGCAACATTCCCCGTGCATGCTACACAACAACATTGTGACCCTGCTGAAAGTCAGGTTGCTCTTCCCGCATACCATACCACCTTACACGGGGACAAAGAGGAAGGTGCAGATGAAAGTGCAGGTTCCTTCATCAGGTGGGGGGAGGAATACTAGTTGGCGACGTCACTGGCACAGGGCCTCTCATAGTACGCAAAAGTGTTGCTGCCGGTGGGAGGCGCCCCCGCCGTGCAAACACACCGCTGTACTTTGAGGGGCCCTGTGCCAGTGCCAATGCCAACAAGTGGGCCCCCCCTGCTTGCTCAGGATCACAGCACTTGCAAAGTTGAAATACTTACCTCTCCCTGCTCCACTGCCGTGACGTGGTCCAGATTTCCTGGGCCCACTAATTACTTGAACCAGCCCTACCCCACACAACTTTAGCCAAATTACCCCCAATT
This sequence comes from Ranitomeya imitator, assembly GCF_032444005.1. Taxonomy (NCBI): domain Eukaryota; kingdom Metazoa; phylum Chordata; class Amphibia; order Anura; family Dendrobatidae; genus Ranitomeya; species Ranitomeya imitator. The sequence goes on along the minus strand of NC_091286.1, from coordinate 589,269,436 downwards.
TCAAATGCCTTCCAATTATTATAAGGTAAATTACGCTTGACAAGCTTCATTAAGAAGAATGGATGGTTTTGACATTAAAATGGGCACTCTAGGTGTTTTCCTGGCCCCCACTCACTGCCGACTATGCTGCCCCATTGACTTGCATTGGGTTTCGTGTTTCGGTCGATCCCGACTTTTCGCCATAATCGGCCGATTTCACTCGACCCGACTTTTGAGATAGTCGGGTTTCGCGAAACCCGGCTCGACTCTAAAAAGGTCAAGGTCGCTCAACTCTAATTACCACAATGAATTTTAAACAAAACAATTGAGATGCAGTTGAAGTTCAGACTTTCAGCTTTCATTTGACGGTATCCACATTAAAATTGGATGAAGGGTTTAGGAGTTTCAGCTCCTTAACATGTGCCACCCTGTTTTTAAAGGAACCAAAAGTAATTGGACAGATTCAATAATTTTAAATAAAATGTTCATTTTTAGTACTTGGTTGAAAACCCTTTGTTGGCAATGACTGCCTGAAGTCTTGAACTCATGGACATCACCAGATGCTGTGCTTCCTCCGTTTTGATGCTCTGCCAGGCCTTCACTGCGGTGGTTTTTAGTTGCTGTTTGTTTGTGGGCCTTTCTGTCTGAAGTTTAGTCTTTAACAAGTGAAATGCATGCTCAATTGGGTTGAGATCAGGTGACTGACTTGGCCATTCAAGAATATTCCACTTCTTTGCTTTAATAAACTCCTGGGTTGCTTTGGCTTTATGTTTTGGGTCATTGTCAATCTGTAGTATGAAATGACGACAAATCAGTTTTGCTGCATTTGGCTGGATCTGAGCACACAGTATGGCTCTGAATACCTCAGAATTCATTCGGCAGCTTCTGTCCTGTGTTGCATCATCAATAAACACTAGTGACCCAGTGCCACTGGCAGCCATGCATGCCCAAGCCATCACACTGCCTCCGCCGTGTTTTACAGATGATGTGGTATGCTTTGGATCATGAGCTGTACCACGCCTTCGCCATACTTTTCTCTTTCCATCATTCTGGTAGAGGTTGATCTTGGTTTCATCTGTCCAAAGAATGTTCTTCAAGAACTGTGCTGGCTTTTTTAGATGTTTTTTAGCAAAGTCCAGTCTAGCCTTTTTGTTCTTGATGCTTATGAGTGGCTTGCACCGTGCAGTGAACCCTCTGTATTTACTTTCATGCAGTCTTCTCTTTATGGTAGATTTGGATATTGATACTCCTACCTCCTGGAGAGTGTTGTTCACATGGTTGGCTGTTGTGAATGGGGTTTCTCTTCACCATGGAGATTATTCTGTGATCATCCACCACTGTTGTCTTCCATGGGCGCCCAGGTCTTTTTGCATTAGTGAGTTCACCAGTGCTTTCTTTCTTTCTCAGGATGTACCAAACTGTAGATTTTGCCACTCCTAATATTGTAGCAATTTCTCGGATGGGTTTTTTTCTGTTTTCGAAGCTTAAGGATGGCTTGTTTCACCTGCATGGAGAGCTCCTTTGACCGCATATTTACTTCACAGCAAAACCTGCCAAATGCAAGCACCACACCTCAAATCAACTCCAGGCCTTTTATCTGCTTAATTGAGAATGATATAATGAAGGGATTGCCCACACCTGTCCATGAAATAGCCTTGGAGTCAATTGTCCAATTACTTTTGGACCCTTTAAAAACAAGGTGCCACATGTTAAGGAGCTGAAACTCCTAAACCCGTCATCCAATTTTGATGTGGATACCCTCAAATGAAAGCTGAAAGTCTGAGCTTCAACTGCATCTGAATTGTTTTGTTTAAAATTCATTGTGGTAATCTCTTTAACCAAAATTAGAAAAATGTTGTCTTTGTCCAAATATATATGGACCTAACTGTAATTTCTCCTTTGACTTTCATCTTAGACTGAACAATTGACTGCCTCACTCCTGAACAGAAAACTAGATCCCGGGTAAGTGAGTAGATTTATTACTCACACAGTTTTCTCTCCTGGAAAGGAGGATTTCTAGAGTCAGTCTTTGAGGATTTCTAATGGGAAAACCCTCAGGTAAAAGAAAGTATCTGTTATTTTTTGTCTCTTGCTTGTCTGTTTTCTCTGCTGTTTGTTTAAGTGCTATTAACAATTGCTTTTGTTTCATCATGAAGTGTGATGATTAGTGTTGAGCATTCCGATACCGCAAGTATCGGGTATCGGCCGATACTTGCGGTATCGGAATTCTGATACCGAGATCCGATATTTTTGTGATATCGGGTATCGGTATCGAATCAATAGGGATGTGTAAAATAAAGAATTAAAATAAAAAATATTGATATGCTCACCTCTCCGGCGGCCCCTGGACTTCACACTGCTAACCGGGAGGCTTCTTTGTTTAAAAAGCGCGCCTTTCGGACCTGTGAATGACGTCCCGGCTTCTGATTGGTCGCGTGCCGCCCATGTGACCGGCACGCGACCAATCAGAGGCCGCGATGTCATTCGCAGGTCCTCAATTCCTAGAATTAGCAGTTTTATGAATGAGAATGACGTCGCGGCTTCTGATTGGCCGCGTGCCGGTCACATGGGCGGCACGCGGCCAATCAGAAGCCGCGACGTCATTCTCATTCCCAAAACTGCTAATTCTAGGAATTGAGGACCTGCGAATGACGTCGCCGCCTCTGATTGGTCGCGTGCCGGTCACATGGGCGGCACGCGACCAATCAGAAGCCGGGACGTCATTCACAGGTCCGAAAGGCGCGCTTTTTAAACAAAGAAGCCTCCCGGTTAGCAGCGTGAAGTCCAGGCGCCGCCGGAGAGGTGAGCATATCAATATTTTTTATTTTAATTCTTTATTTTACACATCCCTATGGATCCCAGGGCCTGAAGGAGAGTTTCCTCTCCTTCAGACCCTGGGAACCATGAGAATACCTTCCGATACTTGATGTCCCATTGACTTGTATTGGTATCGGATATCGGTATCGGCGATATCCGATATTTTTCGGGTATCGGCCGATACTATCCGATACCGATACTTTCAAGTATCGGACGGTATCGCTCAACACTAGTGATGATTTTCCATCATTTGTTTTGTCTGTACCTATAATAAGGGTTCCAGTCTGTCTGTTTGTAACAATGTCAATGTTTGTTAATACTGTAAATATTGTAATAGAAGTGTCTTGATTCTTCTCTGCTATGCTCTGCTATACTTCTTTCCTTCTTTATTACTTTTATTCTGCTTTTGGTTAGCTAATTATATTAGTTCAGTTTATTGGTGCCTTGTCAGTTGTTAATTGATAATTAGTACTGATAGAGCTGTGCCGAACTGTTCTGAATATACTGTGGTCCTGATATATTGCTGAATCTGTGTTGGGGGAGAGGAAGCAAAGCAGCAGCTTTTGCTGCAGTGTCAGATCGGTTATTACTTTCAGCTTCTCTAGTGTGCTCTTTAGTGTGAGCTTGCACCTTGACTATAGCAACTTGAAGTTGAGCCACTAAGTCTGTATTTTTAACAGGTTTACCAGAAGAACCAATAAACTTTCTGCTCTTCCATATGGGACCGCAATCATGGAAAATGCCGAATGCATGGCACTATAGGTGAAATCTCTGCCATTATGCATGCCTCAGCGAGTGCTTTCAATTCAGCTTCATGAGCAGACATCCTAGAAGGTGAAGCTTCACTTTTTACCACCTCATGTTGATCAACTATTGCACAACCTGTATGAGGTGATTTATCTTTGTAAAACCATGACCCATCTACATAAAGCTCTTGATCTACATTAGAGATTGGTGTCTCTTGCCTATTGACAAGTATTTGTGTTAAAACAGTACACCCTTAACATGTCCCCCCAGATTTATGATGGTACAAACGGAAAGGGAGGTCATAACTTGGGATTCCTGGTGCTGGGGCTGAGAGAATGGTTTCCTTCCGGTCCTTGAACCCCTCTTTTGCTTCTGTGGTCAGTTGGTATGGCTGACCCTTGTTTCACATTGACAACACATCAAATAGATGGTGCATGATTTGTGATGCAGAAGGAATCCATTCTCTACAGTAGATGATCAGCTCTAGGAATTTTCTCAGTGTACTGATGGATGTGGGCACAATTGCTTATGTGTTTCAGCTGAGGTGAAATGCAGTGACCTAAGAAAATAAAATTTTCCTACCATTTTTGACTCTAGATGGTATATGCCAAGGTGGAAAGATAATGTCATGCACAAATATTATCTTTAGGAGAACCTCTGGAACCTTCACAACAAATGAACTTGTCTGGAGTTTTTGATGATCTGATAAAGGGTTGAATTAGGGATTATTTTACAAGCTTTTATCTAAAGCCATTTGATGCAAAACAGTGATAACCATGGTTAAAAGAAAAATACAATTTGTTAACCCCTTAAGCCCCGAGGGTGGTTTGCACGTTAATGACCGGGCCAATTTTTACAATTCTGACCACTGTCCCTTTATGAGGTTATAACTCTGGAACGCTTCAACGGATCTTGGCGATTCTGACACTGTTTTCTCGTGACGTATTGTACTTCATGATAGTGGTAAAATTTATTCGATATAACTTGCGTTTATTTGTGGAAAAAACAGAAATTTGGCAAAAATGTTGAAAATTTCGCAATTTTCCAAATTTGAATTTTTATACCCTTAAATCACAGAGATATGTCATGCAAAATACTTAATAAGTGACATTTCCCACATGTCTACTTTACATCAGCCCAATTTTGGAACCAAAATTTTTTTTTGTTAGGGAGTTATAAGGGTTAAAAGTTGACCAGCAATTTCTCATTTTTGCAACACCATTTTTTTTTAGGGACCACATCTCATTTGAAGTCATTTTGAGGGGTCTATATGATAGAAAATACCCAAGTGTGACACCATTCTAAAAACTGCACCCCTCAAGGTGCTTAAAACCACATTCAAGAAGTTTATTAACCCTTCAGGTGTTTTACAGGAATTTTTGGAATGTTTAAATAAAAATGAACATTTAATTTTTTTTCACACAAAATTTATTTCAGCTCCAATTTGTTTTATTTTACCAAGGGTAACAGGAGAAAATGGACCCCAAAAGTTGTTGTACAATTTGTCCTGAGTACGATGATACCCCATATGTGGGGATAAACCACTGTTTGGGCGCATAGCAGAGCTCGGAAGGGAAGGAGCGCCATTTGACTTTTCAATGCAAAATTGACTGGAATTGAGATGGGACACCATGTTGCGTTTGGAGAGCCCCTGATGTGCCTAAACATTGAAACCCCCCACAAGTGACACCATTTTGGAAAGTAGACCCCTTAAGGAACTTATCTAGATGTGTGGTGAGCACTTTGACCCACCAAGTGCTTCATAGAAGTTTATAATGCAGAGCCGTAAAAATAAAAAATCATATTTTTTCACAAAAATGATCTTTTTGCCCCCAATTTTTTATTTTCCCAAGGGTAAAAGAAGAAATTAGACCACAAAAGTTGTTGTGCAATTTGTCTTGAGTACGCTGATACCCCATATGTGGGTGTAAACCATTGTTTGGGCGCATGGCAGAGCTCGGAAGGGAAGGAGCACCATTTGACTTTTCAATGCAAAATTGACTGGAATTGAGATGGGATGCCATGTTGCGTTTGGAGAGCCCCTGATGTGCCTAAACATTGAAACCACCCAAAAGTGACACCATTTTGGAAAGTAGACCCCCTAAGGAACTTATCTAGATGTGTTTTGAGAGCTTTGAGCCCCAAGTGTTTCACTACAGTTTATAACGCAGAGCCGTGAAAATAAAAATTCTTTTTTTTTTTCACAAAAATGATTTTTTAGTCCCCAGTTTTGTGTTTTCACAAGGGTAACAGGATAAATTGAACCCCAAAAGTTGTTGTCCAATTTGTCCTGAGTACGCTGATACCCCATATGTGGGGGGAAGCACTGTTTGGGCGCATGGCAGAGCTCGGAAGGGAAGGAGTGCCATTTGGAATACAGACTTAGATGGATTGGTCTGCAGGCGTCACGTTGCATTTGCAGAGCCCCTGATGTACCCAAACAGTAGAAACCCCCACAAGTGACCCCATATTGGAAACTAGACCCCACAAGAAACTTATCTAGATGTGTTGTGAGAACTTTGAACCCCCAAGTGTTTCACTACAGTTTATAACGCAGAGCCGTCAAAATAAAAATTCTTTTTTTTTTCACAAAAATGATTTTTTAGCCCCCAGTTATGTATTTTCACAAGGGTAACAGGATAAATTGGACCCCAAAAGTTGTTTACCAATTTGTCCTGAGTATGCTGATACCCCATATGTGGGGAGGAAGCACTGTTTGGGTGCATGGCAGAGCTCGGAAGGGAAGGAGCGCCATTTGGAATACAGACTTAGATGGATTGGTCTGCAGGCGTCACGTTGCATTTGCAGAGCCCCTGATGTACCCAAACAGTACAAACCCCCCACAAGTGACCCATATTGGAAACTAGACCTCCCAAGGAACCTATCTAGATGTGTTGTGAGAACTTTGAACCCCCAAGTGTTTCACTGCAGTTTACAACGCAGAGCCGCGAAAATAAAAAAGATCTTATTTTTCCCACAAAAATGATTTTTAGCCCCCCACATTTTTATTTTCCCAAGAATAACAAGAGAACTTGGACCCCAAAAGTTGTTGTCCAATTTGTCCTGAGTGCGCTGATACTCCATATGTTGGGGTAAACCCCTGTTTAGGCGCAGCGGAGAGCTCGGAAGGGAAGGAGCACTGTTTTACTTTTTCAACGCAGAATTGGCTGGAATTGAGATCGGACGCCATGTCGCGTTTGGAGAGCCCCTGATGTGCCTGAACAGTGGAAACTCCCCAATTCTACCTGAAACCCTAACCCTAACACACCCCTAACCCTAATCCCAACGGTAACCCTAACCACACCCCTAACCCTGACACACCCCTAATTCTAATCCCAACCCTAATCCCAACCGTAAATATAATCCAAACCCTAACCCTAACTTTAGCCCCAACCCTAACCCTAACTTGAGCCCCAACCGTAACCCTAACTTTAGCCCCAACCCTAACCCTAACTTTAGCTCCAACCCTAACCCCAACCCTAACCCTTGCCCCAACCCTAACCCTAGCCCTAACCCTAGCCCTAACCCTAGCCCTAACCCTAACCCCAACCCTAGCCCTAACCCTAGCCCTAACCCTAGCCCTAACCCTAGCCCTAACCCTAACCCCAACCCTAGCCCCAACCCTAGCCCCAACCCTAGCCCTAACCCTAGCCCTAACCCTAGCCCTAACCCTAGCCCTAACCCTAGCCCCAACCCTAACCCTAGCCCTAACCCTAGCCCTAACCCTAACCCTTGCCATGATGGGAAAATGGAAATAAATACATTTTTTTTATTTTATTATTTTTCCCTAACTAAGGGGGTGATGAAGGGGGGTTTGATTTACTTTTATAGCGTTTTTTATATCGGATTTTTATGATTGGCAGCCGTCACACACTAAAATACGCTTTTTTTATAGCAAAAAAGTTTTTGCGTCTCCACATTTTGAGACCTATAATTTTTCCATATTTTGGTCCACAGAGTCATGTGAGGTCTTGTTTTTTGCGGGACATGTTGACGTTTTTATTGGTAACGTTTTTGGACACGTGAGTTTTTGATCACTTTTTATTCCGATTTTTGTGAGGCAGAATGACCAAAAACCAGCTATTCATGAATTTCTTTTGGGGGAGGCGTTTATACCGTTCTGCGTTTGGTAAAATTGATAGAGCAGTTTTATTCTTCGGGTCAGTATGATTACAGCGATACCTCATTTATATCATTTTTTATGTTTTGGCGCTTTTATACGATAAAAGCTATTTTATAGAAAAAATAATTATTTTGGCATCGCTTTATTCTCAGGACTATAACTTTTTTATATTTTTGCTTATTATGCTTTTTGATGGCTCGTTTTTTGCGGGACAAGATGACGTTTTCAGCGGTATCATGGTTATTTATATCCGTCTTTTTGATCGCGTGTTATTCCACTTTTTGTTCGGCGGTATGATAATAAAGCGTTGTTTTTTGGCTCGTTTTTTTTTTTTTTCTTTCGGTGTTCACTGAAGGGGTTAACTAGTGGGAAAGTTTTATAGGTCGGGTCGTTACGGACGCGCCGATACTAAATATGTGTACATTTATTGTTTTTTTGTTTTTTTTTAGATAAAGAAATGTATTTATAATAATATTTTTTTATTTATTTATTTATTTAGTAATTTTTTTTTTTTTTTTTTACACATGTGGAATTTTTTTTTTTTACTTTTTTACGTTGTCCCTGGGGGGACATCACAGATCGCCGATCTTACAGTTTGCACAGCACTCTGTAAGATCGGCGATCTCACTGACATCGCTGCAGGCTTACCAGCACCTGCAGGCGACCCGGAAGTACTCCCTGCAGGACCCGGATGCAGCCCCGCGGCCATTTTGGATCCGGGGCCTGCAGGGAGAAGACGTTCGGTACAAGGTGAGCACATCACCTTTTCCTGATCGTCTCAGGGAAGCACGCAGGGAGCCCCCTCCCTGCGCGATGCTTCCCTGTACCGCCGGCACATCGCGATCATGTTTGATCGCGATGTGCCGGGGGTTAATGTGCCGGGAGCGGTCCATGACCGCTCCTGTCACATAGTGCCGGATGTCAGCTGCGATAGTCAGCTGACACCCGGCCGCGATCGGCCGCGCTTCCCCCGAGAGCGCGGCCGATCGCATATGACGTACTATCCCGTCCCTGGGAATTAAGTCCCAGGTCACCTGGACGGGATAGTACGTCATATGGAATTAAGGGGTTAAAGTACCAGCCCCTTTTATAGCAACAAGTCTGCTCTTATAATTCAATCAGCATGTCAAAGTAATATCAGCTGTCTTGTCCTTGTTAACAATTTAACTTACCAATAAGATTGCAGAAAAGACACAAGCAGGACAAGGATCAAATTCAGTGGAAATAGAGTGTTTGTGTTTAAGCAAATTTTTGGCAACAAAAATGGTTGAACGCTAGAGCAGAAATCTCCCGTTCAGTCCCTTGTAACCTCTGCTCCTCTAGAACTCTTGACGATAGACTATCTAACCATCAGCCCAGCTCATCAAGGCTATGAACATTGCCTGGTAATGGTGGATCACTTCACAAAATTTGCCTTGGTGACTCTGACCCCAGATCAGACTGCAGAGTCCGCTGCGTGCGCAACATGCAAGAACTTAATCCTACCCTAGTGGTGTCCGAAAAGAATTCACCCCGATCTGGGAGCTTGGTTCTTGGGAAGAGTAATGGATGAATTGCACCACCTGTTCCGGATTAACAACTCCCACACCACACCATACCATCCTCAAGGTAACGGAGCCTGTGAACGATTTAACCATACACTGATTCAGATGCTAAGAACTCTAGAGGAATATTGGAAGGTCTGGTGGCCAGAGTATGTTTCTGAACTGGTGTGGGTATATAAAAATCGAGTACATCGAACCACGGGATATACACCTTACGCCCTTCTGTTTGTCGGAGAAGGAAAAGGAATCACCAAGTTGGCATTGGACCCAGAAGAGGACTACCCACTGACAGGGGTGTTCTCCTGGGTTTGAGCGCATCAGCTTTGTCTGCAAATTTTACATCAGTTGGTTCAGACTAAATTACAGAGTTGAAACATGCAGAAAAAACTTCTCCCAGAGTGACAGTTTCAAATTGCAGACCATGTCTTAGTACGGGAGAAGCGTCCTCGGGACAAGCTGGACAAACGTTGGGAGAAAGACCGGTGTCGGGTGAAGAGAATAATTAGTCTTGAGGGGCCAGTGTATGAAGTCCAGCTTGAGGGAAAAGAGGAAGTTCCCATTCAAACTCTTCACCAGAACATGCTTCGACCTTGCCTATCTAAAAATTCAGTTCGCACAGATGAAGAGCCCGAGACCCCTGAGGTAAACATGTGACAGTGGAAGAAGGGGATGAAGAAGGGGATGAAAGAAGAAGGGGATGAAAAATTAAGCTCTGAAGGTTTGGAATCAGAGGGTACAGACTCACCCATGGCCCTCTCTTCACAGCTGGATTCTGCCCCACAGGATAACTCCACTACTTCTCCTAATCTGAGATGCTCCAAACAAACAACGGTTGGCATACCCCCCAATCGCTATGACTAAGAGAATTTTTTCTGGCAAGAAATCACATGGGAGAAAAAGAAACAGTGGCACTCTCCTTAAAGAATCTTGCCCGTGGAATGGTGAGTGAAAAGAGTTGGGGAGTGTAGGGAGGAGTACCCAGTGAGTGGTTTCTCTCGTGTGTCTGGGCTGGAACTGTCGGGACTGTCACCAATATTGCAGGGATAAGAGGTTCCTGACTGCCACAGTTCTGAACACCCGGTGGGGGTGGGTACGACATAAATAGTGGTGTGGGCGTGAAGACGGGACACTTGACGGAGAATAAACTTGTGAGCAGTGAGATGATTGACTCCCTCTCGACGGACCCATGCCAGCTAGCTGCGCCTGTATTCCTGGCTAGTGATACTGCCAACACGTACTACCCTCAGCCCAGAGAGACATCCACACCGGGTAATGACCAGAATAGAGTGCATACCTTGGCTCCGCTCATCACTGCGGAGGAACCTCTTAGTCCCATCTTTGTGGTGCCTGCTAAGGATAGGCCCATGCATGTGGCTGTCTCCGCTGGACTGTGTGCTTCTACTGCGGCCTTGTCTACTGAACTTTTTGCCTCTTCCACTGTGCCACTGAACTTCATCTCCAGCCCACTGTGTGCTCGGACTAGGAAGTCACAGGCCAAAGGGCCCAGAGGATTCATCATCACAAGGAGACAGTGCATCACCCTTCTGCAGGACTGGATCGGAGACAACTCGTGCCGCCTGTGGTGCTGCCGAGGAATCTTCCAGCCACCTTCCTCCACCGCACAGAGACTGATAAGTTAACTTGTTAGTACCTTCTGCATTTCATTTTCTCCATCCACAAATTCACATCCTTTACCCCCTGCTTGTACTTTCACTGTTTGATATAAAGAACCTGTTAACCCTTGCTCTGCCTCCTGTGTGTCACTGCATCCTGCGCACCTGCTAGCATCCTGCATATGTATAACCAATATGTCTAAAGTTTTGTACTTTGTGAAATCTTGGCACATTGTGCAATGGTGAAACTTGTACTCCCAATTGATTCCCTTACTGACACACTCCAACAGTCGCCTAATGAAGATTATTGCCACTGATAAATTGTCACATTAGATTATCTCTACTCGGATTGCGCCAGTCCCACAACTGTTAGATAAAGATATGCTATTTTTTTAAAACAATAGGAAATTATGATTTTCTTCAACCGCCTTGCTGACACACTCCAAATGCAGAGCAATGAAAATTATTGTCCCTGCTAAATTGGCAAGTAAGATAATCCACCTGTATTCTGCCAGTCGCACAATTGCTAGATAAAGATATGCTATTTTTTAAACAAATATTTTCTGTGATTTTTTTTTACATCGCCGTTAGGAGACACACCAACAGCAGACTCAAGAGATTTTGCACCAGTAGAACAATTGCTAGACAAATATTAGGTATTTCAGAAGTAGACTAGAGATGCGTGAATACTTCAATTTTTGGTTCAGATTATGATCAGTAAATTTGCAACATTTGCAGATTAATTAATTGAATATTCACCGAACATAGCCAATCGCCACTCATGTTGATGGGAGGAAAACAAATGCATGTACAACACCTTGTAACTGCCCCAAATGCTGCCAAAATACATCAAATGAGGGACAGACACAAGGAAAGTGGCGTCAATTCACACAGTACAAATCATAGCATGGCACTGCAGCAATCAGCCAGGCATGAGATATTGGGGTCTGGGACAGCATTTACTGCATTCAATTAAACCTCACAGTAAGACTATGTGGGTGAGAAATCAGTGAAAGCCTCCTTTGCTGGGAGCCCTCATACCACATGCAACACCTCTAACTGCTTTCATGCTGAGCCACACTCTGGTGGCACAAATAGTTGGCACAAATATCAGTTTCATAGACAACCATTGTCAGATAAATATAAGGAAAGTAAAGTTGAGTCCAAGGAAGTGGAGGCCTGACGGTCTCAGAGGCTTACTGCTATATTGACCAACTGATATTCCACTACACCCAATCCAGCAGATGGACATCCAACCAGGAGTGTTCACATTTAAACATATGAGGGTCTTACACCACAGAAGTGGCATAACTTTCATGAGAGTAGAAATAGTATAATAGAGGCCGACAGGTCTTCCACTACACCCAATCCAACAGATGGACGTCCAACCACAAGTGTTCACATTTCCATAAATTATTGGCAGATAATACCAAAGAGGCATCAAGTTCACCACAGTAAAAATAGTATGATAGGGACCGACAGGTCTTCCAGTACACCCAATCCAGCAGATGGAGACCCAAAATGGAGTTTTCACATTATAAAAAATGAGGGCCTGACACCACCGAAGTGAAAAAAAGTCACAAGAATAAAAATAATGCAATTGGGATTGACACGTCTTACAATACAGCCAACCAAGCAGATGTAGAACAACTATGACTCTTCACATATCCACACTAAAAATATCACAGAGTGCAGTTACATCAGGGGTGTCAAACTGCATTCCTCGAGGGCTGCAAACAGGTCATGTTTTCAGGATTTCCTTGTACTGCACAGGTGATAATTTAATCACCAACTCATTATTTGTGTATATTATTATTGACACCCCTGAGTTACAATGCAGCACACTTAAAAATGCAATATATTACCTAGTGTGTACAGTCTGTGATTGGGGTGCAAATGTCCTTCGTGATCCATGACTTGTTCATCTTGATGAAAGATAGGTGATCCACACTCAGAGGACAGCTGGCTGCACTTATCCATTAGGATACCACCAGCAGCACTGAAGACAGGTTCTGAGAGAACGCTGGCTGCCGGGGACAATAAAACCTACAGGTCACTCATCCATTTTGTAAGACCAAAATGTGAAAGGGTCCAAGCCCTCCCTAATGGTATTAATATTCAGTCTTAGATACTCCTGCTCCATCCTCTCCATTCTTTCACCACATATATGACGTGGACTCTGTTGTGCTGGTGCATGAGCTGGTCTAAAAAAAATGTCAAAGGACTCATAAAAATTGCTTCTTCCACTTACACTGCTGCTGCTGCTAATGTTTTGGTATTGACTAATTGAGGTTGGAAGTCTAGAGCTGCGATTAGTCTTGAGCATTCCGATACCGCAAGTATCGGGTATCGGCCGATATTTGCGGTATCGGAATTCCGATACCGAATTCCGATACTTCCTGTGTATCGGATACCGGAATCGGAAGTTCCCAGAATTCAAACTGAACGCAGCAGCCAATGAGGAATGATTGGAAGTGTGGGCACATCCTGTTTAGCATGGTGGGCATGTAAGTACTGGCAAGGCTGTGATTGGCTGCTGAAATGATGTCACTCTGCACTATAAAAAACGCTGCCGCCATTTTGTGCTCACTCTGCTGTGATTTCAGTTAGGGACAGGACGCTGTGTTCTAACTGAGGGCCAGTTGAGATAGCTAATTTCTTTATTTTCCTTTCCCAAGGCTAATTTAGCAAAACGCTGTGTGTTCTTCACTGTTCACCTTGCTCTTGCCTTGCAGCGCTGTTTTAACAGCGTTCTGCAAGGTCTCTGTGTGTGTGTGTGTGTGTGCAGCTCACTCTGTAGTCTGTGTGCAGCCATATACCCGGTTGTATTCAGCTCAGGGGGGGTTCACACTGCCTCACACAGTTGTCCTTTTTTGCTCATAGTGCAGCCTGCTGCACATTTTTTCTCAAATTTCCTATTAGTGTCTTTCCACCCGTCTCCAGCTAAATTGTGGAAAAACACTACATAGGATAACCTAGAGGGGGGTTTTTGGGCCTTGCAGCGCCGTTTACGGCTGTCTGCACGGTCTCCGTGTGAGCCCAGCTCGCCCTGTAGTCTGTGTGCAGCCATAGCCAGTTGGATTCAGCTCAGGGTTCGTTACTGCCTCATACCTTGGAAAAAATTTCCCTTTTTTTCAAATAGTGCAGCCTGTTTAAAATTTAAAAAAAAAAATTCCTATTAGTGTTTTTCCACCCGTCTCCAGCTAAATTGTGGAAAAACACTACATAGGATAACCTAGAGGGGTTTTTTTGGGCCTTGCAGCGCCGTTTACGGCTGTCTGCACGGTCCCCGTGTGAGTTAAACTTGCTCTGTAGTCCGATCTGCAGAAAAAAAAAGGAAAGTTCACCAAACACAACTTAACACTTGTGTAGGCCACATTTGAAAAATAATAAAGTTTAGTCCACACTTTACAACATTAGTGTTTCTTACACCTGTTAGGAGGAGCATTTCAGGAATAAGCACACTAAGGCCTTAGTACTTTTCTGCTTATCTTTATCTGTCAACCAAGATGAAGAGGGCAGGGAGTAAGGCACGTGGGCGTGGGCGCGGAGCAGGGAGAGGAGCAGGGAGAGGACGTGGTGATTCTGTGCCTGCTGCGGGCACCGGTGACTCGTCGTCACTCAGTTTCAGCAGGGAACAGTCCTTCATGCGCAGCTTTGTCGGAGAGCGCCGTGCACCGCTGCTGCGTGAAGACCAAATTGAAGCCGTTGTCGGGTGGATGGCAGCTAACGCCTCGGCATCGACTTCAGTTAGTGCCACATCCTCTCAGGCACAGAGCACTGGAGAGCAGCCATCTGTCTCTTCACCACCTGCCAAATTGGCCAGGCAGTCAGAGAGCCCAGGACAGGAGCTGTCTCTACTTCTGTTCTCTGAATTTCTTGGCTTGGAAACAGGGGGCCAGCCAAGCAGCATTGGAGAAATGGAAGAAGAGGCAGTGTGCAGTGATGCCCAACAGCTTTGTCTCTCTGACTCTGAAGAGGCGGGTGGGCCAGTGCCTCCGGTGACCACAGCGCAGTACGCATCTGATGATGAAACTCAGGTGCCGCTTTCTGGTGCGTACTGTGCTGCCGAGACTACCCAGGAGGAGCAGTTGGTGGCAGAGGGTACTGGAGATGATGAGGTCGTTGACCCATCGTGGCGTGAGGAACAGGAAGGTGGTGGGAGCAGCTCTGAGGAAGATATTCCCCTTACGGGCCAAAGAGGGAGAGGGAGGGGGAAGACTGCGGAGCCTGTAGCCTCCACTTTGGCACCCGTTAGGAGCCTGTCTCTTTCCAAAGCCAAAAAGGGCGCTCCCAAGACTTGCAGTGCCTGGTCCATTTTTGACACAGTTGCAGATGACATTTGTTTTGTCAAATGCAAGCTGTGTCATCAGAAAGTAAAAAGAGGGAAAAATGTCATCAACCTCAATGCCACAAATATGTGGAAACATGTGCGGACCAGGCACACGGTGGAGTTACAGAAACACACTGAAGATGTAGGCCAACCAACAGCGGCAGCTACCACCTCTTCAGCTCGTGTTGCCTCTTCCTCCAGCTCACGCACAGCTGGTTTGGCTTCCTCCCAGGATCGCCATGGAAGAACCTCTGGCACTGTTGTCCAGAGACCTTGTGTAATTCCACCCACAGCACCACCTTCCCAGTCATCCTCACACTTCCAGTCTACTCTACAGCCATCGGTAGTACAGGCATGGGAGAAAAGGCGGGCATTCTCGGCCAACCACCCCCGAGCACAGGATCTGAATGCAGGCATTGCCAAACTGTTGTCCCTGGAAATGCTCTCATTCAGGCTGGTGGAGACTGACAGCTTCCGTGACTTGATGGCATTGGCAGTCCCACAGTACAAGGTGCCCAGCCGCTTTTACTTCAGCAGGCAAGCTGTCCCTGCCCTGCACAGGCATGTTGAGGGAAACATAAAACATGCGCTACTGAACGCCGTCAGTAGGAAGGTCCACCTCACCACCGATGCGTGGACCAGTCAGCATGGACAGGGGTGATACGTTTCCCTCACTGCCCATTGGGTTAATGTTGTTGAGCCAGGTACAGATCGTGCGAGTGGCGCAGGACGTGTCCTGCCCACTCCAAGGATTGCAGGAATCCAGTCTGTACGCATTGACTCCTCCTCTTACACAAGTTCCTCAGAATCATCTCTGCAGGATCCGTCACAGTCCACCTCCACATGGACCCGTGAACGTTTACCTATGACCGACATGAGCACAGCCGTGGCCAAACGTCAGCAGGCCGTCTTGAAACTAGTTTCATTGGGGAATCGAATCCACACAGCGCAGGAGCTCTGGAATGCCATCAAGCAGGAGAGCGATGTGTGGTTACTGCCAGCGAATCTCCAGCCAGGCATGGTAGTGTGTGACAATGGCCGAAATCTGGTGGCAGCTTTGGCCCTTGGCAACCTCACTCACATCCCATGTCTGGCACATGTGCTCAATCTGGTTGTGCAGAGTTTTCTGAGGGACTATCCGGATCTTGATGCCCTGCTGCACAAGGTCCGCCTAGAGTGTGCTCACTTGCGGCGTTCCAGCTTGGCAAGATCCCGCATTGCTGCTCTGCAGCGCCGATTCTGCCTTCCGGAACACCGCATCATATGTGACCTACCTACCCGGTGGAATTCCACGTTACATATGTTGGAGCGGTTGTGTGAGCAGCAGCAAGCAGTTATGGAGTACCAGCTGCATCAGGCGCAAAGAAGTCGCAGTCAGCGCCGATCAGACTTCACAACCACAGAGTGGGCCACTATGAAGGACGTCTGCCAGGTTTTGCGTCCTTTTGATTATTCCACGCGGATGGCAAGTGCAGATGATGCACTGGTCAGCATGACTGTCCCCCTTATCTGCCTGCTTCAGCAAACTTTGCAAGGGTTAAGGGATGATGTTGTGGAAGAGGTGGAGGATGAGGAGTCACCTTTTCCATCAGCTTCTGGAGAGTCAGCACCACGTGGTTCCTCACAAAGGGGTACGCAGGGGCCACTTTGTGAGGAGGATGAGGAGGAGTCAATGGAGGAGGAAGAGCTCCGTCCAGAGGAGGGAGCGACACAATTGTCCAGTGGTCAGTGTGTACAGCGAGGGTGGGGTGATGACGAGCGGGCAGAGATCATGTCTCAAGCAGGGGACAGCGTTTCTGGGCCAGTTGGCAGTCTGCAGCACATGGTGGATTTCATGCTGCAGTGCCTGAGAAACGACCGCCGCATCGACCACATTCTTAACATGCCTGATTATTGGGTGTTCACCCTCCTCGATCCTCGCTACCGGGACAACGTCCAAAACCTCATCCCAGCGTTGACCCGGGAGCGTAAATTGCGGGAGTACCACGACACACTGGTGAATTCCATCATCTTCTCCAGTCCAACTGAGAGGAGTGCTGCTAGTGCATTACAAAGCAGCTCAGTGTGTCGAGGCAGTGGGGGAGGCTCTGCCCAAAGAGGGAGCAGAAGCAGTGCCTCTGCCCAAGGCAAGCCCATTATGGCACAACTCTGGCACACTTTTGTGTGCCCGCCCCAAATGTCTACACCATCACCGGCGGCTCCAGTCAGCAGGAGGCAACGGTTCCGTCAGATGGTGACAGACTACATGGCTTGCCCTCTTACTGTACTCCCAGACGGCTCTTCCCCGTTCAAGTTTTGGGTCTCTAAGCTGGATACATGGCCAGAGCTAAGCCAGTATGCATTGGAGGTGCTGGCTTGCCCTGCGGCTAGTGTCTTATCGGAACGTGTCTTTAGTGCCGCAGGTGGTGTACTAACAGACCGTCGCATGCGACTATCCTCCAATAACGTTGACCGGCTTACTTTCCTGAAAATGAACCAGGCCTGGATCTCGCAGAAATTTGCCACTCCTCTGCCTGATTAAGTAATTGGGTGTCATCCAGGTCTCCTGATGTGTTCATCTTTCTACCACCTGAACTGCTATTCCTGGGCTCCAACACCGCCAGTTGCGGCTCAGAAGTGCAGGCTGCACAGTAAAAACATACGACCCAGTGTTATTGGGTTTCAGTAACGTCTGCTGATCCCCAGCTGTGTAGCCGGCAATGTGTCCTGCGACCGCCACGCTGGCACAACAACCTAAATGTAAGGGAACCTGTCCCCCCCCCCCGTCGTTTGTTACTGAAAGAGCCATCTTGTGCAGCAGTAATGCTGCACAAGGAAAAGGTAGCTCTTTTATTTTAGCTCCTTGCACACGCAGAACTTAACACTTATAAAATGTGTTCACTGATACCGTTATACCGTCCCGGAGCTGGGACTTTCCTTCGTAATGTGACGCAGCACAGCCGTCATTCCTACCCCCTTGGTGCCATGCGCTGCCTCCTCAACGTTGTTTTAAGCTGTCATGGAGCCTGCGCTGTTCTGTTATCCCTTGGCCATGCCCTATTTGCGCTGCCTGTCTTCTGACATAATTTGGTGTCAGGCTGGCTGCGCCTGTGCGGCCGCGCTGCCCGAGATCCCGCCTCGCAGTGTCTTCTGATTGAATCACACTGCGGGCCTTGGATCCATGGGCATGCGCAGTGCATATCTTCCCCTCGGGCTCTCGCTCATCTCCCTCCGCCTTCTTTAGACTGTGCGCCGTCAGCTGATCCCTAATAGCATGCCACGGCCGTGACACCGCACAGTCTGAAGAAGAGGGAAGGAGGGGAGTGAGAGTCGAGGATATGCACTGTGCATGCCCATGGATCCAAGGCCCGCAGTGGGATTACGTTAGACGACACTGCGAGGTGGGATCTGGAGCAGCGTGGACGCACAGGCACTGACAGCCTGACACCAAATTATGTCAGAAGACAGGCAGCGCTAATTGGGCATGGCCAAGGGATAACAGAACAGCGCAGGCTCCATGACAGCTTAAAACAACGCTGAGGAGGCAGCGCACGGCACCAAGGGGATAGGAATGACAGCTGTGCTGTG
Source organism: Ranitomeya imitator (assembly GCF_032444005.1). Taxonomy (NCBI): domain Eukaryota; kingdom Metazoa; phylum Chordata; class Amphibia; order Anura; family Dendrobatidae; genus Ranitomeya; species Ranitomeya imitator. The sequence goes on along the minus strand of NC_091286.1, from coordinate 589,250,713 downwards.
TCCCATTACGAAGGAAATTCGCACCTCCGGACGGTTTTACGGTATAAGGGGACAAATTTTTAGTGTTTACTTCTGTGTTTGCAAGGAGCATAATTAAAAGAGCAACCTTTTCCTTTTGCATCCTTAGTGCTGCACAAGATGGCTCTTTCAGCTACAAACGTCTTTGGGGGGGGGGTTAAAGGTTCCCTTTCAACTTGCTCCAATCTGGCTTCGGCCTACACTCTGTTCCTCTGCTCCTCCTGCTGTCCCTGGGCTCTAACACCGCCAGTTGGTGCCTGGAAGTGCTGTCTGCACAGTCAACAGTCGCTCCTCTGTTATTGGGGTTCAGTAACGTCAGCTGATCCCCAGCTGTGTGTGCGGCAATACCTCCAATCTGCTCCTCCTGCTGTCCCTGGGCTCTAACACCGCCAGTTGGTGCCTGGAAGTGCTGTCTGCACAGTCAACAGTCGCTCCTCTGTTATTGGGGTTCAGTAACGTCAGCTGATTCCCAGCTGTGTATCCGGCAACGTGTCATGCGACCGCCATGCTGGCACAACTAAAATGTAAGGGGACCTGTCCCCCCCCCCCTAGGCGTTTGTTACTGAAAGAGCCACCTTGTGCAGCACTAATACTGCACAAGGAAAAGGTCGCTTTTGAAATTATGCTCCTTGCAAACGCTGAACTACACACTCATGTAATGTGTCCCCTCACACCGTCAAACTGTCCCGGAGGTGGGACTTTCCTTTGTAATGTGACGCAGCACAGCCGTCATTGCTACCCCCTTGGCACCGTGCGCTGCCTCCTTAGCGTTGTTTGATTCCGTCCTGGACCCTGCGCTGTTATGTTATCCCTTGGCCATGCACAGTTTGCGCTGCCCGTCCTCTGACATCATTTGTTGTCATCCTGGCTGCGCCTGTGCGTCCACGCTGCCCGAAATCCCACCTCGCAGTGTCGTCTAATGTGATCCCACAGTGGGCCTGGTATCCATGGCCATGCGCAGTGCATATACTAGCCTCTCACTCCCCTTCTTCACGCTTCTTCAGACTAGGCGGCGTCAGCTGATCCCTAATAGCATGCCACGGCCGTGACGCCGCACAGTCTGAAGAAGCAGGAAGGAGGTGAGTGAGAGGCGATGATATGCACTGCGCATGCCCATGGATCCCTGACCCGCAGTGGGATTACATTGGATGACACTGCGAGGTTGGATCTCGGGCAGCTTGGACGCACAGGCACTCCCAGCCTGACACCTAAATGATGTCAGAAGACAGGCACCGCTAACTGTGCATGGCCAAGGGATAACATTACAGCGCGGGCTCCGTGACAGAACCAAACAACGTTGAGGAGGTGGCGCACGGCACCAAGGGGGTTGGAATGACGGCTGTGCTGTGTCACATTACAAAGGAAAGTCCCACTTCCGGGACGGTTTGACGGTGTGAGGGGACACATTATATGAGTGTGTACTTCAGCGTTTGCAAGGAGCATAATTTTCGGAGCCACCATTTTCCATGTGCAGTATTACTGCTGTACAAGATGGCTCTTTCAGCAACAAATGCCTGGGGGGGGGGTTAAAGGTTCCCTTTCAACTTGCTCCACTGCAGGCTTCGGCCTACACTCTGCTCCTCTTTGATTCCCTGGGTTTCAACACTGTCAGTTGCCACCTGGAAGTGTTGTCTACACAGAAAAAACACTAGCTGATGTGTCAGTGGGGTTCAGCACCGCCAGCTGTTCCCCTGCTGTGTAGTCGGCAACGTGTCCAGCACAAGCCACGCTGACACAACAGAACAAAAGCTGCCACCAGTGCAGGCTTCGGCCTACACTCTGCTCCTCTCCTCCTCCTGCTGACCCTGGGCTCAAACACCGCTAGTTTTTGCCCGGAAGTGCTAGCTGCACAGAGAAAAACACCAGCCGATGTGTTAGTGGGGTTCAGCACCGCCAGCTGTTCCCCTGCTGTGTAGCCGGCATCGTGTCCAGCACAAGCCACGCTGGCACAACAGACCAAAAGCTGCCACCAGTGCAGGCTTCGGCCTACACTTTGCTCCTCTCCTCCTCCTGCTGACCCTGGGCTCTAACACCGCCAGTTTTTGCCCGGACATGCTAGCTGCACAGAGAAAAACACCAGTCAATGTGTCAGTGGGGTTCAGCACCGCCAGCTGTTCCCCTGCTGTGTAGCTGGCAACGTGTCCTGCAAACGCCATGCAGGCACAGGAACTGAAATAAAGGGAACCAGCCCCCACCCCCCCAGGTGTTTCTATGTATAACAGACACCTTGTACAGCAGTACTGCTGCATTTTTACAAGGTGGCTGACTTTTTCTCCTTGCCCACGTTTAAATAAACACGTACTAAATGTGTCTCATTGAGACCATTCCACTGTCCCTGAGGTGTGACTTTCCTTTCTAATGATACGCAGCACCACCCTTGGTAGCGCTGCCCGTCTTTTGACATCATTGGTTAGCTGGCTGCGCCTGTGCGTCTGCCCTGCTCGAAACAACGCCCCTCGGTGTCTTATTTTTTAGGACAGCGAGGGTGTGATTGATGGGCATGTGCAGTGCATATGTTTGCCTGTGTTCACTCATCTCCTTCCGCCTTCTTCAGACTGGGTGGCCTCATGGCCGCGGCATGCGATAAGGGATCAGATGAGGCCGCCCGTCTGATGCAGGTGTAAGGACATGTGTGAGCGGCAAACATATTTACTGCACAAGGCCACGAATCCCAGCCACGCAGTGTGATTTTTTGAAAACACACTGTGGGTCTGGGATTCATGTCCATCGCTAATCGCAACGGCCGACATGAAATGAGGTCAGAAGACAGGAAGCGCTCACAGCGCATGGCCAAGGGATAACAAGAGCGCAGACTCTTGTACAGCAAATAACAACGCTCAGGAAGCTGCGCCCAGCACCTAGGTGTAAATTTTGACACCTGTGCTGCGTCTCCTTAAAAAGACAAGTCACGCCTCCACTACTGTTTGACAGTATAATGGGCTAAATAGTGTACGTGTTTTATTCAGCGTGTGCAAGGAGCAAAAGTAATAGAGCAACCTTTTACTTGTGCAGCATTAATGCTGCACAAGGTGAGGCTCTTGTACCTTGCAACAACTGAGGGGGGGTTAAAGGTTACCTTTGAAATTGGTTCAACTAGGCTTCGGCCTACACTCTGCTCATCTCCTCCTCCTGCTGACCCTGGGCTATAACACCGCCAGTTGTAGCCTGGAAGTGCTAGCTGCACAGAGAAAAACATCCGCCAATGTGTTAGTTGGGTTCAGCACCGCCAGCTGTTCCCCTGCTGTGTAGCCGGAATCGTGTCCAGCACAAGCCACGCTGGCACAATTGACCAAAAGCTGCCACCAGTGCAGGCTTCGGCCTACACTCTGCTCCTCTCCTCCTCCTGCTGCCCCTGGGCTCAAACACCGCTAGTTTTTGCCCGGAAGTGCTAGCTGCACAGAGAAAAACACCAGCCAATGTGTTAGTGGGGTTCAGCACCGCCAGCTGTTCCCCTGCTGTGAAGCCGGCAACGTGACCTGCAAACGCCACACAGGCACATGAACTGAAATTGAAGGGAGCCTGCCCCCCACCCCCAGGTGTTTCTATGTATAACAGCCACCTTGTACAGCAGTAATGCTGCATTTGTACAAGGTGGCTGACTTTTTCTACTTGCCCACGTGGAACTCAACACGTACAAAATGTGTCTCATTGAGACCATTCCACTGTCCCTGAGGTGTGACTTTCCTTTCTAATAATACGCAGCACCCCCCTTGGTAGCGCTTCCCGTCTTCTGACATCATTGGTTGGCTTGTTGCGCCTGTGCGTCCGCCCTGCCTGAAACAATGCTCCTCGTTGTCTTACTTATTTTGACTGCGAGGGTGTGATTGATGGGCACGAGCAGTGCATATCTTCGCCTGTCTTAACTCATCTCCTTCCGCCTTCTTCAGACTGTCCGGCCTCATGGCCGCGGCATGCGAGAAGGGATCAGCTGAGGCCGCCCAGTCTGATGCAGGTGTAAGGACATGAGTGACAGGCGAAAAAATTTACTGCGCAAGGTCACGAATCCCAGCCCCGTAGTGTGACTTAAAGAAAAGACACTGCGGGTCTGGGTTTCATGGCCATCGCTAACCGCACCGGCCAACATGAAATGAGGTCAGAAGACAGGCAGCGCTCACAGCGCATGGCCAAGGGATAACAAGAGCACAGACTCCTGTACAGCAAATAACAACGCTCAGGAAGCTGCGCCCATGCACCAAGGTGTTATTTTGGACACCTGTGCTGCGTCTCCTTAAAAAGACAAGTCACGCCTCCACTACGGTTTGACAGTATAATGGGCTAAATAGTGTACGTGTTTTATTCAGCGTGTGCAAGGAGCAAAAGTAATAGAGCAACCTTTTACTTGTGCAGCATTAATGCTGCACAAGGTGTGGCTCTTGTACCTTGCAACACCTGAGGGGGGGTTAAAGGTTACCTTTGAAATTGGTTCAACTAGGCTTCGGCCTACACTCTGCTCCTCTCCTCCTCCTGCTGACCCTGGGCTCAAACAACGCTAGTTTTTGCACGGAAGTGCTAGCTGCACAGAGAAAAACACCAGCCAATGTGTTAGTGGGGTTCAGCACCGCCAGCTGTTCCCCTGCTGTGTAGCCGGCAACGTGACCTGCAAACGCCACGCAGGCACATGAACTGAAATTGAAGGAAGCCTTCCCCCCACCCCCAGGTGTTTCTATGTATAACAGCCACCTTGTACAGCAGTACTGCTGCATTTGTACAAGGTGGCTGACTTTTTCTACTTGCCCATGTGGAACTCAACACGTACAAAATGTGTCTCATTGAGACCATTCCACTGTCCCTGAGGTGTGACTTTCCTTTCTAATGATACGCAGCACCACCCTTGGTAGCGCTTCCCGTCTTTTGACATCATTGGTTAGCTGGCTGCGCCTGTGCGTCCGCCCTGCTCCAAACAACGCCCCTCGGTTTCTTATTTATTTTGTCAGCGAGGGTGTGGTTTATGGGCACGAGCAGTGCATATGTTCGCCTGTCGTCACTCATCTCCTTCCGCCTTCTTCAGACTGTGCAGCCTCATGGCCGCGGCATGCGAAAAGGGATCAGCAGAGGCCGCCCAGTCTGAAGCAGGTGTAAGGACGTGTGTGAGCGGCCAAAATATTTACTGCTCAAGGCCACGAATCCCAGCACCGCAGTGTGACTTTATGAAAAGGCACTGTGGGTCTGGGATTTATGGCCATCGTTAACCGCACCGGCCAACATGAAATGAGATCATAAGACGGGCAGCGCTAACAGGGCATTGCCAAGGGATAACACAAGAGCGCAGACTCCTGTACAGCAAATAACAACGCTCAGGAAGCTGCGCCAAGCACCAAGGCGTTATTTGGGACACCTGTGCTGCGTCTCCTTAGAAAGCCAAGTCACGCATCCACTACAGTTTGACTGTAGAATGGGCTAAATTGTGTACGTCTTTCATTCAGCGTGTGCAAGTAGACAAATTAATAGAGCAACCTTTCACTTGTGCAGCATTAATACTGCACAAGGTGTGTCTCTTGTACTTTGTAACACCTGAGGGGGGGTTAAAGGTTTCCTTTGAAATTGCTTCAACTAGGCTTCGGCCTACACTCTGCTCCTCTCCTCCTCCTCCTGCTTCACCACAGGCTCTAACATCGCTAGTTTTTGCCCGCAAGTGCTAGCTGCACAGAGAAAAACACCCGCCATTGTGTTAGTGGGGTTCAGCAACGCCAGCTGTTCCCCCACTGTGTAGCCGGCAAAGTGTCCTGCAAACGCAACGCAGACACAAAGCTGCCTCCAGTGCAGGCTTCGGCCTACACTCTGCTCCCCCTGCTTACCCTTTGCTCCAGCACCGCTAGTTGGGGCTCTAGGAAGACAATCTTTAATAGGCAACGCATCCGGGTTCCAGCACCGCCAGCTGGTTCTCGGCAGTGTTTTTGTCACAGGTACTCCCTCGTGCCATACCTGGTTTCAGCACCGTCAGCTGTTTCCGGGTTGTGTCAAGCTCGCTGAGACGTCTATGCTTGCCCCGTAGTGTTGCGGTTGAGTTAGCCAACTCCAGGATGCCTCCAGTTTAGGAGCTTCCTATGTGGGCTGCATGAATTGGTAGTAAAGGCTGGTTCTGTAGTGCCAGTAGGCCCAGCTCCCCCTGCAGGACTGTTGGGGTTCGGTAACTGCGGCTGCCTCACGGCCTAGCTGTTCTCTCCTCTCCTGTGGGCCTTCGGGTCCACCACCTGGTTCCAGCACCGTCAGCTGGTTCCAGGCCGAGCCTTTGGCTTAGGTGCCTCCTCCTGGGTATCCGAGTTCCGCCAACGCCAGGCGGTCCTTGGTAGTGCTTGTAAGCGCAGGCACCTACAGCTTAGTAACCGGGTTCCAGCACCGTCAGCTGGTCCTCGGTCGTGCCATTGGCTCTTGCACACTGGGGCAACGCATCTGGGTTCCAGCACCGCCAGCTGGTTCTCGGCAGTGTTTTTGTCATGGGTACTCCCTCGTGCCCAGCCTGGTTCCAGCACCGTCAGCTGTTTCCGTGTACTGTCAAACTCACTGAGACACCTATGCGTTGCCCCGTCGTGTTGCGGTCGAGTTAGCCAACTCCAGGGTGCCTCCAGTTTAGGAGCTTCCTATGTGGGCTGCATGAATTGGTAGTCAAGGCTGGTTCTGTAGTGCCAGTAGGCCCAGCTCCCCCTGTAGGACTGTTGGGGTTCGGTAACTGCGGCTGCCTCGCGGCCTAGCTGTTCTCTCCTCTCCTGTGGGCCTTCGGGTCCACCACCTGGTTCCAGCACCGTCAGCTGGTTCCGGGCCGAGCCTTTGGCTTAGGTGCCTCCTCCTGGGTATCCGAGTTCCGCCAACGCCAGGCGGTCCTCGGTAGTGCTTTTAAGCGTGGGCACCTACAGCTTAGTAACCGGGTTCCAGCACCATCAGCTGGTCCTCGGTCGTGCCATTGGCTCTTGCACACTGGGGCAACGCATCCGGGTTCCAGCACCGCCAGCTGGTTCTCGGCAGTGTTTTTGTCACAGGTACTCCCTCGTGCCAAACCTGGTTTCAGCACCGTCAGCTGTTTCCGGGTTGTGTCAAACTCGCTGAGACGCCTATGCTTGCCCCGTCGTGTTGCGGTCGGGTTAGCCAACTCCAGGGTGCCTCCAGTTTAGGAGCTTCCTATGTGCGCTGCATGAATTGGTAGTAAAGGCTGGTTCTGTAGTGCCAGTAGGCCCAGCTCCCCCTGTAGGACTGTTGGGGTTCGGTAACTGCGGCTGCCTCGCGGCCTAGCTGTTCTCTCCTCTCCTGTGGGCCTTCGGGTCCACTACCTGGTTCCAGCACCGTCAGCTGGTTCCGGGCCGAGCCTTTGGCTTTGGTGCCTCCTCCTGGGTATCCGAGTTCCGCCAACGCCAGGCGGTCCTCGGTAGTGCTTCCAGCACCATCAGCTGGTCCTCAGTCGTGCCATTGGCTCTTGCACACTAAGGCAACGCATCCGGGTTCCAGCACCGCCAGCTGGTTCTCGGCAGTGTTTTTGTCACAGGTACTCCCTCGTGCCAAACCTGGTTTCAGCACCGTCAGCTGTTTCCGGGTTGTGTCAAACTCGCTGAGACGCCTATGCTTGCCCCGTCGTGTTGCGGTCGGGTTAGCCAACTCCAGGGTGCCTCCAGTTTAGGAGCTTCCTATGTGGGCTGCATGAATTGGTAGTCAAGGCTGGTTCTGTAGTGCCAGTAGGCCCAGCTCCCCCTGTAGGACTGTTGGGGTTCGGTAACTGCGGCTGCCTCGCGGCCTAGCTGTTCTCTCCTCTCCTGTGGGCCTTCGGGTCCACTACCTGGTTCCAGCACCGTCAGCTGGTTCCGGGCCGAGCCTTTGGCTTTGGTGCCTCCTCCTGGGTATCCGAGTTCCGCCAACGCCAGGCGGTCCTCGGTAGTGCTTCCAGCACCATCAGCTGGTCCTCGGTCGTGCCATTTGCTCTTGCACACTGAGGCAACGCATCCGGGTTCCAGCACCGCCAGCTGGTTCTCGGCAGTGTTTTTGTCACAGGTACTCCCTCGTGCCAAACCTGGTTTCAGCACCGTCAGCTGTTTCCGGGTTGTGTCAAACTCGCTGAGACGCCTATGCTTGCCCCGTCATGTTGCGGTCGGGTTAGCCAACTCCAGGGTGCCTCCAGTTTAGGAGCTTCCTATGTGGGCTGCATGAATTGGTAGTCAAGGCTGGTTTTGTAGTGCCAGTAGGCCCAGCTCCCCCTGTAGGACTGTTGGGGTTCGGTAACTGCGGCTGCCTCGCGGCCTAGCTGTTCTCTCCTCTCCTGTGGGCCTTCGGGTCCACTACCTGGTTCCAGCACCGTCAGCTGGTTCCGGGCCGAGCCTTTGGCTTTGGTGCCTCCTCCTGGGTATCCGAGTTCCGCCAACGCCAGGCGGTCCTCGGTAGTGCTTTTAAGCACTTGCACCTACAGCTTAGTAACCGGGTTCCAGCACCGTCAGCTGGTCCTCGGTCGTGCCATTGGCTCTTGCACACTGGGGCAACGCATCCGGGTTCCAGCACCGCCAGCTGGTTCTCGGCAGTGTTTTTGTCACAGGTACTCCCTCATGCCAAACCTGGTTTCAGCACCGTCAGCTGTTTCCGGGTTGTGTCAAACTCGCTGAGACGCCTATGCTTGCCCCGTCGTGTTGCGGTCGGGTTAGCCAACTCCAGGGTGCCTCCAGTTTAGGAGCTTCCTATGTGGGCTGCATGAATTGGTAGTCAAGGCTGGTTCTGTAGTGCCAGTAGGCCCAGCTCCCCCTGTAGGACTGTTGGGGTTCGGTAACTGCGGCTGCCTCGCGGCCTAGCTGTTCTCTCCTCTCCTGTGGGCCTTCGGGTCCACCACCTGGTTCCAGCACCGTCAGCTGGTTCTCGGCAGAGTCTTTTGCTCTTGTACCTTCTGCTCCCCAACCTGGTTCCAGTACCATCAGCTGGTTCCGGGCAGAGCCTTTGGCTTAGGTGCCTCCTTCTGGGTATTCAAGTTCCACCAACGTCAGGTGGTCCTTGGTAGTGCTTTCAGGCACAGGTACCTCCTGCTTAGTAACCGGGTTCCAGTAACGTCAGCTGGTCCTCGGTAGTTCCATTGGCTCTTGGACCTTCGGCTACCCATCCGGGTTCCAGTACCGTCAGCTGGTTCTCGGCAGTGTCTTTTGCTCTTGTACCTTCTGCTCCCCATCCTGGTTCCAGTACCGTCAGCTGGTTCCGGGCAGAGCCTTTGGCTTAGGTGCCTCCTTCTGGGTATCTGAGTTCCGCCAACGTCAGGCGGTCCTTGGTAGTGCTTTTTAGCACGGGTACCTCCTGCTTAGTAACCGGGTTCCAGTAACGTCAGCTGGTCCTCGGTAGTTCCATAGGCTCTTGAACCTTCGGGTAGCCATCCGAGTTCCAGTTCCATCAGCTGGTTCTTGGCGTTTTCTCAGCCTTCTTGTACCTTCTGCTACATTTCCAAGTTGAAGACCCTAACGTCGACGACCAGAAAGACCACCCCGATGACGACGACGACGACGACGGCGGAGACGACGACGGCGGAGACGACGACACTGGAGACGACGACCCTGGAGACGACGACATGGAAGACCGAGAAGCAGAAGAACAAGAGGCTGCAGAACAAAGAGCAGAAGAACATTAAGCATAACACTTAATATCAGAGCAAAAGATATTATCTAAATTATATGCAGAAGAAGACTAAGCAGTGTATGGGGGTGAGTCCGTTCCTCCTTGTGGTGCCCCTGGATAAAGCCTGATGCTGCAGGCCAAACTGAACGCGGACAAATGTAACTTTTGTGACTGGCAGAACGGAAGGTGTAATCTTCCAACTTTTATAGATAACAACTACGGGAATGCCTGTCACAAATGAGAATATGATGAATAGTGTTGAGCATTCCGATACCGCAAGTATCGGGTATCGGCCGATACTTGCGGTATCGGAAATTCCGATACCGAGATACGATATTTTTGTGATATCGGGTATCGGTATCGAATCAATAGGGATGTGGAAAATAAAGAATTAAAATAAAAAATATTGATATGCTCACCTCTCCGGCGGCCCCTGGACTTCACGCTGCTATCCGGGAGGCTTCTTTGTTTAAAAAGCGCGCCTTTCGGACCGGTGAATGACGTCCCGGCTTCTGATTGGTCGCGTGCCGCCCATGTGACCGGCACGCGACCAATCAGAGGCCGCGACGTCATTCTCATTCACAAAACTGCTAATTCTAGGAATTGAGGACCTGCGAATGACGTCGCGGCCTCTGATTGGTCGCGTGCCGGTCACATGGGCGGCACGCGACCAATCAGAAGCCGGGACGTCATTCACCGGTCCGAAAGGCGCGCTTTTTAAACAAAGAAGCCTCCCGGATAGCAGTGTGAAGTCCAGGGGCCGCCGGAGAAGTGAGCATATCAATATTTTTTATTTTAATTCTTTATTTTACACATCCCTATGGATCCCAGGGCCTGAAGGAGAGTTTCCTCTCCTTCAGACCCTGGGAACCATGAGAATACCTTCCGATACTTGATGTCCCATTGACTTGTATTGGTATCGGATATCGGTATCGGCGATATCTGATATTTTTCGGGTATCGGCCGATACTATCCGATACCGATACTTTCAAGTATCGGACGGTATCGCTCAACACTAATGATGAAGTAGAATAGGAAGAATAATAACAGTTGAATAAAATGAATATGTAGAATAGGAAGAATAATAATAGTTGAATAAAATGAATATGAAGAATGTAATAAAAAAAAGGTAAAGGATGAAGAAGAAGATGAATAAGGTGAAGAAGAAGTTGATGTCAAAGATGCTGATGATGATTAAGATGAAAGTGTGGGAAAAGTAAAAAAAAAAGAAGGGGAAGGGCGTGGAATAGTGAAACATCAATATCTGACAAAATAAAAAAAATTTTACATAGTCAATATCTTTGTCACTCCGAACATCTTTAAAAAAAAAAAACATGCTATTCTATTTGATTGGGCTAAACCTCTATGACTTTAATGTCTCCGCCACCTCCCCAAATACATCCTGCATTATTCTTAGTTGTTTTCCTTCAAGTAGAATGAACCTACAAGGAAAGAAAGGGTTTATTTTAATTCCGATATTTTGGTCCCATTGACTTGCATTGGGATCGGGTATCGGTATCGGCGATATCCGATATTTTTTGAATATCGGCCGATCCTATCCGATACCGATACTTTCCGATATCGGAAGGTATCGCTCAACACTAGCTGCGATGCAAACTGTGTGCTTCACTGCTGTCTTGGGAAAAAGCTCTCTTAAGCTAGTGTAAAAGCATGTTTCCATACTCCAGCATTCACAGATCCCTTTCCAGAGTGGGAAGCATCTGGAAAAATTTTGTTTTATAACTTGGATCTAACAGTGTGGCACTGCACTGTTGCAGATAGTGCAGCAAGGAGACATTCATATCTCGGGCTCTACTATGAGGTCCAAGCCCATGCTGTGGCTGGGTAACGATAATGCTTGTTTCCTCCATCCACTCACGCCAACCACGGAGAACAGAGATAGGAGGATTATGCTCTTCATCTGACAGTTGCTCGCCATTTACTTCTTCCTCCTCCATTTGTTCCTTGGATCTTGCACCTTCGATAACAGTTTGTGTGTTATCACCAGCCTCCCTCAATCACAGTAATCCACCCTCCCTTGGCACCAAGAGACAATGTTATCTCTTCTGCATCCTCCTCTGCTTCCTCCTATTCTTCTGGGACCACCATCTCCTCCCACAGGCTGTTCAAAGTCTGCTCAAGCACATAGATGACCGGAATAGTGATGCTGATGATGGCGTCATCAGCACTAACCATCTTAGAAGCCATTTTGAATCTTTGCAGAAGGGTGCAGAGGTCCTTAATCTGTGCCCACTCTGTAAACGTATTATGCTACACATCTGTGCTATATTGGCCCAGGCTATACAACATGTCATACTGTGTCAGGGCTCTTTGCTGCTGCCACAGTCGCTGCAACATGTGTAGAGTGGATTCCACTGTGTAGCCACATCGCATATCAACCTTTTAACTGGCATGGACAAAGACTTCTGTATTGATGCAAGTCAATGAACTGAGGGGTGCAAACAGCGGAAATGAGCAAACAGCTTCTGTGCTTTCTGGAGCAACTCACCCAGGCCTGGGTAGTGGCAGAGAAAACGCTTTACCACCAGGTTGAGGACGTGAGCCATGCAAGGCACATGCGTAAGCATGCCTCGATGTAGGGCCACTAGCAGGTTCGCACTGTTATCGGACATGGCTTTGCCAGTATACAGGTTGAGCAGAGACAGCCATTAATCAAACTCAGACCGGATAGCTGTCCACAACTCTTCAGCTGTATCACTGCGATCTCCAATTTTAACACTGCCTGATTGCATTGAGCCCTGGCTGAGCAGTACAGAGGTGGTGGGGACTCGCTATGTACTGTTGGAATGCGTGCCTCATTAAGGCCGAGGTTGAGGGTGCAGGTGGAGGCCCAAGAGGAGATGGAGAAGGAGGCAGAAGCAGTGGAGGAAGTGTTAAATGTAGAGGTTTGTCTTGCATGCCTTGGAGATTCAAAGACTTGTGGAGCAGCGCCTGCCCCACAGCCTCCAGAGTCACTGAGTGTCCAGTCAGCAAGATGTAACACCCTTGGCCATGCTTTCTCTTTCAAGGGTCTATGGTGAAATGTACCCTGGCAGACATGGATATAGTCAAGGAATTGGTGATGTTGTCTGCGACATGCTGGTGTAGCGCCGGCACAGCTTTCTTAGAAAAGTAATGGCGACTGGGCAATTGGTACAGGGAGACTACGACGGCCATCTTCTTTCACAAACCGTCAGTATCTAAGAGACAGAAAGCAGCAGTATGGTGAACCGAACAAATTACTGGACTGTGAAAGTGGTGCAGGTGTAGATGTTTCCGTGGATTGAGAAAGTTGTGGTGTGCTTATTCTCTGAGATCTGTCAAAAACAGCAGGCATGTCTGCTTCCATTACAGTTGACAGCAGGCTCTCAGTTGGCATGACTGGAGCGGGTAAATAACCCGAGTTTCTGCGGTTGAAGACCTGCTTCTCAATAGTTGTCATGGTAATTGAGGACGCGTAAGAAGAAGCATCAGATGCGATTGATAGGTCAGCTAATGGTTGTTGAGGTCCACTGGTCCACATTTTCGCACAGTGGGATTCCCGGAGTAACGCATGTTAATTGCGCATGTAAGGTTCATACACATAGTAGTCAAATTATTGCACTTGTTACCTCTACTCAGTTTTCTTTTTTTGCAAAGTTGGCAGATTACGTGAGTTGGCTCATCATTTGCAGTGTCAAAAAAGGCCCAGGCTAGGCAACCCTTACCTCCTCTGCGAGCTGCAGACCCGCAGATGCTGCTGGTCACAGCCAAGGATGAGGATGCATTGCTCATCATGGCTGCATCACTGTATGTCTGCAACATGTGGCGCAATGTAACCTCCTCGTCTTCCTCATCAGATGACCTACTCATCTGTGTGCCTCTAAGGCTGGGTTCACACTTGCGTGTGGGGGCTTTGCGGATGGCTGCGTACTTCCTCTGTGAAGCTCCGCCTACTTCCACACTTCTGCCACTTAGGTCCGCCTACTTCTGCATGCACCCTGCATACCTATCTTCAACATTGGGTATGCAGGACATGCGGATGTATGCAGATGCCAAAGCATGCAGCGATTTCAGGTGTGCAACAACCGCACAGGAACGCAAAATTTTGCATTCCCGTGCGCTCGCCATACACCTTAAATTGCTGCATGTGGATTCATCCGCATACATCCACATACATCCGCATGTCCTGCGTACCCACTGTTAAAGATAGGTGCGCGTGACGCATGCAGAAGTAGGCGGATCTAAACGGCAGAAGTGCAGAAGTAGGCGGAGCTTCACAGAGGAAGTTCCCAGCCGTGCACAAAGCCCCCATGTTCACCCCAACTGGGATCTAATACCTCATCATCATCATCATCATCATCATCTATGTCATCACATTTCTCACCCTTGGAGTCACCCTCCTCCTCTTCCTGCCCTGACAGCACAGTACAGACCGGGTGAGCCTCAGATATCTGAGTCTCATCAGGATCACCCCTGGGGTTAGCGTCTGATGGCAAGGGTCAGGATGCTGTTTTGACCCTACTTATTCCTGCCCCGGATCCAAGCTAAAAAAATTTGGGGAATCGGTGCAGATTTCCTTCTCTTGACTCTGTGAAGCTTTTGAGTACACTTCTGATGACCATAGCATAGAATGTGTGAACAGCTCTACAGACTCACCCATCTGTTTTCCCCATAGTTTGTAAGCTTGCGAGCAGGGCCCTCACTCCTCCTGGTATCTGTTTTGAACTGTATTTCTGTTATGCTGTAATGTCTATTGTCTGTACAAGTCCCCTCTATAATTTGTAAAGCGCTGCGGAATATGTTGGCGCTATATAAATAAAAATTATTATTATATATTATTATCTGTAGTCCCGTGCAGTCAGTTGTACGGTTGGAGAGTTGGGACGCGGGGGCAAGCAAGGGGAATTTTGGTGCCACCTTTGTAGACTGTACTGGGTGTGATTTTGAGGTGGAGGAAGAGGAGGAAAGGCCACTTGAAGCTGTGCTTACCTCATCAACAAGGTGTACCACTGTGCATCTGCCAAAGAAAAATAGTGGAGTAGCCAATCTAGTAACAGTAGTTGTCAGATATCTTGGCATAGGATGTGACATTGTAGGTTCACTAGTGCTTTTACTAACCTTATCACATACCCCACGTACACCTTGAATACCAAGCCTAATTCCCCTTCCAACACGGCCTCGCTTTTTCCCAGGCATGTTGCACAGATAGTGTGCTGGGAGCACAGTATTAGCAACAAAAAATTAGATTTTAAATTCTGCACCACCTCTGCAAACAGCTGAATTTCAGCGGCAGTAAATTCCAAGGTGAAATATGGCATGCTGTATCACATTAGTCACAGAAGAAAGAATTGTTCAAGTGTGGATCAGGCCCGCATGACAAGATATGCTACAAACAATTTGAAAGTCAGATGTCCCCTAATGTATGGCGTTAGCAACACAAGAATTTTTTGGTGGCCTCTGGATCAGGCCTGTATAACATACTAGATGATGCAAACTATTTCAAAGTCAGGTCCCCTACTGTATGACGTTTAGCAACAAAAATTTTTTATGTGTGTTAGGTCTCGAGTTCCCGCTTCTGCACAGGGGGAATCTCGAGCCATCTTCGCTGCGGTCTCCCATTCTTATCCAGCTGCAGTAGAGTCTGCTCAGCAGGGACGTCGGTCCCAACGTCTTGCTCAGTCTCACTCTGTACAGAGAGTTACTGCTGCTTCTTCAGCTTCTGCCATTAAAGCCAGTGCTGGTCAGCAGCGAGCAGACTTCTCTGGGACTAAGTCCTTGTCTGCACACACTGAGCATGCCCAGGGCAAGATCTCCCGTTGGAGATCGAGGGTCATGTGCTCAGGCCCTGCAGCACATTCCATTGGTCCTCTTGGTAGGTCTTGGAAGGGCAAAGTTTCTGTGACCGCACGGCCATGCGCTAGTGTACATTTGCATACGTGTGTTTGTTGTGAGTGCAAGTCGTCCTTGGATACCCCTTCCCTATTGAATGTCTGTTCGTGGAAGGTGTATGGTTGCTATCTAGCGCCCGACTTATCCTACAGCACGAATCACACATTTCAGCGTCCAGTTGCTGTGACTGCCAGTACGGCGCCGTGCACTTCCTCTGTGCTTTCCTTACCCAAGCCTGGGTGGTTAGTGGCGTTCGTCAGTGCGGCACCGCATGCACTCTTGTGCCCTGATATTGTAGTTTGGCTTCCTTACACACCCAGTTGTGGTGTTGTGCCAGCAAGGGTCTAATCGGACTTCAATCCTAGTTGGGGTTGAGTTCACTGACTACTTGCTCGCGCTCTATGTGCGGTACCGCGATCCTGTGACGCAACAGGATCGCTTCCTTCACGCTGGGTGAAGTTTAACCCACGTGTGTATACTTATGAGTACCGCCATATAGTCCGTCATTACTTGGCAGCAGGTTCCATCTCTGCACGGTGGACCCCGGGCTGCGAACGCACCATACTCTATCTGTCTTAGTATTTGGTGCGTTCCGCTAGCCCTAACAATGTGCGTGAGATCTGCAGAGAGTTTAATTTCAACCCAACAAATTGACAAAGTGTGATACGGTGGGCTGTCAAACTTTTTGCAACAAAAATCATTTTTTTTGAATGTGTGTTAGGTCTATAGATAGTTTCATATCACCACAGCACTAAATGACAAGGTGGGATACAGCAGGTTGTTTCACATTTAGCTAGTGAAAAAATGTTATTTAGAATGCTATACTCGTTGATGGAGCACAATTGAAGCAGTGTACAACACACTTGTAGCACGTGCCCTGCTGGCATTGTCTGTAAACCCCAGTACTGGCCAAAAAAAATGCTGGAAGGTAAATTTAACAGCCACACTGGACACTAGCTAGCTACACTATCTGATTGATATACAACAGCCTAGCTAACTAGCTAAAATATTGCTGATAACAGTGCCAGGGCCAGAAATAGCCTCTCTGCGCTGTTACAGTGTCAAAATGGTGCTAAAACAAGATGTCGGCTTTGGAAAGGTACATGTGATTTCAGCAGACAATGACACAAGCCGTGGTGTCAGGACATTTTGAATGTTTGCTATGACTGGCTAGCCGCAATGTGCACACATAAAGTTAGGGGAAAAAAGTTTACAAGAATGCCAATCCTCTGAGTACTGCAAACCACCTCCCCTCAACAAACATATGAAAAACGCTCATGATACACCTCAATTATTTTTGCAAAAGTGCTGAAATTTTTTTGTGGCAACGCAAATATTTTCCCTCACTTTTAAACAAATGTTACCAATTTTTATTTTTTAACAATTTTATAAAATTTTGCTCGTGTTTCCGATCTTGAATCCGAATGTGCCATATTCATTTATGTTTGGCTATCGTTTTCTGAACAAATTCACTCATCACTACAATAGACGAGGAATATATTTTAGCAATTAGATTTTCAAATGGATGTTACTATATGCTGGCACTGAGGAATATTATGCATTAAAAAGAACCAAAAATTATAGGCTGCTACACAGGAATATTATGTAGCTCCCAAAATTTTTTTTTTTTTAATTACACTACTACCTAATACTGTTTCCCTCTACAGATAGCTAATTTTTATATTTAGGTAGTGGATGAAACCATCCCTATTTCACCCTAATCCCACAGTCTGTTCTTAATACTAACTACTATACAACACAGTGTAAAATAGCAGAGATCTGCAGCATGTACTTGCAATGATGAGAACACCTACGTGCCTGCCTTTTACCCTCCCTCCTATTAAATCTCTCCCTAATTAAATCCCCACCTGACAAACAAGTAATCTCTTCACAATCTTCAGCTCTTAAAAGAGCTTTCTGGAATGAATAACGCTCACTTTAGCCTCCTATCACTCTCCCTAAGCTCCTTTCATTCTCCTTAAGCTCAAACTACACTCTCCCTACACTGTTTCCAGCTGGAATGTGCTCAAGATGGCACCGGCAAGCTTTAAATAGTCCCTATGATGCTGGAAGGCTAGCCAATCACAGTAATGCCACACCAGAGAGGGCACCAGTAGGGTTGAGCAAGTTTTCTTTTTATAGGATCGGGTCGGGTTTCACGAAACCCGACTTTTTCAAAAGTCGGGTCGAGTGAAATCGGCCGATCCTATAGAAAAGTCGGGGTCGGGGTCGGCCGAAACACGAAACCCAATGCAGTGCATTGGGTTTCTAATGGTTCCCAGGGTCTGAAGGAGAGGAAACTCTCCTTTAGGCCCTGGGATCCATATTTAAGTGTAAAATAAAGAATCAAAATAAAAAATATTGATATACTTACCCTCGGACGCGTCCTGGTTCTCACCGGCAGCCTTCCTTCCTAAGAATGAGCGCCTGAAGGACCTTCGATGACGTCGCGGCTTGTGATTGGTCGCGTGAGTGGTCACATGGGCGTCACGCGACCAATCACAAGCCG
This sequence comes from Ranitomeya imitator, assembly GCF_032444005.1. NCBI lineage: Eukaryota > Metazoa > Chordata > Amphibia > Anura > Dendrobatidae > Ranitomeya > Ranitomeya imitator. The sequence continues at coordinate 589,232,751 of NC_091286.1, read as the reverse complement.
CGACGTCATCTAAGGTCCTTCAGGCGCTGATTCTTAGGAAGGAAGGCTGCGGGTTAGAACCAGGGCGCGTCCGAGGCTAAGTATATACCTATTAGGAATATACTCACCCTCGGACGCGCCATCGGATACTTCCTTCCTAAGAATTAGCGCCTGATGGACCTTAGATGACGTCGCGGCTTGTGATTGGTCACGTGACCACCCATATGACTGCTCACGCGACCAATCACAAGCCGCGATGTCATCGAAGGCCCTTCAGGTGCTCATTCTTAGGAAGGAAGGCTGCCGGTAAGAACCAGGGCGCGTCCGAGGGTAAGTATATCAATATTTTTTTTTTTTTATTCTTTATTCTACACTTAAATATGAATTCCGATACCGATTCCTGATATAATAATAATAATTATAATCTTTATTTATATAGCGCCAACATATTCGCAGCGCTTTACAGTTTAACAGTTTCAAACACAACAGTCATAGGTAACAATGTTAACAATACAGTAATAAAGCAAAATAAGACGACCCTGCTCGTGAGAGCTTACAATCTACAATGAGGTGGGGGAGAAACAAAGTACAGGTGTGTATTTACAGTGATGTATTTACAATGATGGTCCAGCCATCTTCAGGGGGTGGGGAGTAGATGGAGATAGTGAATGGGCTACACACACACACAAACATAAAATGACTGATTAGGGAACGTGATAGGCCGCTCTGAACAAATGAGTTTTGAGCGAGCGCCTAAAACTATGCAAGTTGTGGATGGTCCTAATATCTTGGGGTAGAGCATTCCAGAGGATTTGCGCAGCACGGGAGAAGTCTTGGAGTCGGGAGTGGGAGGTACGGATTAGTGCAGAGGTTAGTCGAAATTCGTTTGCAGAGCGCAGCGGTCGGCTAGGCCGATAGACAGAAATGAGGGAGGAGATGTAAGGGGGTGCCGCACTGTGGAGAGCTTTGTGGGTGAGAACAAGTACTTTGAATTGTATCCTGTAATGAATGGGCAGCCAGTGTAACGACTGGCGAAGAGCAGACACGTCCGAGTAACGATTAGCCAGATGGACAACCCTGGCTGCTGCACTAAGGATAGACTGGAGAGGGGAAAGTCGCGTGAGGGGGAGGCCAATTAATAGAGAGTTGCAGTAGTCCAGGCGGGAGTGGATTAGGGCGACAGTGAGAGTTTTTGTTGTCTCCATGGTGAGAAAAGGGCGGATTCTAGAGATGTTCTTTAGGTGTAAGCGGCACGAGCGGGCAAGAGATTGTATGTGGGAGGTGAAGGAGAGATCGGAGTCAAACATAACACCCAGAAAGTGTGCCTGCTGCCTAGGCGTTATTATGGTGCCACCCACAGAGAGGGAAATGTCAGATTTAGGGAGGCTAGTAGAAGGTGGGAGCAGAAGAAGTTCAGTTTTGGAGAGGTTGAGTTTCAGATAGAGAGCGGACATGATGTTAGAGACTGCAGACAGACAGTCAGTGGCGTTCTGTAGTACAGCGGGGGTAAGGTCAGGGGCTGATGTGTATAGTTGTGTGTCATCAGCATAAAGATGGTACTGAAAGCCAAATCTGCTGATGGTCTGTCCAATTGGGGCTGTGTAGAGGGAGAAGAGAAGGGGGCCAAGGACTGAGCCCTGAGGTACCCCGACAGTGAGAGGAAGAGGAGATGAAGTGGAGCTGGAGAACAGAACACTAAAGGAGCATTCAGAAAGATAGGAAGAGAACCAGGAGAGAGCAGTGTCCTTAATGCCTAGTGACTGGAGCCTAGAGAGTAGGAGAGGGTGGTCAACAGTGTCGAAAGCTGCAGAAAGATCGAGGAGAATGAGCAGAGAGTGGTCACCGTTACAATATCTTAAACATATCGGAACTCGGTATCGGAATTCTGATTCCAGATCAGAAGATCGCCGACCTCATGGCCGACCCCACACAGGGGTCGGGTCGGGTTTCATGAAACCCGACTTTGCCAAAAGTCGGCGACTTTTGAATCTGGCCGACCCATTTCGCTCAACCCTAGGCACCAGCATTACTGTGATTGGGAAGCCTGCCCAGCATGTTCATTAGCTACAAATAAAGTGCCAAACAAGCTGGGCGAGTCACTCGAATATACCGAGGCGAATACCTAATTACTCGCCAAATATCAAATAGCCAAATACCGTACTGTTCATGCGAGTAACGAATAGTGTTGAATGTATTCGCTCATCAATAATTAACATACATTTTAATTTGCAAAATTCTTATTTGTTCAGCAGTGGAATTTTTTTCCCTAATATGAATACATTTCTATGTATGATGTGCCGTATTCTCTATCAATTTTTGGTTTAGCCTACAAAATTTCAAAATATTTCATTAAAATGTGAGCAAACAAGTACTTATCATATCAGATAAATCAGTTTTCTCGTCAGGTTAATGGAAGTTGTCTGCAAGCTATTGGATCAATACCAATAATCAGTGAACATTGTGGTTTAGAAGGCTAGTAGTTTTATGAAACACCATGTTTTCTGAGTTGTCACCTTGTACGTTTATTTATCATTTATGGTTTTTTCTATCCTAATATCTATTATATTCTCAATCCTCTCTGACATGAGTCTGGCCATATCAGAACTTTCACAGTGATATCCAATTACTGTATATTTAATTTGATTCCAATCATTCATGTCAGTTGTATGATATGACTTACATATTATTCTGTTTTATATTAAACATGCCAGATGTGTTCTTTTTTTTGATTGGCAATGCATGGGCCATCAGTCACATTTGCATGTAACTGCATACATTGGCATGGTGGTGGGTGGGGGGGGGGTCACTTATAAATCTTCCGTAGAATGGCCACTCATAAATGTTATTTTCTTTTCCCTTAAATATGTTTGGATTACTTTTAGAGATTCACTTTTCTGATATAAATATCCAAATCCCATGTAGACAATGCTAAAGTTTCACTTTAACCCCTTAGCGACCACCAATACGCCTTTTAACAACGGCAGTTAAGAGTACTTAAGCCACAGCGCCGCTTTTTAACAGCGCTGTGGAATAAGTGTATAGAGCCACCCAGAGTCAAAAGTTCTCCAGGTTCTTGGCTACTGGGGGTAGCTGAGACCCCAGAGAACTTGATTCTCTTGATTGCAACACTGCAAAAACGCTAGTGCATGCCCTTATCATCTCCCACCTCGACTACTGCAACCTCCTACTCTCTGGACTCCCCTCTAGCACTCTGGCACCACTCCAATCCATCCTACACTCTGCTGCCCGACTAATCCACCTGTCCCCCCGCTATTCCCCAGCCTCTCCCCTGTGTCAAGCCCTTCACTGGCTTCCTATCGCCCAGAGACTCCAGTTCAAAATCCTCACACTGACATACAAAGCCATCCACAACCTGTCTCCTCCATACATCTGTGACATGGTCTCCCGGTACCTACCTACACGCAACCTCCGATCCTCCCAAGACCTCCTTCTCTACTCCCCTCTCATCTCTTCTTCCCATAACCGCATCCAAGACTTCTCCCGTGCTTCCCCCATACTCTGGAACTCTCTACCCCAACACATCAGATTCGCGCCTACCATAGAAACCTTCAAAAAGAACCTGAAGACTCATCTCTTCCGACAAGCCTACAGCCTGCAGTGATCCTCAACCTACTGCACAGCCGCACAGCCAGCTCTTCCCTCTCCTAGTGTATCCTCACCCACCCCCTGCAGACTGTGAGCCCTCGCGGGCAGGGTCCTCCCTCCTTATGTACTCGTGTGCCTTGTTATCTGCTCATGTTTAATGTATTTGTCTATATTTGCCCCGTATTCACATGTAAAGCGCCATGGAATAAATGGCGCTATAAAAATGTATAATAATAATAATAATAATAATAAATTCGGGTCGGTTTTTACCAACCACAGTGTTGCAATTGCCATTATTAACATAATAATGGCAATTGCAAAAAAAAGAAGAGTTTGATTTTCCATTTAATTTAATAGCGTCCCCCCGATCCCCTCTTGGTAACTCTGGAGTCCCTGCATCCCCCCGTGATGTCCCCCGGGCCTCCTGGATCTTCTTCCGAGAAAATGGAGGTGCAATTTGTTGTACAATTTCTCCTGAGTATGGCGATACCCCATATGTGGGGAAAAGCCACTGTTTGGGTGAATGGCAGGGCTCAGAAGGGAGGGAGCACCGTTTGGCTTTTTGAGCGCAAAATTGGCTGGAATCAATGGTGGCGACATGTTGCATTTGGAGACTCCCTGATGTAAATAAACAGTGGAAACCACCCAATTCTAACTCCACCTTAAACTAATCACAACCTTAACAAAATCCCTAGCCACAACCCTAACCCCAACACACCCCTTACCTTAATCCCAACCATAACCCTAACCACAAACCTAACCCCAACACACCCCTTACCCTAATCCCAACCCTATCTGTAATCCCAACCATAACCACAACCCTAACCATAACCCCAACCCCTGACCCTAACCATAACTATAACTCAACTCACTTTAGCCCAACTCTAACCCTAATGGGAAAAATGAAATAAATATATATTTTTTATTTCATTATTTTTACCTAACTAAGGGGGTGATAAAAGGGACTTTTATTTACCGGTACTTTTTTTTAATTTTGATCACTGTTAGTGATGAGCGAATATACTTGTTACTCGAGATTTCCCGAGCACGCTTGGATGTCCTCCGAGTATTTTTTAGTGCTCGGAGATTTAGTTTTCATCACCTCAGCTGAATGATTAACAGCTATTAGCCAGGCTAAGTACATGTGGGGGTTGACTGGTTGCTAGGGAATCCCTATATGTAATCAAGCAGGCTAGTAGCTGTAAATCATCCAGCTGCGGGGAAGAAAACTAAATCTCCGAGCACCAAAAAATACTCAGAAGGCACCCGAGCGTGCTCGGGAAATCTCGAGTAACGAGTATATTCGCTCATCACTAATCACTGTGATAGGGTCTATCACAGTGATCAAAATGAACCATAGGAAAATCAGCTGACATGTGCTGGACAAATCCTTGCTGCAGTGTGTGCAAACGTGGTCAAGAACTAAAGGAAATGCGTGACCTCTTTAATTGCAAACAAAGGTTTCTGTACCAAATATTAAGTTCTGTTTTTCTAGTGTACCAAATACTTACTTTATGCAATAAAATGCAAATTAATTATCTCCCTCACGTAATCTCCGGTCCTCCCAAGACCTCCTTCTCTCCTCCACACTTATCCGCTCCTCACCCAACCGCCTCCAAGACTTCTCCAGAATATCCCCATCCTCTGGAATTCTTTGCCCCAACACATCCGACAATCAACCACATTCAGATCCTTCAGACGGAACCTGAAAACCCACCTCTTCAGAAAAGCATACAGCCTACACTGACACCGCTGCCTCCTCACCACTACCGAAGTTACCGCCTCACCAACACTGGAGCTCCTGCAACCCCCAACCTACTGTCTCCTTCCCCATAATCTTGTAGAATGTAAGCCCACAAGGGCAGGGTCTTCACCCCTCTGTACCAGTCTGTCATTGTTAGTTTGTTTACTGTAAGTGATATCTGTAACTTGTATGTAACCCCTTCTCATGTACAGCACCATGGAATCAATGGTGCTATATAAATAAATAATAATCATAATAATAATAATAATAATAATAATTATGTAAAAACCATACAATGTGATTTTCTGAATTTTTTTTTAAGAATCTGTCTCTCATACAGTTGCAGTTTACGTACGATAAACATTACAGACCTCTCCACTCTTTGTAAGTATAAGAACTTGCAAAATCAGCAGTGTATCAAATAGTTATCTTCTCCACTGTATATCCCTGAGTTTAAAGTGAATCTGTCAGTAGGATGAACTGTCCCAAGCCAGTTGCCTATATTATTAATAAATAAGCTGTTCAGACCTATGGGCCGGACACTAATCTCCCTGAGCCTTCCGCCTCCAGAGGTTATTGTAAATAAAAGGTAGCATTACCAGTTTGATATATGTCCGCTCTTTGTGCTCCTGATGTCACTGCGGTTCCTCTCAGTGCCTCAGATTCCATCTCACAGGTAGACAGGGTTGCCATACAGCAGAGCTGTGAGAGCTGCAGTTGATAACGTGTTTTTTAAAAGACAAAGTTCAGTTTTACTGTTCTATGTCACAATTCTCACACTGTTGGCTCCTTTCATTTATAAGAATAACACACAGAAAAAGAGTTCCTTGTAATATGAACACCCCTATATGTCCTCAAGTATGGAATATACGAACTAGCCAGGAGAGACAATTATAAACTAGAATAAAACACAACTTTTAATATAAACCGCCTTAAAACCTGATGGATGATTCTCAAGAAGACACAACAGTGATAAAGTGCAAATAAGTGCTCGACACAACCAGTGCTCAATAAAAAAAATGGTTGGATCTCACCAAATCTGCAGTTTCTTTCACGCGTGCATCTGTGTAGCTTGAGGGGAGGGGTGTTAGGAGTCGAGTTTTCTCTGCTGCACAGGGGGAATCTCGATCCGTGTCTGCTGCAGTCTCCCATCCTGCTTCGGCCGCAGTGGGCTCTACTCAGCAGAGACGTCGCTCCCAGCATCTCGCTGAGGCTGATTTGGTGCATAGGGTCACTACTGCCTTTTCTGGCTTTCCTATGGTACCCTGCACTGATCTGCGGCGAGCGAGCCTCTCTGGGACTAAGTCCTTGTTTACTCACACTGAGCATGCCCAGGGCAGGGTCTCCCATTGGAGGTCGAGGGCCACATGTTCGCTCACATGCTCAGGTGCTGCAGTACATTCCATTGGTCCTCCTGGAGGGTCCTGAAAGGGCAAAACATGCTCAGGTACTGCAGCACTTTCCATTGGTCCTTCTGGAAGGTCCTGAAAGGGCAAAAACTTCAGTAGCAGCTTCCTGTGCTGCAACTATATAAACTGCGCATGACCGCACGGCCATGCGCTAGTATTGTCTTGAAAATATGTGTGTGTGTAGATGGATGGATGTCGAAGGATGAAAGCTCCTAAATATCCCTCCCTAGTGTTGTTGACTGTTTGCGGATGATGGTAGCTATCTAGCGCCCGACTAGCCATCAGCACAAAACACACATAACAGCGTCTAGTTGCTGTGACCGCCTGTACGGCGCCGTGCGCTTTCCTTACCCAAGCCTGGGTGGTTAGCGGCGTCCGTTTGTGCGGCACCGCACGCACTCTCGTGCCTTTATTTACTATTTCGATAGTTTCCTTACACACCCAGTTGCGGTGTTGTGCCAGCAGTGGTCTAATCGGACTTCAATCCTAGTTGGGGTTGTGTTCGCTGACTTATTGCTCGTGCTCTATGTGCGGTACCGCGGTCCTGTGGCGCAACAAGATCGCTTCCTTCACGCAGGGTGAAGTTAACCCTTGTATGTATACTTATAGTACCGCCATATAGTCCGTCTTACTTAGCAGCAGGTATTTTCCTGCACGGTGGATCCCGGGTTGCGAACGCACCAATTCCATCTAATAAACTATATATTTGGTGCGTTCCGCCAAACCTAACAGAATACTAGTGCCAGGATCTGGCTAAGTAATGGCGGATGAACAGCGATTGCAGGGGTACATCCAGCTGCTGGAGGGCCGGTTGGCGTCTCTTGAGCGTGCAACCTCGGCGGTGGATGTTACCGCAATAGCTGTTCAGGCTGCTAGCGTGGCTGCAGCAGATTTACCCACTGCCACCTCTGTTCCGACCCTATCTCACCTTCCTTTGCCTGAGAGATACTCTGGGGACAGTAAGTCCTGTAGGGGTTTCGTGAGCCAATGTGGTATACACCTCGAGCTCCTGGCTGCACGCTTCCCTACTGAGCGGGCAAAGGTGGGATTCATAATCTCCCTCTTGTCGGACAGAGCATTGGAGTGGGCTACGCCGCTGTGGGAGCGCAACGATCATGTGGTGCGGAGTGTTCCTCGGTTTCTGGACTCTCTGAAACAGGTCTTTTTAGGACCTCAAGTCACCCATGATACAGCGCTCCAGCTGCTGGCTTTGACTCAGGGTTCAACCATGGTCAGCCATTTTGCTGTTCTCTTCCGGACATTAGCGTCTGAGTTGGAATGGTCAGATAAAACCCTCATTCCCGTATTTTGGAGGGGGCTGGCTGACCATGTGAAAGACGCTTTGGCCATTAGGGAGATTCCCGCCACACTGGAGGAGCTCATAGCCATATCTACTCGCATAGACCTTCGTTTTCACGAGCGAAGGTTGGAGCGAGCCCAGTATAGGCAGAGGTTTCGGCTGGCTCCCACCTTCGCCAAGCCTTTGGAATCTCCAGTCCAGGCGTCCGAGTCACATGAAGCCTTAGAGGTGACACGAGCGGGATCCAAGTCTCAGTCCGCCCGTGCACATAAGGTCCGTCATGTTTACCGGCAGTCAGGACATCTTGCCTCCAAGGGTCCTCAGCGGTCGGGGAAACGTCAGCGTTTAGTGGCAGTTGGAGGAGGTACACTAGACACGGCGACGTTTGCCTCAAAGTTGTCCTTCAAGGGGACAATTACCATAGGCCCATCCACTCTTATGGTCGAGCTATGCGTGGATTCTGGGGCAGAGGGTAATTTTATGTCTTCCTCTTTTGCCCAGCGTCACGCAATACCCTTGGTGATGCTCGCCAAGCCTGTGACCGTTCGAGTGGTAAATGGGTCAACACTACCCTCACAGATTACCCACCAAACCATTCCTTTCACGCTTTCTGTGTCTCCATCACATCAGGAGATAATCTCTCCCTATTAGTCATTCCTGAGGGAATTGATGAGGTCCTGTTGGGGATACCATGGCTTCGCTACCATTCTCCTCATATTGAGTGGTCCTCTGGGAGAATTTTGGGATGGAGTAAATCCTGCGAGGGTAGATGTCAGAGGGAGTGCGTTCAGGTTGCTACTACACAGGTACCCGCAGATCTTTCCTCTCTCCCCAAGCACTATTGGCCCTATGCAGACGTGTTCTCCAAAAGAGCTGCGGAGACCCTTCCGCCTTACCGCCCCTATGACTGTCCTATTGACCTCTTGCCTGGTGCTGAGCCTCCCCGGGGTCGAGTCTATCCGTTATCTCTCCCGGAGACGCAGGCAATGTCTCAGTACATCCAAGAGAATCTGGCAAGAGGATTCATTAGGAAGTCAGTGTCACCGGCAGGGGCTGGGTTCTTCTTCGTACAGAAGAAGACTGGAGACTTACGTCCATGCATAGACTACAGGGGTCTTAACGCCATCACCGTTAAGAACAAGTACCCATTACCCCTGATATCTGAGCTGTTTGATAGGCTACGGGGAGCGAGGGTATTTACGAAGTTAGATCTGCGGGGTGCCTACAACCTGATTCGCATCCGTGAGGGGAATGAATGGAAGACGGCTTTTAACACCAGGGATGGGCACTATGAATATCTGGTGATGCCCTTTGGGCTCTGTAATGCCCCAGCCATTTTCCAAGACTTTGTGAACGACATCTTCCGGGATATGCTCACCACCTTGGTTGTAGTCTATCTGGATGATATTCTCATCTTCTCTCCAGATATTGACTCCCATCGGAGAGATGTTCGCAAAGTCTTTGACCTCTTACGGGCAAACTCCCTCTACGCCAAGTTGGAGAAGTGTGTGTTTGAGCAGGAGTCCTTGCCTTTCCTTGGTTATATCATCTCTGCCCAGGGTTTGGCTATGGATCCTGCCAAGCTACAGGCTGTAATGGACTGGCAGGAACCCCATTCTCTTAAAGCAGTGCAGCGCTTTATGGGGTTCATTAATTATTATCGCCAGTTCATCCCACACTTCTCAACTTTGGTAGCTCCCTTGGTTGCCCTCACCAAGAAGGGAGCAAATCCCAAGTTGTGGTCAGAGGAGGTCTCCAAAGCCTTTCTCTCGATCAAGTCACACTTCGCTAGCGCTCCCATCCTACATCGCCCCGATGTTGATAAGCCACTTATCTTGGAGGTGGATGCCTCATCCGTTGGTGCTGGAGCATTCCTTTTCCAAAAGGATGCTCAAGGTCGGAAGCATCCTTGCTTTTTCTTCTCCAAGACCTTCACACCAGCGGAGAGGAATTATTCCATTGGGGACAGGGAGTTGCTGGCCATGAAGTTGGCTTTTTCGGAGTGGAGACATCTCTTGGAGGGAGCTCGCTTTCCCTTCCAAGTCTTCACTGACCACAAGAACTTGGTGTATCTGCAAACGGCCCAGCGGCTGAATTCTCGCCAGGCTAGATGGTCCCTGTTCCTCTCCCGGTTCCATTTTACTCTCCATTTCCTCTCCAGGGAGAAGAACGTTCGTGCTGACGCTCTCTCCCGCTCTGTGGTGTCATCGGAGGAGGAGGAGGAGCCTCGGCTTATTGTCCCTTCTGAGAGCCTGAGAACTATAGCTCCGGTTTTGCTAGAGTCTGTGCCCCCGGGCAAGACTTTCGTACCAGCTAACTTGCGACCGGAGGTTCTCTCTTGGGCTCACTCCTCCAGAGTGGGTGGGCATTTTGGGACCAAGAGGACATCTGAGCTTCTGGCGAGAACATACTGGTGGCCGCATATGGCCCGAGATGTCAAGGACTATATTCAGGCGTGCGTTTCTTGCGCCCAGAATCGGTCTCCTCGGCAACGGCCTGCTGGGTTGCTTTACCCTCTACCAGTGGCAGACAGGCCCTGGGAGATGGTCTGGATGGACTTTGTGGTGCGTCTACCCAAGTCGCGTGGCTGCTCCATTATTTGGGTTGTAACCGACCATTTCTCCAAGATGGTGCATTTGGTGCCGCTTCCTCGGTTACCCTCAGCACGGGCCTTGGCGGTGTTGTTCATTAAACACGTTTTCCGATTGCATGGTATGCCTGATAAGATTGTCAGCGATCGGGGTCCCCAGTTCGCATCTCGGTTTTGGAGAGAGCTATGCCGTTTACTCAGCATAGAGTTAAACCTCTCCTCTGCATACCATCCCGAGATGAATGGGTTGGTGGAGAGAACCAACCAGACTCTGGTGACATATTTGCGACATTTCGTCTCTGCTAGGCAGGATGACTGGGCATCTTTGCTACCTTGGGCGGAATTTGCCTTGAATAGCGCCGTAGCCGATTCCACTGGCCAAACTCCTTTTCTCCTAAATTACGGCCAGCATCCGCGTGTCTCTGTGCCCATGCCCGTGTCATCCACCGATTCTAGGGTGGCAGACTGGGCGGTGGAGGCACGTGACATCTGGGACCGCACACAGGATGCCATCCGGGCCTCCAAGGAGAGAATGAGGGTTTCGGCTGATACACACCGGCGCCCCGCTCCGATCTTTGCTCCTGGCGACTTAGTGTGGCTCTCCGCCCGTAACATCAGGCTGCGAGTTAAGTCCACTAAGTTTGCTCCTCGCTACATTGGCCCGTTTAAGGTTCTGGAACAGGTCAACCCTGTGGTCTACCGTTTGGCTATTCCTCCACGCCTTGGTATCACCGATACTTTCCACGTTTCCCTCTTAAAGCCCGTTCATTTGTCCCGGTTTTCTGAGTCATCTGCTGGGACATCGGGTTCATCCACGGATGAGTTTGATGTGAATGCTATTGTGGGGTGCAAAGTGGTACGTGGCAAGAAATTTTATCTGGTGGACTGGAAGGGTCACGGCCCAGAGGATAGAACCTGGGAGCCTGTGGAGCACATTTGGGCTCCGCTGCTTATCGCAGCTTTTGAGCGTAGTGAGGCTCAAGGAGGGGGGGGCCCTAGGAGGGGGGGGTAATGTTAGGAGTCGAGTTTCCTCTGCTGCACAGGGGGAATCTCGATCCGTGTCTGCTGCGGTCTCCCATTCGGTATCGGCCGCAGTGGGCTCTGCTCAGCGGAGACGTCGCTCCCAGCATCTCGCTGAGGCTGATTCGGTGCATAGGGTCACTACTGCCTTTTCTGGCTTTCCTACGGTACCCTGCACTGATCTGCGGCGAGCGAGCCTCTCTGGGACTAAGTCCTTGTTTACTCACACTGAGCATGCCCAGGGCAGGGTCTCCCATTGGAGGTCGAGGGCCACATGTTCGCTCACATGCTCAGGTGCTGCAGTACATTCCATTGGTCCTCCTGGAAGGTCCTGAAAGGGCAAAACATGCTCAGGTACTGCAGCACTTTCCATTGGTCCTTCTGGAAGGTCCTGAAAGGGCAAAAACTTCAGTAGCAGCTTCCTGTGCTCCAACTATATAAACTGCGCATGACCGCACGGCCATGCGCTAGTATTGTCTTGAAAATATGTGTGTGTGTAGATGGATGTATGTCGAAGGATGAAAGCTCCTAAATATCCCTCCCTAGTGTTGTTGACTGTTTGCGGATGATGGTAGCTATCTAGCGCCCGACTAGCCATCAGCACAAAACACACATAACAGCGTCTAGTTGCTGTGACCGCCTGTACGGCGCCGTGCGCTTTCCTTACCCAAGCCTGGGTGGTTAGCGGCGTCCGTTTGTGCGGCACCGCACGCACTCTCGTGCCTTTATTTACTATTTCGATAGTTTTCTTACACACCCAGTTGCGGTGTTGTGCCAGCAGTGGTCTAATCGGACTTCAATCCTAGTTGGGGTTGTGTTCGCTGACTTATTGCTCGCGCTCTATGTGCGGTACCGCGGTCCTGTGGCGCATCAGGATCGCTTCCTTCACGCAGGGTGAAGTTAACCCTTGTATGTATACTTATAGTACGCCATATAGTCCGTCTTACTTAGCAGCAGGTATTTTCCTGCACAGTGGATCCCGGGTTGGGAACGCACCAATTCCATCTAATAAACTATATATTTGGTGCGTTCCTCCAACCCTAACAAGGGGAAGAGTTTCTATTGTATCGCGGTGGTGCCCCTGCAGTGCTCCCACCCTTTCAAGGGCAGTACCAAAGTAAGGCTAATAAAAAAAAGAACCTGAAGACCCACCTCTTCCGACAAGCCTACAACCTGCAGTAACCACCGATCGACCAAACCGCTGCATGACCAGCTCTACCCTCGCCTACTGTATCATCACCCATCCCTTGTAGATTGTGAGACTTCGTGGGCAGGGTCCTCTCTCCTCCTGTACCAGTTATGACTTGTATTGTTTAAGATTATTGAACTTGTTTTTATTATGTATACCCCTCCTCACATGTAAAGCACCATGGAATAAATGGCGCTATAACAATAAATAATAATAATAATAATAAATTGTACCCACCAACACCATGTAAAGCTTCCCTATGCGTTTCCCCCGTGCGGGGGATTCATCAGGGGAAAAGAAATGTAAAAATTGTGGGAGTTTTTTTTAAGCCCCTACATCGGGAGGTGGCTCCAATGTCCAATACCCCAGATTTCAGGTTAGGACTGTTTATTTGGTAAGGTGGCTAGTTCGTATACTCCTTTAATTTATAACATGCTCTGGAGGCAGATCAGTGTCCAGCCCATAGTCCTGATCAGCTCATTTACCCCATCTCTGGAATAAGACATCGGATGGCAGGTATCAACGAATCATTTCATTCAGCTTCCTATGACCTACATGTCCATATATACAGCTTAGGAGGGTTAGTCCTACTGAGTCTGACAGATGCCCTTTAACACCCCCTCCTCTCTCCTCTGTTGCCCTTAGAAATGGAGCACAGAAGGAAATGTGATTTCACTTTAAGTATTCCAATCATGTGGAATAAGCAAATGTGAGGTTGTTGAGATGTTTTCTTTCTTATGAACTATATGGGAGACAACGTTTTCCACTTATCCACCTTTGTTTCGGCTGCTGTTTAGTAAGAACTCTCATTAGCACCTTCATATGAAATATTTCAAATGGAAATGGAATGTGCTAGAATAATTTCTGACAACCTTCGCAGAGATGAAGAGGTTAAAATCCGCCTCCACTTTGCTGCTTTATCAGCTCCCAAGCTGATTAATCTTTACCAGTCTCCAGAACAAAATATGGGCTTCACATTAGCAAAGATTATTCTAACAAGATGCGATTCGTTGTGAGCAAGACAAAGATAATTACGGCATTACGGCAGATTGCGGGCTTTGTTTGCATATTATTTGCATGTTTACATTTTGATCCAGTTCCCACAGATTGGGGCTGACCTTTCTGTGTTCTGCTCAGGCTCTAATCTTTGTGTGTACACTTTCCATTTGTATTATCTGTTTCCATCTGTTCCTCAGTGTTAAAATCTCTCTGATTGTTTCTCTGTGACTTGTTTTGCTTTACAAGGCTGCTGTTTGCCTTACAAAGGTGCGGTGCCACTTAGGACCACAAGGATCTAATGAGCATGACATTCTTAATTAGGCTTTATTTTGTTCTATATGTGAAGATGTTCATGGGCACAGACAAGAGAATGGAGCATGTTGCAATTTTCCCTAAGTGCATGTCCAAAAACAAGAGGAGGCATCCAAAAGTGTGTCGGGAACTGGTGCCCTGCTGCCTGACTTCAACATGTGCCATATTTCTATTAATAATAGTATTAGACCAAATTGTAAATAATTCTATAATTTATATTCTATGCATCACATGACTCATTTACTTGGTTGTGTGTATATTAATCAATTAGTGCTTACATTATGCTAGGTTTATGTTGTGTATTAAGAAATCATTAGATTTCTTTTAGCGGGGTTCTCTCATAAAAAGACAATGCCTTAAAGCAGCGTTCTCCAACTCCAGTCTTCAAGAGCCACCAACAGGTCGTGTTTTCAGGATTTCCTTAGTATGGCCCAGGTGATGGAATTGTTGCCTGTCTAGATGATGGAATTCTCACCTGGGCAATACTAAGCATATCCTGAAAACATGACCCGTTGGTGGCTCTTGAGGATCGAACTTGGGGAACACTGCCTTGAAGGGAATAGGTCACCAGAAAATAACCCATTGGATAAATCAGGTTTCATTTTGTTCCTTTTAAATATATATTGTATGTGGAAATATATACAGCTCTGCCAAAAATTAAGAGACCACCACATCAGAACCCTGTCATGGGCAGCCCAATCTCCAGACCTGAAACCTATTGAAAATCTCTGGAATGTAATCAAGAGGATGATGGATCATCACAACCCATCAAACAAAGAAGAACTACTTACATTATTGCCCCAGAAACAGTGTGAAAGGCTGGTGGAAAGCATGCCAAGACGCATGAAAGCTGTGATTAAAAATCATGGTTATTCCACAAAATATTGACTTCTGAACCCTTCCTGAGTTTAAACATTAGTATTGTTGTTTCCAATTTATTATGAACTTGTTTTCCTTGCATTATTTGAGATCTGAAAGCACTTGTTTTTTTTTTTATTTTGACCATTTTTCTTTGTCAGAAAAAAAATACAAAATGTATTGCTTGGAACGTTGGAGACTTGTTGTCAGAAGTTTATAGAATAAATGAACAATTTGAGTTATACTCAAAAATATACATATAAAAAGAAAAATCAGAAAAACTGAACATTTTGCAGTGGTCTCTTAATTTTTGCCGAGCTGTATATTTACTTTTGGATATTTAGGAAGGGGACTACCACTATGTACCAAGATGGGTTGTTGAATTTATTATAGGTTCAACAGTGAGCATACTGTACATATGTGGACATAGAATATTGATGCAGATCTGTTACGAGAGTTCACAATAAAAGCTGCATACATTATTAAATCGAACCTATCAGCAGGATTTTGCTAAGTAAACTATAGGCTGTTAGGAGTCGAGTTTCCTCTGCTGCACAGGAGGAATCTCGATCCCTGTCTGCTGCGGTCTCCCATTCTGCATCGGCCGCAGTGGGGTCTGCTCAGCGGAGACGTCGCTCCCAGCGTCTCGCTGAGGCTGATTCTGTGCATAGGGTTACTGCTGCCTTTTCTGGCTTTCCTATGGTACCCTACACTGATCTGCGGCGAGCGGGCTTCTCTGGGACTAAGTCCTTATTTACACACACTGAGCATGCCCAGGGCAAGATCTCCCGTTGGAGGTCGAGGGTCACATGCTCAGGTACTGCAGCACATCCTATTGGTCCTCCAGGCAGGCCCTGAAAGGGCAAAACTTCGGTAGCAGCTTCCTGTGCTGCAACTATATAAACTGCGCATGACCGCACGGCCATGCGCTAGTATTGTCTTGCTAATATGTGTGTGTGTTGTGAGTGAAAGTCGCTCTTTAAATACCCCTCCCTATTGGATGACTGTTCGCGGAAGGAGTATGTTTGCTATCTAGCGCCCGACTTATCCTACAGCACGTTACACACATAACAGCGTCTATTTGCTGTGACTGCCTGTACGGCGCCGTGCGCTTACCTGACCCAAGCCTGGGTGGTTAGCGGCGTCCGTTTGTGCAGCACCGCACGCAGTCTTGTGCCTTTATAAATTATTATTTATGTTCCTCTGACACCCCAGTTGCGGTGTCGAGCGCATGAGGTCTTCTGAACTCAAATCCTCAGTCTCGGGTTTGAGATTAGAGACTCCTTGCTTGCGTTCTATGTGCGGTACCGCGGTCCTGTGACGCAACAGGGTCACTTCCTTCACACAGGGTGAAGTTAACCCATGTGTGTATTCTTATAGTACCGCCATATAGTCTGTCTTTGCTAGCAGCAGGGTTTTTACCTGCACGGTGGACCTCGGACTGCGAACGCACCTAGTTCCATATCATCTTATACTTGATGCGTTCCGCCAGTCCTTAACATAATACTAGCGCCAAGGTCTGGCTAGTAAATGGCGGACATTCAGCAATCTTTGCGGTATATCCAGCAGCTGGAGGGTAGGTTGGCGGCTCTCGAGAGCTCACCCTCAGCTGTGGATGTTACCGCAGTTGCTGTACAGGCTGCTAGCGTGGCTGCAGCAACCTTGTCCACTGCCACCCCTGTTCCGACATTATCTCGCTTCCCGTTGCCAGAAAAATTTTCTGGAGATTGCAAAACTTGTAGGGGATTCGTGAGTCAGTGCTCTATCCATCTCGAGCTCCTGGCTACACGTTTTCCTACAGAGCGGGCTAAGGTGGGATTTATTGTGTCTCTCTTGTCGGACAAGGCGTTGGAGTGGGCTACGCCGCTGTGGGAGCGTGGTGATCATGTGGTGCAGAGTGCTCCGTTGTTCCTGAGCACTCTGAAAAAGGTCTTTTTAGGACCTCAAGTCACCCATGACACAGCGCTCCAACTACTGGCATTAACTCAGGGTGAGTCCTTGGTCAGCCATTTTTCCGTCCGCTTCCGTACCTTAGCTTCCGAGCTGGAGTGGTCGGATAAGGCCCTTATCCCCATATTTTGGAGGGGCCTGGCTGATCACGTTAAGGACGCTCTGGCCACTAGGGAGATTCCTGCCACACTGGAGGAATTAATAACTGTCTTTACTCGTATTGACCTCCGTTTTAACGAGCGGAGGTTAGAGCGAGCCCAGTGTAGGCAGAGGTTTCGGCTGGCTCCCACCTTCGCCAAACCTTTGGAATCTCCAGTCCAGGCATCCGAGTCACATGAGGCCTTAGAGGTGACACGAGCGGGATCCAAATCTCAGTCCGCCTGTGTACATAAGGTCCGTCATGTTTGCCAGCAGTCAGGACATCTTGTCTCCAAGGGTCCTCAGCGGTCAGGGAAACGTCAGCGTCTAGTGGCAGTTGGAGGAGGTACACTAGACATGGCGACTAGGGTTGAGCGAAACGGGTCGAACATTTTCAAAAGTCTCCGACTTTTGGCGAAGTCGAGTTTCATGAAACCCGATCCGACCCCTGTGCGTGGTCGGTCATGCGGTACGCGACTTTCGCGCCAAAAGTCGCGTTTCAATGACGCGAAAAGCGCCATTTCTCAGCCAATGAAGGTAAACGCAGAGTGTGGGCAGCGTGATGACATAGGTCCTGGTCCCCACCATCTTAGAGAAGGGCATTGCAGTGATTGGCTTGCTGTCTGCGGCGTCACAGGGGCTATAAAGGGGAGTTCCCGCCGACCGCCATGTTACTGCTGCTGATCTGAGCTTAGGGAGAGGTTGCTGCCGCTTCGTCAGAAGCAGGGATAGCGTTAGGCAGGGTCCATTAACCACAAAACCGCTTGTGCTGTAGCGATTTCCACTGCCCAACACCACCTTCGGTGTGCAGGGACAGTGGAAGCTCCTTTTTTTTTTTTTTTTTCCTCAGCGCTGTAGCTCATTGGGCTGCCCTAGAAGGCTCCCTGATAGCTGCATTGCTGTGTGTACGCCGCTGTGCAAAGCAACTGCTTTTTTCAAAGCACAAATCCTCTTGTTCCTTCCTTTCTGCACAGCTATCTTGTTTGTTTGTCCACACTTTTTATTTAATTTGTGCATCAGTCCACTCCTTATTGCTGCCTGCCATACCTGGCTGAGATTACTGCAGGGAGATAGTAATTGAAGGACAGTTCCTTTTTTTTTTTTTTTTGTGGGAGATTAAGATTGACATTTCTGCTAGAGTGCCATCTCTGTCTGTGTCATCTCTCACTCAGTGGGCCATAGAAAGCCTATTTATTTTTTTGCTTGATTTGGGTTCCAAAATCTACCAGAAAAAATCACAACATCAATCAGTGGGAGAAAAATATTGGCCTCAGGGCTTGTGTGCCACTCCTTACTCCTGTGTGTGCCATCTCTCACTCAGTGGGCCATAGAAAGCCTATTAATTTTTTTGCTTGATTTGGGTTCTAAATTCTACCTGAAAAAATCAATAAATCAATCAGTGGGAGATTAATATTGGCCTTTGGGCTTGTGTGCCAGTCCTAAGCGTGCCATCTCTCTCTCTCTCAGATAGTGGGCCATAGAAAGCCTATTTTTTTATTATTTTATTGGGTTTATAAATTTTCCCTGGAAAAAAAAAAAAGTGGGAGATTAATATTGGCCTCTGGGCTTGTGTGCCAGTCCTGAGCGTGCCATCTCTCTCACAAATAGTGGGCCATAGAAAGCCTATTTATTTTTTTGGTTGATTTGGGTTCATAATTCTACCTGAAAAAATCAATCAATCAATCAGTGGGAGATTAATATTGGCCTTTGGGCTTGTGTGCCAGTCCTAAGCGTGCCATCTCTCTCTCTCAGATAGTGGGCCATAGAAAGCCTATTTATTATTATTTTTTTTATTGGGTTTATAAATTTTCCCTGGAAAAAAAAAAAAAGTGGGAGATTAATATTGGCCTCTGGGCTTGTGTGCCAGTCCTGAGCGTGCCATCTCTCTCACAAATAGTGGGCCATAGAAAGCCTATTTATTTTTTGGGTTGATTTGGGTTCCTAATTCTACCTGAAAAAATCAATCAATCAATCAGTGGGAGAAAAATATTGGCCTCAGGGCTTGTGTGCCACTCCTTACTCCTGTGTGTGCCATCTCTCACTCAGTGGGCCATAGAAAGCCTATTAATTTTTTTGCTTGATTTGGGTTCCAAAATCTACCTGAAAAAAATCACTAAATCAATCAATGGGAGATTAATATTGGCCTCTGGGCTTGTGTGCCACTCCTGACTCCTGTGTGCGTCATCTGTCACTCAGTGGGCCCTAGAAAGCCTATTTTTTGTTTTATTTGTTTTCTAAATTCTCCCTGAAACAATCATTTTATTTTCTTTGGTTTCTAAATTATTCCTGAAAAAAATCATTTTTTTTGTATTTTTTTTTCTCTCAAGTCTCCCTGAAAAAAAAAAAAAAATCTGTGGGAGATTCATATTGCCCCTTCTGCTTGTGTGCCAGTCTTGACTCCTGGGTGTGCCATCTCTCTCTCTCTCCCCAATTGTGGGCCATAGAAAGCCTATTAATTTTTTTGCTTGATTTGGGTTCCAAAATCTACCTGAAAAAAATCACTAAATCAATCAGTGGGAGATTAATATTGGCCTCTGGGCTTGTGTGCCACTCCTGACTCCTGTGTGCGTCATCTGTCACTCAGTGGGCCCTAGAAAGCCTATTTTTTGTTTTATTTGTTTTCTAAATTCTCCCTGAAACAATCATTTTATTTTCTTTGGTTTCTAAATTATTCCTGAAAAAAATCATTTTTTTTGTATTTTTTTTTCTCTCAAGTCTCCCTGAAAAAAAAAAAAAAAAAAAAATCTGTGGGAGATTCATATTGCCCCTTCTGCTTGTGTGCCAGTCTTGACTCCTGGGTGTGCCATCTCTCTCTCTCTCCCCAATTGTGGGCCATAGAAAGCCTATTAATTTTTTTGCTTGATTTGTGTTCCAAAATCTACCGAAAAAAATCACTAAATCAATCAGTGGGAGATTAATATTGGCCTCTGGGCTTGTGTGCCACTCCTGACTCCTGTGTGCGTCATCTGTCACTCAGTGGGCCCTAGAAAGCCTATTTTTTGTTTTATTTGTTTTCTAAATTCTCCCTGAAACAATCATTTTATTTTCTTTGGTTTCTAAATTATTCCTGAAAAAAATCATTTTTTTGGTATTTTTTTTTCTCTCAAGTCTCCCTGAAAAAAAAAAAAAAAAAAAAAAATCTGTGGGAGATTCATATTGCCCCTTCTGCTTGTGTGCCAGTCTTGACTCCTGGGTGTGCCATCTCTCTCTCTCTCCCCAATTGTGGGCCATAGAAAGCCTATTAATTTTTTTGCTTGATTTGGGTTCCAAAATCTACCTGAAAAAAATCACTAAATCAATCGGTGGGAGATTAATATTGGCCTCTGGGCTTGTGTGCCACTCCTGACTCCTGTGTGCGTCATCTGTCACTCAGTGGGCCCTAGAAAGCCTATTTTTTGTTTTATTTGTTTTCTAAATTCTCCCTGAAACAATCATTTTATTTTCTTTGGTTTCTAAATTATTCCTGAAAAAAATCATTTTTTTGGTATTTTTTTTTCTCTCAAGTCTCCCTGAAAAAAAAAAAAAAAAAAAATCTGTGGGAGATTCATATTGCCCCTTCTGCTTGTGTGCCAGTCTTGACTCCTGGGTGTGCCATCTCTCTCTCTCTCCCCAATTGTGGGCCATAGAAAGCCTATTAATTTTTTTGCTTGATTTGGGTTCCAAAATCTACCTGAAAAAAATCACTAAATCAATCGGTGGGAGATTAATATTGGCCTCTGGGCTTGTGTGCCACTCCTGACTCCTGTGTGCGTCATCTGTCACTCAGTGGGCCCTAGAAAGCTTATTTTTTGTTTTATTTGTTTTCTAAATTCTCCCTGAAACCATCATTTTATTTTCTTTGGTTTCTAAATTATTCCTGAAAAAAATCATTTTTTTGTATTTTTTTTTCTCTCAAGTCTCCCTGAAAAAAAAAAAAAAAAAAAATCTGTGGGAGATTCATATTGCCCCTTCTGCTTGTGTGCCAGTCTTGACTCCTGGGTGTGCCATCTCTCTCTCTCTCCCCAATTGTGGGCCATAGAAAGCCTATTAATTTTTTTGCTTGATTTGGGTTCCAAAATCTACCAAAAAAAATAACTAAATCAATCGGTGGGAGATTAATATTGGCCTCTGGGCTTGTGTGCCACTCCTGACTCCTGTGTGCGTCCTCTCTCACTCAGTAGGCCCTACAAAGCCTTTTTTTTTTTTTTTTTTCCTAAATTCTCCCTGAAACAATCATTTCATTTTATTTGTTTTATAAATTCTTCTGTAAAAAATAATTTTTTTTTAATTTTTTTTTTTTTCTGAAGTCTCCCTTTTAAAAAAAACAAACACAAATCAGTGGGAGATAAATATTTACATTTGCGCTTCAGTGACAGTCCTGCGTGTGTGCCATCTCATTTGTTGCCAACAACAACAGAGTGTGTAACATTGTGGCTGATTTTCGTTGTGGTCTCACCCACCTGTAAAGGGGTAGCTAAATCATACTGAAGTTATAGCTCACCGTGTAAGTTGTGTGACAGCAACAAATACCGTTCGTTTGTTAACGTTTTTAAAACAATGAGGAAGTCTGGTGGAAGAGGTCGTGGCCGGGGGCGTTCATTGTCAGCTGGTAATGAGGGTAGTGGTAGTGGTGGAGCATCAGCTGGTCGTGGGAAAAAAAATATTGCACCTAAGTCTGGAGCTGTGGAGCCAGGTTCGTCGTCTGGCTACACAAGGCCTCGAACGCTCCCTTTTCTTGGAGTAGGAAAACCGCTTTTAAAGCCGGAGCAGCAAGAGCAAGTTTTGGCTTATCTTGCTGACTCAGCCTCTAGCTCTTTTGCCTCCTCTCGTGAAACTGGTAAATGTCAAAGCAGCGCGTCGTTAGTGGATGTTCACGGTCAGGGACAAGTCGCTTCCTTGTCCTCTTCAGCAAAAACAACAACAGAGAAGAATGCAGCAGGCGACACAACGGGTTACTCCATGGAGCTCTTTACACATACCGTCCCTGGCTTAGAAAGTGAAGCAGTTAACAGTCCATGCCCATTACAAGTTGAATCTGACATGGAGTGCACTGATGCACAGCCACAGCCAGACTACTATCCTGGTCCTTTGACTCAGACCACAACATTGCCATCGCAAGGTGCTGATCAAGAATCAGACCCTGATGAGACTATGTTGCCCCATCACGAACGCTATACCACCGACCGCCACGGTGACACAGACGAAGTTGCACACGAGCTACAAGAAGAGGTAATAGATGACCCAGTTCTTGACCCCGATTGGCAGCCATTGGGGGAACAGGGTGCAGGCGGCAGCAGTTCTGAAGCGGAGGAGGAGGGGCCGCAGCAGGCATCAACATCGCAACAGGTTCCATCTGCCGGGCCCGTATCTTGCCCAAAACGCGTGGCAAAGCTAAAACCTGTTGGAGGACAGCGTGGCCATCCGGTTAAAGCTCAGTCTGCAATGCCTGAAAAGGTATCCGATGCTAGAAAGAGTGCAGTCTGGCATTTTTTTAAACAACATCCAATTGATCAGCGCAAAGTCATCTGTCAAAAATGTTCAACTACCTTAAGCAGAGGACAGAATCTGAAACGTCTCAATACAAGTTGCATGCATAGACATTTATCCACCATGCATTTGCAAGCCTGGACTAACTACCAAACGTCCCTTAAGGTTGTAGCACCCTCGGCCAATGAAGCTAGTCAGCAACGCAACATCCCTTCCGGCAGTGTAGGGCCACCATTTTCCGCACCACCTGCAGTATCTGTGCAGGTTTCTTTGCCAGGCCAAAGCCGTCAGGGTCAGGGAATCACCAGTTTCGTAGTAGGAAACACTGCATCTAGGGCACCGGTGGCAACAATACCATCTCCCACCGTCTCTCAGTCTGCCATGTCCACCGGCACCCCCGCTAGTTCCACGATCTCCAGCTCTCCAGTCCAGCTCACCCTACATGAGACTATGGTTAGAAAAAGGAAGTACTTAGCCTCGCATCCGCGTACACAGGGTTTGAACGCACACATAGCTAGACTAATCTCGTTAGAGATGATGCCCTACCGGTTAGTTGAAAGCGAAGCTTTCAAAGCCCTGATGGACTACGCTGTACCACGCTACGAGCTACCCAGTCGACACTTTTTTTCCAGAAAAGCCATCCCAGCCCTCCACCAGCATGTTAAAGAGCGCATCGTCCATGCACTCAGGCAATCTGTGAGCACAAAGGTGCACCTGACAACAGATGCATGGACCAGTAGGCATGGCCAGGGACGTTACGTGTCCATCACGGCACACTGGTTAAATGTGGTGGATGCAGGGTCCACAGGGGACAGCAAGTTTGGGACAGTTCTGCCTAGCCCATGGTCTAGGAAACAATTGGCTGTAGCCGTTCGCACCCCCTCCTCCTCCTCTTCGTCCTCCTGCAGAAGCGAGAGCTCGTCCACAGACCGCAGTCGCACAACCACTCCATCCGCAGCTGCCACTGTTGCACACCAGGTCTCCCATTATGGGGCAGCTACTGGCAAACGTCAGCAGGCTGTATTGGCTATGAAGTGTTTGGGCGACAACAGACACACCGCGGAAGTTCTGTCCGAGTTCTTGCAGAAAGAAATGCAGTCGTGGCTGGGCACTGTAGATCTTGAGGCAGGCAAGGTAGTGAGTGATAACGGAAGGAATTTCATGGCTGCCATCTCCCTTTCCCAACTGAAACACATTCCTTGCCTGGCTCACACCTTAAACCTGGTGGTGCAGTGCTTCCTGAAAAGTTATCCGGGGTTATCCGACCTGCTCCTCAAAGTGCGTGGACTTTGCTCACATATCTGCCGTTCGCCCGTACACTCCAGCCGTATGCAGACCTATCAGCGTTCTTTGAACCTTCCCCAGCATCGCCTAATCATAGACGTTGCAACAAGGTGGAACTCAACACTGCACATGCTTCAGAGACTGTGTGAACAGAGGCGGGCTGTTATGTTTTTGTGGGAGGATACACATACACGGGCAGGCAGTAGGATGGCAGACATGGAGTTGTCAGGTGTGCAGTGGTCGAAGATTCAAGACATGTGTCAAGTCCTTCAGTGTTTTGAGGAATGCACACGGCTGGTTAGTGCAGACAACGCCATAATAAGCATGAGCATCCCCCTAATGCGTCTGCTGATGCAAAGTTTGACGCACATAAAGGATCAGGCGTCTGCAGCTGAGGAAGAGGAAAGCCTTGATGACAGTCAGCCATTGTCTGGCCAGGGCAGTGTACAGGACGAGGTAGCGGGCGAAGAGGAGGAGGAGGACGAGGAGGATGATGGGGATGATTATATTTTTAATGAGGAAGCTTTTCCGGGGCCACTGGAAATTGGTGGCGCGGCAAGGCCGGGTTCTGGTTTTTTGAGGGACACAAGTGACGTGGATTTGCCTGAAACTGCCCCTCAACCAAGCACAACCGCAGATTTGAGAACTGGAACTTTGGCCCACATGGTGGATTATGCCTTACGTATCCTCAAAAGGGATACATGCATAACTAAAATGATGAATGATGACGATTACTGGTTGGCCTGCCTCCTTGATCCTCGCTATAAAGGCAAATTGCAAAATATAATGCCACATGAGAACTTGGAACTAATATTAGCAACCAAACAATCAACTCTTGTTGACCGTTTGCTTCTGGCATTCCCTGCACACAGCGCCCGTGATCGTTCTCACACGAGCTGCAGGGGCCAGCAGACCAGAGGAGTTAGAGGGGCATAAATCAGAAGTGGCGTTGGCCAGAGGGGTTTTCTGACCAGGTTGTGGAGTGATTTTGCTATGACCGCAGACAGGACAGGTACTGCAGCATCAATTCAAAGTGACAGGAGACAACATTTGTCCAGTATGGTTACAAACTATTTTTCATCCCTTATCGATGTTCTCCCTCAACCGTCATTCCCATTTGATTACTGGGCATCAAAATTAGACACCTGGCCAGAATTGGCAGAATATGCATTGCAGGAGCTTGCTTGCCCGGCAGCTAGTGTCCTATCAGAAAGAGTATTCAGTGCTGCAGGTTCAATACTAACAGAAAAAAGGACTCGTCTGGCTACCCAAAATGTAGATGATCTAACCTTCATTAAAATGAACCACAACTGGATTTCGAAATCTTTTGCCCCACCTTGCGCGGCTGACACCTAGCTTTCCTATGAAAAGGTCTTGCCTGTGGACTATTCTGAATGCCTTTTCCAATCTCGTAATTTTCAGCACCTGATTGTCCAGCATACGACATGTTTACACCTCACTAAATGGCAAAACTCCCCACACGGGGCCGTGGTATCGACACTTGGCGACAGCACCCGTGAGAGTGCAGTTTGTCTGAAGAGGTGGGTGAGCCCGCTTTTGGTCGACGGCACTGCCACTGGGTCCCTCCTAGTACAATAAAGTGTCTCTGACGGTGGTGGTGCGCACCCAACGTCAGACACACCGTTGTAATATGAGGGGCCCTGGGCCTGTACCGCCGGCCACAAGACAGTTTCCCCCCACCCCAGCTCAAACAGTGCTCTACCACTTGCAAAATTATCTCACAGCTCCACCAATGTTTAGTCTATGCGCTGACATCCTTCAATGCCTGCCACTGACAATACCATTGTATTGACATTTTTGTTATGTTAGGCCTTCGATGCCTGTCTGTGGTCACTCCTTCCACTAGGCCTCCACTGACCACACCACTGCTGTCCGTGTACCCCTGGAACCAATTTAAAATTGCCTACAGCCATGTGTTATTATTTTAGGCCTTCGATGCCTGTCTGCGGTCACTCCTTCCACTAGGCCTCCACTGACCACACCACTGCTGTCCGTGTACCCCTGGAACCAATTTAAAATTGCCTACAGCCATGTGTTATTATTTTAGGCCTTCGATGCCTGTCTGCGGTCCATTCTTTCAACTACTACTACACTGACCAGGGCACTGCTGCCCGTGTACCCCTGGAACCAATTTAAAATTGCCTACAGCCATGTGTTATTATTTTAGGCCTTCGATGCCTGTCTGCGGTCACTCCTTCCACTAGGCCTCCACTGACCACACCACTGCTGCCCGTGTACCCCTGGAACCAATTTAAAATTGCCTACAGCCAGCCCAATTTTTTTATTTTAGGCCTTCGATGCCTGTCTGCGGTCCATTCTTTCAACTACTACTACACTGAACAGGTCACTGCTGCCCGTGTACCCCTGGAACCAATTTAAAATTGCCTACAGCCATGTGTTATTATTTTAGGCCTTCGATGCCTGTCTGCGGTCACTCCTTCCACTAGGCCTCCACTGACCACACCACTGCTGCCCGTGTACCCCTGGAACCAATTTAAAATTGCCTACAGCCATGTGTTATTATTTTAGGCCTTCGATGCCTGTCTGCGGTCACTCCTTCCACTAGGCCTCCACTGACCACACCACTGCTGTCCGTGTACCCCTGGAACCAATTTAAAATTGCCTACAGCCATGTGTTATTATTTTAGGCCTTCGATGCCTGTCTGCGGTCCATTCTTTCAACTACTACTACACTGACCAGGTCACTGCTGCCCGTGTACCCCTGGAACCAATTTAAAATTGCCTACAGCCATGTGTTATTATTTTAGGCCTTCGATGCCTGTCTGCGGTCACTCCTTCCACTAGGCCTCCACTGACCACACCACTGCTGCCCGTGTACCCCTGGAACCAATTTAAAATTGCCTACAGCCATGTGTTATTATTTTAGGCCTTCGATGCCTGTCTGCGGTCACTCCTTCCACTAGGCCTCCACTGACCACACCACTGCTGCCCGTGTACCCCTGGAACCAATTTAAAATTGCCTACAGCCAGCCCAATTTTTTTATTTTAGGCCTTCGATGCCTGTCTGCGGTCCATTCTTTCAACTACTACTACACTGACCAGGGCACTGCTGCCCGTGTACCCCTGGAACCAACATCAGAAAATATAAAAATAAGTATTTTGCTTACAAAAAAGAAAATACTGGAGAGATATCAAATGCAGACATTTTAACATTAAAAACAAACACACAACTAAAATCTGGTACAGTACTAAAAATGGCCACCAGCTACAATTACTTTCTCCTGCAAGTAGTTAACTGAAAGGTTTTTTAAATTGAAAACACACATATGGCATCCACCGAGTGTTGTCCTGTCGCGTCTTCTTTATATTATTGCCGAGAAGATGCAAAACAATGAAAATAATAAAATCATTAATTACCAAAATAATAGAGAAAGTCAACACCACATTGCAAATAAACATTCATTCCAAATAAAGAAGCAGGGCGCGTCCGAGGGTGAGTATATACCTAATAAGAATATAATCACCCTCGGACGCGCAATGCTTATTTCCAACAGCCTTCCTTCCTAAGAATCAGCCCTTCCGTGGTGTAGAGAGACGTTGTGCTACACTCCAAGGTGTTCCCCAGGTTGCCTTTCCTGAGCTTCGATCTTCCGGCTCTAGTTTAGTAGTTGTTGGAAACTACGCTGCATTAGGCCTTCAAATTGGGTATGGGGTGTAGAGAGATGGTGTGTTCCACTCCAAGGTGTTCCCCAGGTTGCCTTTCCTGAGCTTCGATCTTCCGGCTCTCGTTTAGTAGTTCTTGGAAACTACACTGCATTAGGCCTTCAAATTGGGTATGGGGTGTAGAGAGAGGGTGTGTTACACTCCAAGGTGTTCCCCAGGTTGCCTTTCCTGAGCTTCGATCTTCATGCTCTCGTTTAGTAGTTGTCGGAAACTACGCTGCATTAGGCCTACAAATTGGGTATGGGGTGTAGAGAGAGGGTTTGTTACACTCCAAGGTGTTCCCCAGGTTGCCTTTCCTGAGCTTCGATCTTCCGGCTCTCGTTTAGTAGTTGTTGGAAACTACGCTGCATTAGGCCTTCAAATTGGGTATGGGGTGTAGAGAGAGGGTGTGTTACACTCCAAGGTGTTCCCCAGGTTGCCTTTCCTGAGCTTCGATCTTCCAGCTTTCGTTTAGTAGTTCTTGGAAACTACACTGCATTAGGCCTACAAATTGGGTATGGGGTGTAGAGAGAGGGTGTGTTCCACTCCAAGGTGTTCCCCAGGTTGCCTTTCCTGAGCTTCGATCTTCCGGCTCTCGTTTAGTAGTTCTTGGAAACTACACTGCATTAGGCCTTCAAATTGGGTATGGGGTGTAGAGAGAGGGTGTGTTACACTCCAAGGTGTTCCCCAGGTTGCCTTTCCTGAGCTTCGATCTTCATGCTCTCGTTTAGTAGTTGTCGGAAACTACGCTGCATTAGGCCTACAAATTGGGTATGGGGTGTAGAGAGAGGGTTTGTTACACTCCAAGGTGTTCCCCAGGTTGCCTTTCCTGAGCTTCGATCTTCCGTCTCTCGTTTAGTAGTTGTTGGAAACTACGCTGCATTAGGCCTTCAAATTGGGTATGGGGTGTAGCGAGAGGGTGTGTTACACTCCAAGGTGTTCCCCAGGTTGCCTTTCCTGAGCTTCGATCTTCCGGCTCTCGTTTAGTAGTTCTTGGAAACTACACTGCATTAGGCCTTAAAATTGGGTATGGGGTGTAGAGAGAGGGTGTGTTACACTCCAAGGTGTTCCCCAGGTTGCCTTTCCTGAGCTTCGATCTTCCGGCTCTCGTTTAGTGGTTCTTGGAAACTACACTGCATTAGGCCTACAAATTGGGTATGGGGTGGAGAGAGATGGTGTGTTACACTCCAAGGTGTTCCCCAGGTTTCCTTGCCATTGCTTCGGTCTTCCGACTCTCGTTTAGTAGTTGTAGAAAAGTACACTGCATTAGGCCTACAAAATGGGTATGGGGTGGAGAGAGATGGTGTGTTACACTCCAAGGTGTTCCCCAGGTTGCCTTTCCTGAGCTTCGATCTTCCGGCTCTCGTTTAGTAGTTGTTGGAAACTACGCTGCATTAGGCCTTCAAATTGGGTATGGTGTGTAGAGAGATGGTGTGTTCCACTCCAAGGTGTTCCCCAGGTTGCCTTTCCTGAGCTTCGATCTTCCGGCTCTCGTTTAGTAGTTCTTGGAAACTACACTGCATTAGGCCTTCAAATTGGGTATGGGGTGTAGAGAGAGGGTGTGTTACACTCCAAGGTGTTCCCCAGGTTGCCTTTCCTGAGCTTCGATCTTCATGCTCTCGTTTAGTAGTTGTCGGAAACTACGCTGCATTAGGCCTACAAATTGGGTATGGGGTGTAGAGAGAGGGTTTGTTACACTCCAAGGTGTTCCCCAGGTTGCCTTTCCTGAGCTTCGATCTTCCGGCTCTCGTTTAGTAGTTGTTGGAAACTACGCTGCATTAGGCCTTCAAATTGGGTATGGGGTGTAGAGAGAGGGTGTGTTACACTCCAAGGTGTTCCCCAGGTTGCCTTTCCTGAGCTTCGATCTTCCGGCTCTCGTTTAGTAGTTCTTGGAAACTACACTGCATTAGGCCTTCAAATTGGGTATGGGGTGTAGAGAGAGGGTGTGTTATACTCCAAGGTGTTCCCCAGGTTGCCTTTCCTGAGCTTCGATATTCCGGCTTTCGTTTAGTAGTTGTTGGAAACTACACTGCATTAGGCCTACAAATTTGGTATGGGGGAAACATTGGCGCATCTGCGGTCCCTCCTTCCTCTAGGCCTCCATTGACCTGTCTACTGCTGCCCGTGTTCCCCTGGAACCAATTTTAAATTGCCTACAGGCAGCCCAATTTATTATGTTAGGGCTTCGAAGCCTGTCTGCGGTCCCTCCTTCCACTAGGCCTCCACTGACCTGTCTACTGCTGCCCGTGTACCCCTTGAACCAACATCATAAAATAAAAAAAAAAGTATTTTGCTTATAAAAAAGAAAATACTGGTGAGATATCAAATGCAGACATTTTAACATTAAAAACAAACACACAACTAAAATCTGGTACAGTACTAAAAATGGCCACCAGCTACAATTACTTTCTCCTGCAAGTAGTTAACTGAAAGGTTTTTTAAATTGAAAACACACATATGGCATCCACCGAGTGTTGTCCTGTCGCGTCTTCTTTATATTAATGCCGAGAAGATGCAAAACAATGAAAATAATAAAATCATTAATTACCAAAATAATAGAGAAAGTCAACACCACATTGCAAATAAACATTCATTCCAAATAAAGAAGCAGGGCGCGTCCGAGGGTGAGTATATACCTAATAAGAATATAATCACCCTCGGACGCGCAATGCTTATTTACAACAGCCTTCCTTCCTAAGAATCAGCCCTTCCGTGGTGTAGAGAGACGTTGTGTTACACTCCAAGGTGTTCCCCAGTTTGCCTTTCCTGAGCTTCGATCTTCCGGCTCTCGTTTAGTAGTTGTTGGAAACTACGCTGCATTAGGCCTACAAATTGGGTATGGGGTGGAGAGAGATGGTGTGTTACACTCCAAGGTGTTCCCCAGGTTTCCTTGCCATTGCTTCGGTCTTCCGACTCTCGTTTAGTAGTTGTAGAAAAGTACACTGCATTAGGCCTACAAAATGGGTATGGGGTGGAGAGAGAGGGTGTGTTACACTCCAAGGTGTTCCCCAGGTTGCCTTTCCTGAGCTTCGATCTTCCGGCTCTCGTTTAGTAGTTGTTGGAAACTACGCTGCATTAGGCCTTCAAATTGGGTATGGGGTGTAGAGAGAGGGTGTGTTACACTCCAAGGTGTTCCCCAGGTTGCCTTTCCTGAGCTTCGATCTTCCGGCTCTCGTTTAGTAGTTGTTGGAAACTACGCTGCATTAGGCCTTCAAATTGGGTATGGGGTGTAGAGAGATGGTGTTTTCCACTCCAAGGTGTTCCCCAGGTTGCCTTTCCTGAGCTTCGATCTTCCGGCTCTCGTTTAGTAGTTCTTGGAAACTACACTGCATTAGGCCTTCAAATTGGGTATGGGGTGTAGAGAGAGGGTGTGTTACACTCCAAGGTGTTCCCCAGGTTGCCTTTCCTGAGCTTCGATCTTCCGGCTCTCGTTTAGTAGTTCTTGGAAACTGCACTGCATTAGGCCTACAAATTGGGTATGGGGTGGAGAGAGATGGTGTGTTACACTCCAAGGTGTTCCCCAGGTTTCCTTGCCATTGCTTCGGTCTTCCGACTCTCGTTTAGTAGTTGTAGAAAAGTACACTGCATTAGGCCTACAAAATGGGTATGGGGTGGAGAGAGATGGTGTGTTACACTCCAAGGTGTTCCCCAGGTTGCCTTTCCTGAGCTTCTATCTTCAGGCTCTCATTAAATTGTGGTTAAATGGAACAACTGCATTTGGCGTACTAGTTGGTTTGGGGCCTACTATCGGTGTCTGCCACTCCTTGCTGTTCTCCTGGTTTCCTGTCCTGAAATTCCATTTTCAGGCTCTCGTTAAGTAGTTGTTAATGTTAGACTGCATTTGGCCTACTAGTTGGGTTGGGGCCTACTATCGGTGTCTGCCACTCCTTGCTGTTCTCCTCCACTGAACAAAGCTGTGCCGCCTGTTTACTACGGTTGCCAATTTTGAACTGCATTTCGACTACTTACTGATTTGGCCCTACTCTCTGTGTCAGCCTCTCATTCCAGTTGTCCTCCACTGCAATGCCCCCTGGTTATTCCTGTGTTACCAATTTTGAACTGCATTTAGCCCACTTTATTCTTTGGGCCTATATCTGTGTTTCCACTTCATCGTGCCCATTGCCCAGCCAGTGATAGATGAGTCTGCTGGTACATTGACCCATAATGCAACATTCCCCGTGCATGCTACACAACAACATTGTGACCCTGCTGAAAGTCAGGTTGCTCTTCCCGCATACCATACCACCTTACACGGGGACAAAGAGGAAGGTGCAGATGAAAGTGCAGGTTCCTTCATCAGGTGGGGGGAGGAATACTAGTTGGCGACGTCACTGGCACAGGGCCTCTCATAGTACGCAAAAGTGTTGCTGCCGGTGGGAGGCGCCCCCGCCGTCCAAACACACCGCTGTACTTTGAGGGGCCCTGTGCCAGTGCCAATGCCAACAAGTGGGCCCCCCCTGCTTGCTCAGGATCACAGCACTTGCAAAGTTGAAATACTTACCTCTCCCTGCTCCACTGCCGTGACGTGGTCCAGATTTCCTGGGCCCACTAGTTACTTGAACCAGCCCTACCCCACACAACTTTAGCCAAATGACCCCCAATTTCAAATGCCTTCCAATTATTATAAGGTAAATTACGCTTGACAAGCTTCATTAAGAAGAATGGATGGTTTTGACATTAAAATGGGCACTCTAGGTGTTTTCCTGGCCCCCACTCACTGCCGACTATGCTGCCCCATTGACTTGCATTGGGTTTCGTGTTTCGGTCGATCCCGACTTTACGTCATAATCGGCCGATTTCACTCGACCCGACTTTTGAGAGAGTCGGGTTTCGCGAAACCCGGCTCGACTCTAAAAAGGTCAAGGTCGCTCAACTCTAATGGCGACGTTTGCCTCAAAGTTGTCCTTCAAGGGGACAATTACCATAGGCCCATCCACTCTTATGGTCGAGCTATGCGTGGATTCTGGGGCAGAGGGTAACTTTATGTCTTCCGCTTTTGCCCAGCGTCACACAATACCCTTGGTGATGCTCGCCAAGCCAGTAACCGTTCGAGTGGTAAATGGGTCAACACTACCCTCACAGATTACCCACCAAACCATTCCTTTCACGCTTTCTGTGTCTCCATCACATCAGGAGATGATCTCCCTATTAGTCATTCCTGAGGGAATGGATGAGGTCCTGTTGGGGATACCATGGCTTCGCTACCATTCTCCTCATATTGAATGGTCCTCTGGGAGAATTTTGGGATGGAGTTAATCCTGCGAGGGTAGATGTCAGAGGGAGTGCGTTCAGGTTGCTGCTACACAGGTACCCGCAGATCTTTCCTCTCTCCCCAAGCACTATTGGCCCTATGCAGACGTGTTCTCCAAAAGAGATGCGGAGACCCTTCCGACTCACCGCCCCTATGACTGTCCTATTGACCTCTTGCCTGGTGCTGAGCCTCCCCGGGGTCGAGTCTATCCGTTATCTCTCCCGGAGACGGAGGCAATTTCTCAGTACATCCAAGAAAATCTGGCAAGAGGATTCATTAGCAAGTCAGTGTCACCGGCAGGGGCTGGGTTCTTCTTCGTACAGAAGACGTCTGGAGACTTACGTTCATGCATAGACTACAGTAGGGTTGAGCGAAACGGGTCGAACATTTTCAAAAGTCGCCGACTTTTGGCTAAGTCGGGGTTTCATGAAACCCGATCCGACCCCTGTGCGGGGTCGGCCATGCGGTACGCGACTTTCGCGCCAAAGTCGCGTTTCAATGACGCGAAAAGCGCCATTTCTCAGCCAATGAAGGTAAACGCAGAGTGTGGGCAGCGTGATGACATAGGTCCTGGTCCCCACCATCTTAGAGAAGGGCATTGCAGTGATTGGCTTGCTGTCTGCGACGTCACAGGGGCTATAAAGAGGCGTTCCCGCCGACCGCCATCTTACTGCTGCTGATCTGAGCTTAGGGAGAGGTTGCTGCCGCTTTGTCAGAAGCAGGGATAGCGTTAGGCAGGGTCCATTAACCACAAAACCGCTTGTGCTGCAGCGATTTGCACTGTCCAACACCACCCTCGGTGTGCAGGGACAGTGGAAGTTTTTTTTTTTTTTTTTTCCCCTCAGCGCTGTAGCTCATTGGGCTGCCCTAGAAGGCTCCCTGATAGCTGCATTGCTGTGTGTACGCCGCTGTGCAAACCAACTGCTTTTTTCAAAGCACAAATCCTCTTGTTCCTTCCTTTCTGCACAGCTATCTTTTTTGTTTGTCCACACTTTTTATTTCATTTGTGCATCAGTCCACTCCTTATTGCTGCCTGCCATACCTGGCTGAGATTACTGCAGGCAGGGAGATAGTAGCTGCCTGCCATACCTGGCTGAGATTACTGCAGTCAGGGAGATAGTAATTGTAGGACATTCCCTGTGTTTTTTTTTTTTTTTTTTTTGGTGGGAGATTAAGATTGGCAATTTGGCATTTCTGCTAGAGTGCCATCCCTGTGTGTGCCATCTCTCTCACATAGTGGGCCATAGAAAGCCTTTTCATTTTTCTGTATTTTTTTTTGTGGGGTGTATAAATTCTCCCTGATAAAAATACAGTGGGAGATTAATATTGGCCTTTGGGCTTGTGTGCCAGTCCTGAGTGTTCCATCTCTCTCACAAATAGTGGGCCATAGAAAGCCTATTTTATTTTTTTTTGGGTTTTATAAATTCTCCCTGAAAAAAAGGGAGATTAATATTGGCCTCTGGGCTTGTGTGCCAGTCCTGAGCGTGCCATCTGTGCCAGCCCTGAGCGTGCCATCTCTCTCACAAATAGTGGGCCATAGAAAGCCTATTTAATTTTTTTTTTGGTTTTATAAATTCTCCCTGAAAAAAAGGGAGATTAATATTGGCCTCTGGGCTTGTGTGCCAGTTGTGAGCGTGCCATCTGTGCCAGTCCTGAGCGTGCCATCTCTCTCACAAATAGTGGGCCATAGAAAGCCTATTTAATTTTTTTTTTTGTTTTATAAATTTTCCCTGAAAAAAGGGAGATTAATATTGGCCTCTGGGCTTGTGTGCCAGTTGTGAGCGTGCCATCTGTGCCAGTCCTGAGCGTGCCATCTCTCTCACAAATAGTGGGCCATAGAAAGCCTATTTAATTTTTTTTTTGGTTTTATAAATTTTCCCTGAAAAAAGGGAGATTAATATTGGCCTCTGGGCTTGTGTGCCAGTTGTGAGCGTGCCATCTGTGCCAGTCCTGAGCGTGCCATCTCTCTCACAAATAGTGGGCCATAGAAAGCCTATTTAAATATTTTTTTGGTTTTATAAATTCTCCCAGAAAAAAAGGGAGATTAATATTGGCCTCTGGGCTTCTGTGCCAGTCCTGAGCGTGCCATCTGTGCCAGTCCTGAGCGTCCCATCTCTCTCACAAATAGTGGGCCATAGAAAGCCTATTTTTTTTTTTGGGGGGGTTTTAGAAATTCTCCCTGGAAAAAAAAAGGGAGATTAATATTGCCCTTTGGGCTTGTGTGCCAGTACTAAGCGTTCCATCTCTCTCTCTCTCTCTTAGTCAGTGGGCCATAGAACGCCTATTTTTGGTTTTATTTGTTTTCTAAATTCTCCCTGAAAAAATCATTTTATTTTATTTGGTTTCTAAATTCTTCCTGATAAAATCATATTTTTTTTATTATTTTTTTTTCTAAAGTCTCCCTGAAAAAAAAAAAAAAAAAACAACCAAAAAAAACAGTGGGAGATTAATATTGGCCTTTCTGCTTGTGTGCCAGTCTTGACTCCTGGGTGTGCCATCTCTCTCTCTCTCTCTCTCTCTCTCTCTCTCTCCAATTGTGGTCCATAGAAAGCCTATATTTTTTTTCCTTGATTTGGGTTCCAAAATCTACCAGAGAAAATAACTCCATCAATCATTGGTAGAAAAATATTGGCCTCTGGGCTTGTGTGCCACTCCTGATTCCTGTGTGCGTCATCTCTCAGTCAGTGGGCCATAGAACGCCTATTTTTGGTTTTATTTGTTTTATAAATTCTCCCTGAAAAAATCATTTTATTTTATTTGGTTTCTAAATTCTTCCTGATAAAATCATATTTTTTTTATTATTTTTTTTTCTAAAGTCTCCCTGAAAAAAAAAAAAAAAAATCAACCAAAAAAAACAGTGGGAGATTAATATTGGCCTTTCTGCTTGTGTGCCAGTCTTGACTCCTGGGTGTGCCATCTCTCTCTCTCTCTCTCTCTCTCTCTCTCTCCAATTGTGGTCCATAGAAAGCCTATATTTTTTTTCCTTGATTTGGGTTCCAAAATCTACCAGAGAAAATAACTCCATCAATCATTGGTAGAAAAATATTGGCCTCTGGGCTTGTGTGCCACTCCTGATTCCTGTGTGCGTCATCTCTCAGTCAGTGGGCCATAGAACGCCTATTTTTGGTTTTATTTGTTTTATAAATTCTCCCTGAAAAAATCATTTTATTTTATTTGGTTTCTAAATTCTTCCTGCTAAAATCATATTTTTTTTATTATTTTTTTTTCTAAAGTCTCCCTGAAAAAAAAAAAACAGTGGGAGATTAATATTGGCCTTTCTGCTTGTGTGCCAGTCTTGACTCCTGGGTGCGTCATCTCTCAGTCAGTGGGCCATAGAACGCCTATTTTTGGTTTTATTTGTTTTATAAATTCTCCCTGAAAAAATCATTTTATTTTATTTGGTTTCTAAATTCTTCCTGATAAAATCATATTTTTTTTATTATTTTTTTTTCTAAAGTCTCCCTGAAAAAAAAAAAAAAAAACAGTGGGAGATTAATATTGGCCTTTCTGCTTGTGTGCCAGTCTTGACTCCTGGGTGTGCCATCTCTCTCTCTCTCTCTCTCTCTCTCTCCAATTGTGGTCCATAGAAAGCCTATATTTTTTTTCCTTGATTTGGGTTCCAAAATCTACCAGAGAAAATAACTCCATCAATCATTGGTAGAAAAATATTGGCCTCTGGGCTTGTGTGCCACTCCTGATTCCTGTGTGCGTCATCTCTCAGTCAGTGGGCCATAGAACGCCTATTTTTGGTTTTATTTGTTTTATAAATTCTCCCTGAAAAAATCATTTTATTTTATTTGGTTTCTAAATTCTTCCTGATAAAATCATATTTTTTTTATTATTTTTTTTTCTAAAGTCTCCCTGAAAAAAAAAAAAAAAATCAACCAAAAAAAACAGTGGGAGATTAATATTGGCCTTTCTGCTTGTGTGCCAGTCTTGACTCCTGGGTGTGCCATCTCTCTCTCTCTCTCTCTCTCTCTCTCTCTCCAATTGTGGTCCATAGAAAGCCTATATTTTTTTTCCTTGATTTGGGTTCCAAAATCTACCAGAGAAAATAACTCCATCAATCATTGGTAGAAAAATATTGGCCTCTGGGCTTGTGTGCCACTCCTGATTCCTGTGTGCGTCATCTCTCAGTCAGTGGGCCATAGAACGCCTATTTTTGGTTTTATTTGTTTTATAAATTCTCCCTGAAAAAATCATTTTATTTTATTTGGTTTCTAAATTCTTCCTGCTAAAATCATATTTTTTTTATTATTTTTTTTTCTAAAGTCTCCCTGAAAAAAAAAAAACAGTGGGAGATTAATATTGGCCTTTCTGCTTGTGTGCCAGTCTTGACTCCTGGGTGCGTCATCTCTCAGTCAGTGGGCCATAGAACGCCTATTTTTGGTTTTATTTGTTTTATAAATTCTCCCTGAAAAAATCATTTTATTTTATTTGGTTTCTAAATTCTTCCTGATAAAATCATATTTTTTTTATTATTTTTTTTTCTAAAGTCTCCCTGAAAAAAAAAAAAAAAAACAGTGGGAGATTAATATTGGCCTTTCTGCTTGTGTGCCAGTCTTGACTCCTGTGTGTGCCATCTCTCTCTCTCTCTCTCTCTCTCTCTCCAATTGTGGTCCATAGAAAGCCTATATTTTTTTTCCTTGATTTGGGTTCCAAAATCTACCAGAGAAAATAACTCCATCAATCATTGGTAGAAAAATATTGGCCTCTGGGCTTGTGTGCCACTCCTGATTCCTGTGTGCGTCATCTCTCAGTCAGTGGGCCCTTGAACGCCTATTTTTGGTTTTATTTGTTTTATAAATTCTCCCTGAAAAAATCATTTTATTTTATTTGGTTTCTAAATTCTTCCTGATAAAATCATATTTTTTTTATTATTTTTTTTTCTAAAGTCTCCCTGAAAAAAAAAAAAAAAACAGTGGGAGATTAATATTGGCCTTTCTGCTTGTGTGCCAGTCTTGACTCCTGGGTGCGTCATCTCTCAGTCAGTGGGCCATAGAACGCCTATTTTTGGTTTTATTTGTTTTATAAATTCTCCCTGAAAAAATCATTTTATTTTATTTGGTTTCTAAATTCTTCCTGATAAAATCATATTTTTTTTATTATTTTTTTTTCTAAAGTCTCCCTGAAAAAAAAAAAAAAAAAAAAAAAAACAGTGGGAGATTAATATTGGCCTTTCTCCTTGTGTGCCAGTCTTGACTCCTGGGTGTGCCATCTCTCTCTCTCTCTCTCTCTCTCTCTCCAATTGTGGTCCATAGAAAGCCTATATTTTTTTTCCTTGATTTGGGTTCCAAAATCTACCAGAGAAAATAACTCCATCAATCATTGGTAGAAAAATATTGGCCTCTGGGCTTGTGTGCCACTCCTGATTCCTGTGTGCGTCATCTCTCACTCAGTGGCCCATAGAAAGCATATAGTTTGTTACATTTGTTTTCTAAATTCTCCCTGCAAAAATCAATGTTTTTTTTTTGGGGGGGTTTCTAAAGTGTTCCTGAAAAAAATAAAAATAAAAAAAAATAATAGTGTGACATTAATATTAACATTTGTGCTTCAGTGACAGTCCTGCGTGTGGGGCATCTCTCTAATTTGCAGCCACCAAAAAAAGAGTGTGTAACATTGGGCCTGATTTTCGCTGTGGTCTCACCAACCTGTAAAGGGGTAGCTAAATCATACTGAAGTTATAGCTCACCGTGTAAGTTGTGTGACTGCAACAAATAACGTTAGTTTGGTTACGTTTTTAAAACAATGAGGAAGTCTAGTGGAAGAGGTCGTGGCCGGGGGCGTTCATTGTCAGCTGGTAATGAGGGTAGTGGTAGTGGTGGAGCATCAGGTGGTCGTGGGGAAAAAAATATTGCTCCTAAGTCTGGAGCTGTGGAGCCAGGTTCGTCGTCCGGCTACACAAGGCCTCGAACGCTCCCTTTTCTGGGATTAGGAAAACCGCTTTTAAAGCCGGAGCAGCAAGAGCAAGTTTTGGCTTATCTTGCTGACTCAGCCTCTAGCTCTTTTGCCTCCTCTCGTGAAACTGGTAAAAGTAAAAGCAGCGCGTCGTTAGTGGATGTTCACGGTCAGGGACAAGTCACTTCCTTGTCCTCTTCAGCAAAAACAACAACAGAGAAGAATGCAGCAGGCGACACAACGGGTTACTCCATGGAGCTCTTTACACATACCGTCCCTGGCTTAGAAAGTGAAGCAGTTAACAGTCCATGCCCATTACAAATTGAATCTGACATGGAGTGCACTGACGCACAGCCACAGCCAGACTACTATGCTGGTCCTTTGACTCAGACCACAACATTGCCCTCGCAGGGTGCTGATCAAGAATCAGACCCTGATGAGACTATGTTGCCCCATCACGAACGCTATACCACCGAACGACACGGTGACACAGACGAAGTTGCGCAGGAGGTACAAGAAGAGTTATTAGATGACCCAGTTCTTGACCCCGATTGGCAGCCATTGGGGGAACAGGGTGCAGGCGGCAGCAGTTCTGAAGCAGAGGAGGAGGAGGGGCCGCAGCAGGCATCAACATCGCCACAGGTTCCATCTGCCGGGCCCGTATCTTGCCCAAAACGCGTGGCAAAGCCAAAACCTGGTGGAGGACAGCGTGGCCATCCGGTTAAAGCTCAGTCTGCAATGCCTGAAAAGGTATCCGATGCTAGAAAGAGTGCAGTCTGGCATTTTTTTAAACAACATCCAATTGATCAGCGCAAAGTCATCTGTCAAAAATGTTCTACTTCCTTAAGCAGAGGTCAGAATCTGAAAAGTCTCAATACTAGTTGCATGCATAGACATTTAACCACCATGCATTTGAAAGCTTGGACTAACTACCAAACGTCCCTTAAGGTTGTTGCACCCTCGGCCAATGAAGCTAGTCATCAACGCAACATCCCTTCCGGCAGTGTAGGACCACCATTTAGCGCACCACCTGCTGTATCTGTGCAGGTATCTTTGCCAGGCCAAAGCAGTCAGGGTCAGGGAATCACCAGTTTCGTAGTAGGAAACACTGCATCTAGGGCACCGGCGGCAACAATACCATCTCCCACCGTCTCTCAGTCTGCCATGTCCACCGGCACCCCCGCTAGTTCCACGATCTCCATCTCTCCAGTCCAGCTCACCCTACATGAGACTATGGTTAGAAAAAGGAAGTACTTAGCCTCGCATCCGCGTACACAGGGTTTGAACGCCCACATAGCTAGACTAATCTCGTTAGAGATGATGCCCTACCGGTTAGTTGAAAGCGAAGCTTTCAAAGACCTGATGGACTACGCTGTACCACGCTACGAGCTACCCAGTCGACACTTTTTTTCCAGAAAAGCCATCCCAGCCCTCCACCAGCATGTTAAAGAGCGCATCGTCCATGCACTCAGGCAATCTGTGAGCACAAAGGTGCACCTGACAACAGATGCATGGACCAGTAGGCATGGCCAGGGACGTTACGTGTCCATCACGGCACACTGGGTAAATGTGGTGGATTCAGGGTCCACAGGGGACAGCAAGTTTGGGACAGTTCTGCCTAGCCCACGGTCTAGTAAACAGTTGTCTGTAGCCGTTCGCACCCCCTCCTCCTCCTCCTCCTCCTCGTCCTCCTGCAGAAGCAAGAGCTCGTCCACAGACCGCAGTCGCACAAACACTCCATCCGCACCTGCCACTGTTGCACACCAGGTCTCCCATTATGGGACAGCTACTGGCATACGTCAGCAGGCTGTATTGGCTATGAAGTGTTTGGGCGACAATAGACACACCGCGGAAGTTCTGTCCGAGTTCTTGCAGCAAGAAACGCAGTCGTGGCTGGGCACTGTAGATCTTGAGGCAGGCAAGGTAGTGAGTGATAACGGAAGGAATTTCATGGCTGCCATCTCCCTTTCCCAACTGAAACACATTCCTTGCCTGGCTCACACCTTAAACCTGGTGGTGCAGTGCTTCCTGAAAAGTTATCCGGGGTTATCCGACCTGCTCCTCAAAGTGCGTGGACTTTGCGCACATATCCGCCGTTCGCCTGTACACTCCAGCCGTATGCAGACCTATCAGCGTTCTTTGAACCTTCCCCAGCATCGCCTAATCATAGACGTTGCAACAAGGTGGAACTCAACACTGCACATGCTTCAGAGACTGTGCGAACAGAGGCGGGCTGTTATGTTTTTGTGGGAGGATACACATACACGGGCAGGCAGTAGGATGGCAGACATGGAGTTGTCAGGTGTGCAGTGGTCGAAGATTCAAGACATGTGTCAAGTCCTTCAGTGTTTTGAGGAATGCACACGGCTGGTTAGTGCAGACAACGCCATAATAAGCATGAGCATCCCCCTAATTCGTCTGCTGATGCAAAGTTTGACGCACATAAAGGATCAGGCGTCTGCACCAGAGGAATAGGAAAGCCTTGATGACAGTCAGCAATTGTCTGGTCAGGGCAGTGTACATGACGAGGTACCGGGCGAAGAGGAGGTGGAGGATGAGGAGGATGATGGGGATGAGTATATTTTTAATGAGGAAGCTTTCCCGGGGGCACGGGAAATTGGTGGCGTGGCAAGGCCGGGTTCTGGTTTTTTGAGGGACACAAGTGACGTAGATTTGCCTGCAACTGCCCCTCAACCAAGCACAACCGCAGATTTGACAACGGGAACTTTGGCCCACATGGCGGATTATGCCTTGCGTATCCTCAAAAGGGACACACGCATTACAAAAATGATGAACGATGACGATTACTGGTTGGCCTGCCTCCTTGATCCTCGCTATAAAGGCAAATTGCAAAATATTATGCCACATGAGAACTTGGAACTAATATTAGCAACAAAACAATCAACTCTTGTTGACCGTTTGCTTCTGGCATTCCCTGCACACAGCGCCCGTGATCGTTCTCACACGAGCTCCAGGGGCCAGCAGACCAGAGGTGTTAGAGGGGCAGAAATCAGAAGTGGTGTTGGCCAGAGGGGTTTTCTGACCAGGTTGTGGAGTGATTTTTCTATGACCGCAGACAGGACAGGTACTGCAGCATCAATTCAAAGTGACAGGAGACAACATTTGTCCAGTATGGTTACAAACTATTTTTCATCCCTTATCGACGTTCTCCCTCAACCGTCATTCCCATTTGATTACTGGGCATCCAAATTAGACACCTGGCCAGAATTGGCAGAATATGCATTGCAGGAGCTTGCTTGCCCGGCAGCTAGTGTCCTATCAGAAAGAGTATTCAGTGCTGCAGGTTCAATACTAACAGAAAAAAGGACTCGTCTGGCTACCCAAAATGTAGATGATCTAACCTTCATTAAAATGAACCACAACTGGATTTCAAAATCTTTTGCCCCACCCTGCCCGGCTGACACCTAGCTTTCCTATGAAAAGGTCTTGCCTGTGGACTATTCTGAATGACTTTTCCAATCTCGTAATTTTCTTCACCTGATTGTCCAGCATACGACATGTTTCCACCTCACGAAATGGCCAAACTCCCCACACGGGGCCGTGCTATCGCCACTTTGCGCTTGGACCCTTGAGAGTGCTGTTTGTCTGAAGAGGTGGGTGTGGCCGCTTTTGGTCGACGGCACTGCCACTGGGTCCCTCATAGTACAATAAAGTGTCTCTGGCGGTGGTGGTGCGCACCCAACGTCAGACACACCGTTGTAATATGAGGGGCCCTGTGCCTGTACCGCCGGCCACAAGCCAGTTCCCCCCCCCCAGCTCAAACAGTGCTCTACCACTAGCAAAATTATCTCTCACAGCTTCACCAATGTGTAGTCTAGGCGCTGACATCCTTCAATGCCTGGCACTGACAATACCATTGTTTTGACATTTTTGTTATGTTAGGCCTTCGAAGCCTGTCTGCGGTCCCTTCTTTCTACAACTACTACACTGACCAGGCCACTGCTGGCCGTGTTACCCTGGAACCAATTTAAAAGTGCCTACAGTCAGCCCAATTTTGTTATGTTAGGCCTTCGAAGACTGTCTGCCGTCACTCCTTCCACTAGACTTCCACTGACCATACACTGCTGCCCATGTACCCCTGGAACCAATTTAAAGTGCCTACAGCCAGCCCAATTTTGTTATGTTAGGCCTTGGAAGCCTGTCTGCGGTCACTCCTTCCACTAGACTTCCACTGACCAGACCACTGCTGCCCGTGTACCCCTGGAACCAATTTAAAAGTGCCTACAGCCAGCCCAAGTTTGTTATGTTAGGCCTTGGAAGCCTGTCTGCGGTCACTCCTTCCACTAGACTTCCACTGACCAGACCACTGCTGCCCATGTACCCCTGGAACCAATTTAAAAGTGCCTACAGCCAGCCCAAGTTTGTTATGTTAGGCCTTCGAAGCCTGTCTGCGGTCACTCCTTCCACTAGACTTCCACTGACCATACGACTGCTGCCCGTGTACCCCTGGAACCAATTTAAAAGTGCCTACAGCCAGCCCAAGTTTGTTATGTTAGGCCTTGGAAGCCTGTCTGCGGTCACTTCTTCCACTAGACTTCCACTGACCATACACTGCTGCCCATGTACCCCTGGAACCAATTTAAAAGTGCCTACAGCCAGCCCAAGTTTGTTATGTTAGGCCTTCGAAGCCTGTCTGCGGTCACTCCTTCCACTAGACTTCCACTGACCAGACCACTGCTGCCCGTGTACCCCTGGAACCAATTTAAAATTGCCTACAGCCATGTTTTATTATTTTAGGCCTTCGATGCCTGTCTGCGGTCACTCCTTCCACTAGGCCTCCACTGACCACACCACTGCTGCCCGTGTACCCCTGGAACC
This sequence comes from Ranitomeya imitator, assembly GCF_032444005.1. Lineage (NCBI taxonomy): Eukaryota > Metazoa > Chordata > Amphibia > Anura > Dendrobatidae > Ranitomeya > Ranitomeya imitator. The sequence goes on along the minus strand of NC_091286.1, from coordinate 589,189,235 downwards.
AATTTAAAATTGCCTACAGCCAGCCCAATTTTTTTATTTTAGGCCTTCGATGCCTGTCTGCGGTCCATTCTTTCAACTACTACTACACTGACCAGGGCACTGCTGCCCAAGTACCCCTGGAACCAATTTAAAATTGACTACAGCCATGTGTTAATATTTTAGGCCTTCGATGCCTGTCTGCGGTCACTCCTTCCACTAGGCCTCCACTGACCACACCACTGCTGCCCGTGTACCCCTGGAACCAATTTAAAATTGCCTACAGCCAGCCCAATTTTTTTATTTTAGGCCTTCGATGCCTGTCTGCGGTCCATTCTTTCAACTACTACTACACTGACCAGGGCACTGCTGCCCGTGTACCCCTGGAACCAATTTAAAATTGCCTACAGCCATGTGTTATTATTTTAGGCCTTTGATGCCTGTCTGTGGTCCCTCCTTCCACTAGGCCTCCACTGACCTGTCTACTGCGGCCCGTGTACCCCTTGAACCAACCTAATAAAATATTTAAAAAATTAATTTGATTATAAAAAATAAGATCGTGTTGAGATCTCAAATGCAGACATTTTAACAATCAAAACAAACACACAACAAATATCTGGAACTGTACTACAAAGGTCCAACAGCTACAATTTCTTTCTCCTGCAAGAAGTTAACTGAAAGTTTTTTGGAGTTGTTAACACAGATATGGCATGCACCGAGTGTTGTCCTGTCGCGTCTCCTTTAAATTATTTCCAATAAGATGTTAAACTATTAATTTAATAAAATCAATAATTAAAAAAATAATTGAGTTCGTCAAAAGCACATTGCAAATAAACATTAATTACAAATCAAGAAGCATGGCGCGTCCGAGGGTGAGTAGATACCGAATAAGAATATAATCACCCTCGGACGCGCAATGCTTATTTACAACAGCCTTCCTTCCTAAGAATCAGCCCTTCCGTGGTGTAGAGAGAGGTTGTGTTACACTCCAAGGTGTTCCCCAGGTTGCCTTTCCTGAGCTTCGATCTTCCGGCTCTCGTTTAGTAGCTGTTGGAAACTACGCTGCATTAGGCCTACTAATTGTGTATGGGGTGTAGAGACAGGTTGTGTTACACTCCAAGGTTTTCACCAGGTTGCCTTTCCTGAGCTTCGATCTTCATGCTCTCGTTTAGTAGGTGTCGGAAAGTAGGCTGCATTAGGCCTACAAATTGGGTATGGGGTGGAGAGAGATGGTGTGTTACACTCCAAGGTGTTCCCCAGGTTTCCTTGCCATTGCTTCGGTCTTCCGACTCTCGTTTAGTAGTTGTAGAAAAGTACACAGCATTAGGCCTACAAAATGGGTATGGGGTGGAGAGAGATGGTGTGTTACACTCCAAGGTGTTCCCCAGGTTGCCTTTCCTGAGCTTCGATCTTCATGCTCTCGTTTAGTAGGTGTCGGAAAGTAGGCTGCATTAGGCCTAAAAAATGGGGAATGGGGTGGAGAGAGATGGTGTGTTACACTCCAAGGTGTTCCCCAGGTTTCCTTGCCATTGCTTCGGTCTTCCGACTCTCGTTTAGTAGTTGTAGAAAAGTACACTGCATTAGGCCTAAAAAATGGGTATGGGGTGGAGAGAGATGGTGTGTTACACTCCAAGGTGTTCCCCAGGTTGCCTTTCCTGAGCTTCGATCTTCATGCTCTCGTTTAGTAGGTGTCGGAAAGTAGGCTGCATTAGGCCTACAAATTGGGTATGGGGTGGAGAGAGATGGTGTGTTACACTCCAAGGTGTTCCCCAGGTTTCCTTGCCATTGCTTCGGTCTTCCGACTCTCGTTTAGTAGTTGTAGAAAAGTACACAGCATTAGGCCTACAAAATGGGTATGGGGTGGAGAGAGATGGTGTGTTACACTCCAAGGTGTTCCCCAGGTTGCCTTTCCTGAGCTTCTATCTTCAGGCTCTCATTAAATTGTGGTTAAATGGAACAACTGCATTTGGCGTACTAGTTGGTTTGGGGCCTACTATCGGTGTCTGCCACTCCTTGCTGTTCTCCTGGTTTCCTGTCCTGAAATTCCATTTTCAGCCTCTCGTTAAGTAGTTGTTAATGTTAGACTGCATTTGGCCTACTAGTTGGGTTGGGGCCTACTATCGGTGTCTGCCACTCCTTGCTGTTCTCCTCCACTGAACAAAGCTGTGCCGCCTGTTTACTACGGTTGCCAATTTTGAACTGCATTTCGACTACTTACTGATTTGGCCCTACTCTCTGTGTCAGCCTCTCATTCCAGTTGTCCTCCACTGCAATGCCCCCTGGTTATTCCTGTGTTACCAATTTTGAACTGCATTTAGCCCACTTTCTTCTTTGGGCCTATATCTGTGTTTCCACTTCATCGTGCCCATTGCCCAGCCAGTGATAGATGAGTCTGCTGGTACATTGACCCATAACGCAACATTCCCCGTGCACGCTACACAACAACATTGTGACCCTGCTGAAAGTCAGGTTGCTCTTCCCGCATACCATACCACCTTACACGGGGACAAAGAGGAAGGTGCAGATGAAAGTGCAGGTTCCTTCATCAGGTGGGGGGAGGAATACTAGTTGGCGACGTCACTGGCACAGGGCCTCTCATAGTACGCAAAAGTGTTGCTGCCGGTGGGAGGCGCCCCCGCCGTGCAAACACACCGCTGTACTTTGAGGGGCCCTGTGCCAGTGCCAATGCCAACGAGTGGGCCCCCCCTGCTTGCTCAGGATCACAGCACTTGCAAAGTTGAAATACTTACCTCTCCCTGCTCCACTGCCGTGACGTGGTCCAGATTTACTGGGCCCACTAATTACTTGAACCAGCCCTACCCCCCACAACTTTAGCCAAATGACCCCCAATTTCAAATGCCTTCCAATTATTTTAAGGTAAATTACGCTTGACAAGCTTCATTAAGAAGAATGGATGGTTTTGACATTAAAATGGGCACTCTAGGTGTTTTCCTGGCCCCCACTCACTGCCGACTATGCTGCCCCATTGACTTGCATTGGGTTTCGTGTTTCGGTCGATCCCGACTTTACGTCATAATCGGCCGATTTCACTCGACCCGACTTTGGACATAGTCGGGTTTCGCAAAACCCGGCTCGACTCTAAAAAGGTCAAGGTCGCTCAACTCTAGACTACAGGGGTCTTAATGCCATCACCGTTAAGAACAAGTACCCTTTACCCCTCATATCTGAGCTGTTTGATAGGCTACGGGGAGCGAGGGTATTTACAAAGTTAGATCTGCGGGGTGCTTACAACCTGATTCGCATCCGTGAGGGGGATGAATGGAAGACGGCTTTTAACACCAGGGATGGGCACTATGAATATCTGGTGATGCCCTTCGGGCTCTGTAATGCGCCAGCCGTTTTCCAAGACTTTGTGAACGACATCTTCTGGGATATGCTCACCACCTCGGTCGTAGTCTATCTGGATGATATTGTCATCTTCTCTCCAGATATTGACTCCCATCGGAGAGATGTTCGCAAAGTCTTCGACCTCTTACGGGCAAACTCCCTCTACGCCAAGTTGGAGAAGTGTGTGTTTGAGCAGGAGTCCTTGCCCTTCCTTGGTTATATCATCTCTGCCCAGGGTTTGGCTATGGATCCTGTCAAGCTACAGGCTGTAATGGACTGGCAGGAACCCCATTCTCTTAAAGCGGTGCAGCGCTTTATGGGGTTCATTAATTACTATCGCCAGTTCATTCCACACTTCTCAACTTTGGTAGCTCCCTTGGTTGCCCTCACCAAGAAGGGAGCAAATCCCAAGTTGTGGTCAGAGGAGGTCTCCAAAGCCTTTCTCTCGATTAAATCACATTTCGCTAGCGCTCCCATCCTACATCGCCCCGATGTTGATAAACCATTTATCTTGGAGGTGGATGCCTCATCCGTTGGTGCTGGAGCAGTCCTTTTCCAAAAGGATGCTCAAGGTCGGAAGCATCCTTGCTTCTTCTTCTCCAAGACCTTCACACCAGCGGAGAGGAATTATTCCATCGGGGACAGGGAGTTGCTAGCCATGAAGTTGGCTTTTTCAAAGTGGAGACATCTCTTGGAGGGAGCTCGCTTTCTCTTCCAAGTCTTCACTGACCACAAGAACTTGGTATATCTACAAACGGCCCAGCGGCTAAATTCTCGTCAGGCTAGATGGTCCCTGTTCTTCTCCCAGTTCCATTTTACTCTCCATTTTCTCTCCAGGGAGAAGAACGTTCGTGCCGATGCTCTCTCCCGCTCCGTGGTGTCATCTGAGGAGGAGGAGGAGGAGCCTCGGCTTATTGTCCCTTTTGAGAGCCTGAGGACTGTAGCTCCGGTTTCGCTAGAGTCTGTGCCCCCGGGCAAGACTTTCGTGCCAGCTAACTTGCGACCGGAGGTTCTCTCTTGGGCTCACTCCTCCAGAGTGGGTGGGCATTTTGGGACTAAGAGGACATCTGAGCTTTTGGCGAGAACATACTGGTGGCCGCATATGGCCCGAGATGTCAGGGACTATATTCAGGCGTGCATTTCTTGCGCCCAGAATCGGTCTCCTCGGCAACGGCCTGCTGGGTTGCTTTACCCTCTACCGGTGGCATACAGGCCCTGGGAGATGGTCGGGATGGACTTTGTGGTGGGCTTACCCAAGTCGCGTGGCTGCTCCATTATTTGGGTTGTCACCGACCATTTCTCTAAGATGGTGCATTTGGTGCTGTTCCTCGGTTACCTTCAGCACAGGTCTTGGCGGTGTTGTTCATTAAGCACGTTTTCCCATTGCATGGTATGCCTGATAAGATTGTCAGCGATCGGGGTCCCCAGTTTGCGTCTCGGTTTTGGAGAGAGCTCTGCCGTTTACTCAGCATAGAGTTAAACCTCTCCTCTACATACCATCCCGAGACGAATGGGTTGGTGGAGAGAACCAACCAGACTCTGGTGACATATTTGCGACATTTCGTCTCTGCTAGGCAGGATGACTGGGCATCTTTGATACCTTGGGCGGAATTTGCCTTGAACAACGCCGTAACCGATTCCACTGGTCAGACTCCTTTTCTCCTTAATTACGACCAGCATCCGCGTGTCCCTGTGCCCATGCCCGTGTCATCCACCGATTCTAGGGTGGCAGACTGGGCGGTGGAGGCACGTGACATCTGGGACCGCACACAGGATGCCATCCAGGCCTCCAAGGAGAGAATGAGGGTTTCGGCTGATACACACCGGCGCCCCGCTCCGATCTTTGCTCCTGGCGACTTAGTGTGGCTCTCCGCCCGTAACATCAGGCTGCGAGTTGAGTCCACTAAGTTTGCTCCTCGCTACATTGGCCCGTTTAAGGTTCTGGAACAGGTCAACCCTGTGGTCTACCGTTTGGCTATTCCTCCACGCCTTGGTATCACCGATACCTTTCACGTTTCCCTCTTAAAGCCCGTTCATTTGTCCCGGTTTTCTGAGTCATCTGCTGGGACATCGGGTTCATCCACAGATGAGTTTGAGGTGAATGCTATTGTGGGGTGCAAGGTGGTACGTGGCAAGAAATTTTATCTGGTGGACTGGAAGGGTCACGGCCCAGAGGATAGAACCTGGGAGCCTGTGGAGCACATTCGGGCTCCGCTGCTTATTGCAGCTTTTGAGCGTAGTGAGGCTCAAGGAGGGGGGGGCCCTAGGAGGGAGGGTAATGTTAGGAGTCGAGTTTCCTCTGCTGCACAGGGGGAATCTCGATCCGTGTCTGCTGCGGTCTCCCATTCTGCATCGGCCGCAGTGGGGTCTGCTCAGCGGAGACGTCGCTCCCAGCATCTCGCTGAGGCTGATTCTGTGCATAGGGTTATTACTGCCTTTTCTGGCTTTCCTATGGTACCCTGCACTGATCTGCGGCGAGCGGGCTTCTCTGGGATTACCGTATATACTCGAGTATAAGCCGAGATTTTCAGCCCAAATTTTTGGGCTGAAAGTGCCCCTCTCGGCTTATACTCGAGTCAATGTGGGTGGCAGGGTCGGCGGGTGAGGGGGTGAGGGCGCTGAGGTATACTTACCTAGTCCCAGCGATCCTCGCGCTGTCCCTGCCTTCCTCCCCGTCTTCTGTGCTGCAGCTTCTTCCTCTCTTCAGCGGTCACGTGGGACCGCTCATTAGAGATATGAATAAGCGGCTCCACCTCCCATAGGGGCGGAGCCGCCTATTCATTCCTCTAATCGGCGGTGCCGGTGACCGCTGACAGGAAGAGCTGCGGCACCGAAGACCAGGCAGAGGGACAGCGCGAGGATCGCCAGGACTAGGTGAGTATGTCATATTCACCTGTCCTCGTTCCAGCCGCCGGGCGTCGCTCCATCTTCCCGGCCGGCGCCTCCATCTTCCCGACGTCTGCGCTCTGACTGTTCAGGCAGAGGGCGCGATGACGCATATAGTGTGCGCGGCGCCCTCTGCCTGATCAGTCAGAGCAGAGACGCCGGGAAGATGGAGGCGCCGGAACGAGACGCCGGGAGCTGCAATCAAGGGAGGTGAGTATGTGTTTTTTTTTTTTATTGCAGCAGCGGTGGCGGCGGCAGAGATTTCTATGGGGCACAATGAACGGTGCAGGGAGCAGAGCTGTGTATATATGTGGGACATGCAGGGAGCAGAGCTGTGTATATATGTGGGACATGCAGGGAGCAGAGCTGTGTATATATGTGGGACATGCAGGGAGCAGAGCTGTGTATATATGAGGGACATGCAGGCGGCAGAGCTGTGTATATATGTGAGACATGCAGGCGGCAGAGCTGTGTATATATGTGGGACATGCAGGGAGCATATGGCACCGTATATGGCACAGCAATGGGGCACAATGAACGGTGCAGAGCACCGTATATGGCACAGCAATGGGGCACAATGAACGGTGCAGAGCACCGTATATGGCACAGCAATGGGGCACAATGAACGGTGCAGAGCACCGTATATGGCACAGCAATGGGGCACAATGAACGGTGCAGAGCACCGTATATGGCACAGCAATGGGGCACAATGAACGGTGCAGAGCACCGTATATGGCACAGCAATGGGGCACAATGAACGGTGCAGAGCACCGTATATGGGCACAGCAATGGGGCACAATGAACGGTGCAGAGCACTATATGGGGCACAGCTATGGGGAAATAATGAACGGTGCAGAGCACTATATGGCACAGCTATGGGGAAATAATGATCTATTTTTATTTTTGAAATTCACCGGTAAATGCTGCATTTCCACCCTAGGCTTATACTCGAGTCAATAAGTTTTCCCAGTTTTTTGTGGCAAAATTAGGGGGGTCGGCTTATACTCGGGTCGGCTTATACTCGAGTATATACGGTAAGTCCTTATTTACACACACTGAGCATGCCCAGGGCAAGATCTCCCGTTGGAGGTCGAGGGTCACATGCTCAGGTACTGCAGCACATCCCATTGGTCCTCCAGGCAGGCCCTGAAAGGGCAAAACTTCGGTAGCAGCTTCCTGTGCTGCAACTATATAAACTGCGCATGACCGCACGGCCATGCGCTAGTATTGTCTTGCTAATATGTGTGTGTGTTGTGAGTGAAAGTCGCTCTTTAAATACCCCTCCCTATTGGATGACTGTTCGCGGAAGGAGTATGTTTGCTATCTAGCGCCCGACTTATCCTACAGCACGTTACACACATAACAGCATCTATTTGCTGTGACTGCCTGTACGGCGCCGTGCGCTTACCTGACCCAAGCCTGGGTGGTTAGCGGCGTCCGTTTGTGCAGCACCGCACGCACTCTTGTGCCTTTATAAATTATTATTTATGTTCCTCTGACACCCCAGTTGCGGTGTCGAGCGCATGAGGTCTTCTGAACTCAAATCCTCAGTCTCGGGTTTGAGATTAGAGACTCCTTGCTTGCGTTCTATGTGCGGTACCGCAGTCCTGTGACGCAACAGGGTCGCTTCCTTCACACAGGGTGAAGTTAACCCATGTGTGTATTCTTATAGTACCGCCATATAGTCTGTCTTTACTAGCAGCAGGGTTTTTACCTGCACGGTGGACCTCGGACTGCGAACGCACCTAGTTCCATATCATCTTATACTTGGTGCGTTCCGCCAGTCCTTAACACAGTCTGGTTGCCACTGTTACACTGTTTAAAATTATACCTGGGATGAATAAATTCATCTCGTGGTTTTTGTGTAACCAGTGATAGAAAGTTAATGAGATGCCCATGCACTCCGGGGTAGGACTGTAGGCAGAGTCCTGTCTTCTTACTCTAAGCCATAGAGTGCCAACATGACAATAACAGTAGTTTACTAAGCAAAATCCTGCTGACTGGTTCGCTTTAAATAGATCTCTTTGACCTGATGAGACTGGTGTTTTTCCTTGGAAATCCATGTCAGTTTGGCTGTATAATCCTAACAATAAAATGATCATTTTATGAGTCTGGCTAAAGAGTAAGAGAGCTCACAAGTGAGTCCACGTGTCTTCAGACTCTTGTCACCCATCATATCCCACAGTTGCAGCTTGTACTGAGCCGTGAGAGCTCTCATCAGGGGTGAAGACATTAAGTCAATCAGCCTAGGTGAAAAGAGATTGAGCTCAGAAAATCTATATTACATTTCTAATTGGAGCTATTTGCTAACATTATTATTACTATTACACCGATTACATATTGGGAGAGGATCTTGGAGATGGAAGTTACCACATTGGCAAATAGAGTACTTAGCTCCAATTAAAATAATATCTTAGTGTAATAAACTTTGCTTTTGAAGTGAATAAAAAGCAGTTTCTCTTATATGCAAAGTAGAGTGTTGGGTGCACCTTTGGCATGGCTACAACCGCTCAGTGAATTTCACTCCTCCATTGCCATGCCTGTTTGTCTACACTGATGTGCTTGGGCACTGCCTGAAAAGAAAAGTCAGATATCCGGGTGCACAATGTTACCGCAAGAGCGAGGGCAGCACTTTCTTATCTGTGCGGCTGTTGCTTTCAATGCTTACTAGGTTATCAGTGTGGCAGGCTGCAGTCGATTTTTTTGCTATTTGGATATGTTTTTAAATTATTACATAATATTTATTTTATATGTACTGTGGATTGTGTATAACTAAAAAGCATACAGTATCTAAATAGGAAAAAACAAGATCATGGTCCTGAAAGATTTTACTTTGGCATCCTTTCCCCAAATATAAGTGCATCCACTACTATCAGTTCATTAAATCTAGCATCCGTTACATTTTTAATTTCCTTTTTTGTATGTTGGTTTGGGGACACCAAGGAATGGAGTTTAGCAAATCGATTTGATATCAATTGAATTTGTGTGGAAATGTTCAGGTATTCGGTAAATCCAATGAATGTAAACAATTTGCGATTCACTTTGCGCAAATCACCTAAAATGTTCATCACTATTTTACAAATTGCCTATGATTGCATCATCCAGAGAAGGATCATATGATCTTTGGCGGGAATCCCCATAGTGCCTTGCAGCTATCACATAACATGAAATAGCACAGCCAATCAGATTGGACCATGATAGCTTGCATAAAAACAGAAGCAGAGAATGCACCAGCCATTTTGTGATGAATCTGGATAGTGAAAGGACGTCACAGTTCACAGATTAATCATAGAGAGAGGGGAAAAAGCCATAGAACACTAAAGTAAAGGTACCTTCACACTGAACAACTTTAGAACGATAACGATAGCGATCCGTGATGTTGCAGCGTCCTGGATAGCGATCTCGTTGTGTTTGACACGCAGCAGCGATCAGGATCCTGCTGTGACATCGGAGCTAGAAGGCCAGAACTATATTTCGTAGCTGGATCACCCGCTGACATCGCTGAATCGGCGTGTGTGACGCCGATCCAGCGATGTCTTCACTTGTAACCAGGGTAAACATCGGGTTACTAAGCGCAGGGCCGCGGTTAGTAACCCGATATTTACCCTGGTTACCATTGTAAATGTAAAAAAAAAAAACACTACATACTTACATTCCGGTGTCTGTCGCGTCCCTAGCCGTCAGCTTCCCGCACTGACTGTGAGCGCCGGCAGTAAAGCACAGCAGTGACGTCACCGCTGTGCTCTGCTTTACGGCCAGCCCTCACAGTCAGTGCGGGAAGCTGACGGCGAGGGACGCGACAGACACCGGAATGTAAGTATGTAGTGTTTGTTTTTTTTTTACATTTACAATGGTAACCAGGGTAAATATCGGGTTACTAAGTGTGGCCCTGCGCTTAGTAACCCGATGTTTACCCTGGTTACCCGGGGACTTCGGCATCGTTGGTCGCTGGAGAGCTGTCTGTGTGACAGCTCCCCAGCGACCACACAACGACTAAACAGCGACGCTGCAGCGATCGGCATCGTTGTCTATATTGCTGCAGCGTCGCTTAATGTGACGGTACCTTAAGTGTACAGAGAGGGTGAGACAGCACAGCAGTGAATGACATTAGTGTGTGAAGAAAAGAGAATAGTGTCATACATGTTTTTGCAGCACCTTAACTCCACTGTAAGGGCTCATTAAGTTGAGTGAATTATACGGACGTGTGCTATCTGAGTAGAAAATGGACTGCACACTGACTAATGTAATTCTATTGGGCTGATCAGTTGACAAGTTTTCACATGGATCAAGTATCGGTGTGACAAAAATTGCAGTATGCAATATTCTCCCATCTACTTTAAATAAAATTTGCTGATAAAAATCTATCAGTGCACCAAACAAAATGTGGTTCCCATACAGATCATCTACATTGCATCCGATATTTGTGCATGTATTGCCGTTATTAACTTGTATTTCATCATGTATAAATACAGATGTCACATGCATGCCACATCAAAAAATTCTGACACATGGATGGCACACAGATGAAAAATGTCAAAGTTATCTTGATGAAAATCAGACGATTTTTCATGCCCCAGACTAAATTGAATTTCCTGTGAAAATTTGGAGAATATGAAAGATTTACATTTAAAATTATTTGCTCATCTTTCTGACGGGGGTCGTTAGTGGGGTACTAAACTATTGCCAATAAGAAAAATTTTACCGATTGTCGGTTATTTAATATATTGTTTACAAAATTACATAATGCGCACTAAGCAATCTGTAAAAGATCACTTAGTGCGCATAGGGTGCCGTCAATGATTTCACTCTGGGATCGAATGTTTTGAGTGTTCATTGGGAGATCAGCAGCCTGTTCACACTGAAAGATTAAACCGAGCAGAACAATATTGTATCATACAATTATTAGGTTCTGTAGAAGGACGTAGATCTGGGTATTTATTATGATGGAATATAGGCTGAACTGGATGGACAAATGTCTTTTTTCGGCCTTACTAACTATGTTACTATGTTACTATGTTCTCAAGAAAGCTCGTCCACGATCATCTTTCGGTGTAAAGGCAGCTTTATCCCTTTGCTCAAGCCAATATCTGATATCCTTGATAAAAATGAAGCCCAGAAGAAGAGATTACCAGCCCTGAGAATGTTGTCCATCCACTTGGTTGTGTTTGTATAGCTAATGTAATGTAAACTGTAGAACATATAATCAATAGCCACTCATTGTAAAGCATACAAAGGCACTGGATGTGTACACTCCGACTATACAGTATATTACCAAGCAGAAAAAAGATCACAATATGTGGAGAGCACAGCAACCCAGACCAAGCCACAGGCAAAGAACAAACAGATATAGGGCAAAGCATTGTAATGACATTTTGTAAGGGATACGAAGCCGGAGAGAAATCACATTGGTAATAGAGCATTAAGGTAAACAGGACAAATAGGGAACTCGCTATGTAGGAGAATGCGGCTTTCATCTTGCTGGAAATATTTTTGTTTCAGAGGAAAACAAGATGAGGCTGAAGCAATCATTATCCCTGGACAATGGCTTTCTAAACATATAATCAAATGATGGGGTAAAGTAAGGTCTTACAGTAAAACAAACACATCGATATATCCGGTGTATTATCCTGTGTATGTCGCTAATATTCACAGGATCCATTCATCTCTGAAATATATAGAAATAACAAGTGCATTTTCAGTGTCATTTTAACCCCGGATAATCTCCAGACTAACAAAAAGCAAGAGCACTTTCCAGACAGCATTTATACGGACTTTTATTTTCTTTCATACGAAAGAAGATAAACTTTTGCTTTCAGACAGATGAAAATCCTAGTTGTCTGAAAGCAGTAGGTGCCGGTTTCATTGGCAATCCAATTATTTGCTCTGTTGCTTTAACAAGACATTTTCGGGTTGGCATTCGTATTAGGAAATTGCAAATGCATGATTGTAAAACTGGCATACATGCTACAATATCACAGGCAATTGGACATCTGTGGCCAGAAGATGACCTCAATACTGGTGGAAGGCCTACAGATAAATACAAGCGTCACATTGGTTAGAAGATGTGAGTGCATGATGAATATACATGACATAATAGAAACCTTTGCATGTACTGTATGCCCAGCACACATCCTGACAAAGTACATTAAAGGGAACCTGCCACCCTCAAAATCGATGGTGAGCTAAGCCCACCAGCATCAGGGGCTTATCTACAGCCTTCTGGAATGCTGTACATAAGCCCCCCCATGTATCCTGAAAGATAAGAAAAAGAGGTCAGATTATACTCACCAAGTTATTAGATGCTGGCTGCCTCCAGGCTGATCTTGCACTCCTTCCATTGACCATGCAGGTGGCTGTAATCAGCTCTCCCTGCCCATAAATTGTAGGCTTAGCCTGAGAGTGACATGTTTTGTTCATAAATGTAGGCTGGTGGCCCAAACGTGGCATGTACAGTAGAGTAGGACCCATCAGAGGGAGGTCACCTTGCCATGGTTGATGGGCATACATGAATTGGCCAATTTATGCGATAAGAACCTTCATTTTCATCTATTACAGTAAGGTTTATGAAAAAAAATTTTGAAAACATTTGTGAACAATTTTTGAGAAGTATAATCTATATTGAATGTTTGTCCGTGTTTTCACATGGCCTAGATTCATGCACATGTGCTGCTGTGCTCTTTTTTGTATATATATATATATATATATATATATATATATATATATATATATTTATATATATATTTATGTATATATAGCCACCGACACATACATGTATATTTATTACATAGTATCCTTTATTGTGTATATTGCCGTCCCCTATTATACAGTGCCCTCTCCTGTTATGTACAGTACCGTCCCTTACATATTGGATTATAGAGAGCCCTGTTTTTTATCACATATTGTCCTGTCTTGTTAGATGTATAATGCAATAATGGCTGATGGAGCATAGGAAAGTTTCTTTTCTAATGGAGGAGCTAATGAACTGGTCCTCTGGTCACAGGCTCCTCCATCAGTGGTCATTTTATATCTAAAAAGAGAGGGGATTATGTAACACAAGAGGGCGCTGTGAATAACAAAATTAACAAGAATATACTATGGAAGAGACAGTGCTGTATATAACAGCAGAGGAAGCTATATAATAAGGGATGGCACCATGTATAACTAGAAAGGATGGTATGTGTAATAAGGGACGGTGTTATACATAATAAAAGAGGAAACTATGCACCTAAGGATGGTGTTATACAGAATTAGTGAGTACACTATAAACTAAGGGACTGTGTTATACATAATAAGTATGTACACTGTATACTAAGGGAGTGTGTTAGACATAATAAGCAATAATAATGTCTTCCTCCAGCTCCCCCATTCCTATGTCCATTTGAAGTCCCTCTTCCTCCCATCCCAATTCCCCACACCCCTCATTGTTCTCCCCCCTGCATCCCATTATTGTCCTCTCTCCACCCCATCATTTCCCATTCCACCACCTCCATCATTTCCATCTCCCCCATTATTGCCCTTTCCACCACCACAATCATTGTTTTCTCCCCTACCACCCCATCATTGCTCTCTCCATCACTTCCATCATAGTACTTTCCACCACCTCATTCATTGCCTTCTCCTCCACCACCTCCATCATTGCCTTCTTCCCCACCACTCCCATTATTGCCCTTTCTACCACCACCATCATTGCCTTCTCCCCGCCCCATCATTGCCCTTTCCACCACCTCCATCATTTCCTCCTCCCTCACTACCCCATTATTGCCCTTTCCACCACCACCATCATTGTCCTTTCCACTACCACCATCATTGCATTCTTCCGCACCACCCCATCATTGTCCTTTCCACCACCACATCAATGCATTCTCCCCACTACCTCCATCATTGCTTTCCCCCCTGCCACACCATCATTGCCCTTTCTACCATTTCCATCATTGCCTTCTTCCCCACCACTCCCATCATTGTTTTTTCCACTACCATGATCATTGCCTTATCCCCACCCCATCATTGCCCTTTCCACCACCTCCATCATTTCCTCCTCCCCTACCATCCCCATCATTGCCCTTCACACCACCACCATCCTTGCCCATTCCTCCACCTCCATCATTTCTTCCCCCCTCCACCCCATCCTTGTCCATTCCCCCACCTCCATCATTTCCTTTTGCCCCACCATCCCCATCATTGCCCTTTTCACCACCAGCATCCTTGCCCTTTCCACCACCTCAATCATTGCCTTCTCCTTCTCATCCTTGCCCATTCCACCACTTCCATCATTTCCTCCTCCCCCACATCCCCATCATTGCCCTCTCCATCACCCTATAATTGCCTTCTCCCCATTACTCCCATAATTGCCCTTTTCTCCACCTACACACACAGACATACAGCACCATTCACCTCTCTGCACATTCCCCCGCTGCACTATGCATGCAGGCACGCACACACCACCACTCATCTCAACACACACACACATCACACATACATACAACAAAACACACACACAGCACCTCTCACCTGTCCGCACACTTTCCTGCACCTGGGGCATCACCGTCAGCAGCTTCCTCTCTCTGGCACAGCTGACGCCGAATGATGACGTCATCCAGCGTCGCTGCTGTCTGTGAGTGAAAGTGTGGGCAGGAAGCAGGATGGACCCCTGCAGCTCTGCTCTGCTGCTATTTTCTCTTGTAGGTAGCAGAGCTACAGGGATCACTCCCTGCCCACTGCACATAAGGGCAATATGGCCAGGGGCCCCCTGGAGCCTCGGGGCCAGATTAACAGGACAAATTGCCCTTATTTTTAGCCACCCTGCATACAGTACATACAGTGCATACAGTGCCTTGCAAAAGTATTCAGCCCCCTAGAACTTTTCAACCTTTTCCCACATATCATGCTTCAAACATAAAGATACCAACTGTAAATTTTTGGTGAAGAATCAACAACAAGTGGAACACAATTGTGAAGTTGAACGAAATGTATTGCTTATTTAAATTAAATTTTTGTGGAAATTCAAAAACTGAAAAGTGGGGCGTGCAATATTATTCGGCCCCTTTAACTTAGTACTTTGTTGCGTCACCTTTTGCTGCGATTACAGCTGCAAGTCGCTTGGGGTATGTCTCTATCAGTTTTGTACATCAAGAGACTGAAATTCTTGCCCATTCTTCCTTGGCTAACTGCTTGAGCTCACGAGGTTTGATCGAGATCATTTGTGAACAGCAGTTTTCAGCTCTTTCCACAGATTCTCGATTGGATTGAGGTCTGGACTTTGACGTGGCCATTCTAACACCTGGATATGTTTATTTGTGAACCATTCCATTGTAGATTTTGCTTTATGCTTGGGATCATTGTCTTGTTGGAAGACAAATCTCCGCCCCAGTCTCAGGTCTTTTGCAGACTCCAACAGGTTTTGTTCAAGAATGGTCCTGTATTTGGCTCCATCCATCTTCCCATCAATTTTAACCATCTTCCCTGTCCCTGCTGAAGAAAAGTAGGCCCAAACCATGATGCTGCCTCCACCATGTTTGACAGTGGGGATAGTGTGTTCAGGGTGATGAGCTG
This sequence comes from Ranitomeya imitator, assembly GCF_032444005.1. Taxonomy (NCBI): domain Eukaryota; kingdom Metazoa; phylum Chordata; class Amphibia; order Anura; family Dendrobatidae; genus Ranitomeya; species Ranitomeya imitator. Next base: position 589,173,476 of record NC_091286.1, on the reverse strand, counting down.
TGTTGCCTTTACGCCAACCAAATTGTTTGGCATTGTTGCCAAAAAGTTTGATTTTGGTTTCATCTGACCAGAGCACCTTCTTCAACATGTTTGGTGTGTCTCCCTGGTGGCTTGTTGCAAACTTTAAGCAACACCTTTTATGGATATCTTTGAGAAATGGCTTTCTTCTTGCCACTCTTCCATAAAGGCCAGTTTTGTGCAATGTACTACTGATTGTTGTCCTATGGACAGACTGTCCTACCTCAGCTGTAGATCTCTGCAGCTCATCCAGAGTGATCAAGGGCCTCTTGGCTGCATCTCTGATCAGTCTTCTCTTTGTTTGAGATGAAAGTTTAGAGGGACGGGGTATTGGTAGATTTGCAGTGGTATGATACTCCTTCCATTTCAATATGATCACTTGCACAGTGCTCCTTTGGATGTTTAAAGTTTTGGAAATCATATTGTATCCAAATCTGGCTGTAAACTTCTTTACAACAGTATCACGGACCTGCCTGTTGTGTTCCTTGGTCTTGATGATGCTTTCTGTGCTTCAAACAGAACCCTGAGACTATCACAGAGCACATGTATTTATACGGAGATTTGATTACACACAGGTGGATTATATGTATCATCATTAAGCATTTAGGACAACATTGGAAAATTCAGAGATCCACAATGAACTTCTGGAGTGAGTTTGCTGCACTGAAAGTAAAGGGGCCGAATAATATTGCGCGCCCCACTTCTCAGTTTTTGCTTTTCCACAAAAATTTAAAATAACCAATAAATTTCATTCAACTTCACAATTGTGTTCCACTTGTTGTTGATTCTTCACCAACAATTTACATTTGGTATCTTTATGTTTGAAGCATGATATGTGGGAAAAGGTTGAAAAGTTCTAGGGGGCTGTAAGGCACTGTATTTATTAACGATCTGGTAGAAGGTTTGCACAGTAAAATATCGATATTTGCAGATGATGCAAAACTATGTAAAGAAGTCAATACAAGAGAAGATTGTATTCTGCTACAGATGGATCTGGATAAGTTGGAAACTTGGGCCGAAAGGTGGCAGATGAGGTTTAACAATGATAAATGTAAGGTTATACACATGGGAAGAAGGAATCAATATCACCATTGCACACTGAATGTTAAACCACTGGGTAAATCTGACAGGGAGAAGGACTTGGGGATGCTAGTTAATGATAAACTTACCTGGAGCAGCCAGTGCCAGGCAGTGGCTGCCAAGGCAAACAGGATCATGGGGTGCATTAAGAGAGGTCTGGATACACATGATGAGAGCATTATACTGCCTCTGTACAAATCCCTAGTTAGACCGCACATGGAGCACTGTGTCCAGTTTTGGGCACCGGTGCTCAGGAAGGATATAATGGAACTACAGTGAGTGCAAAGAAGAGCAACAAAATTCATAAAGGGAATGGGGGAACTACAATACCCAGAGAGATCAGCAAAATTTGGATTATTTAGTCTAGAAAAAAGACGACTGAGGGGCAATCTAATAACCATGTATAAGTATATAAAAGGACAATACAAATATCTCTCCGAGGATCTGTTTATACCAAGGGAGGTGACGGTCACAAGGGGGCATTCTCTGCATCTGGAGGAGAGAAGGTTTTTCCACCAACATAGAAGAGGATTCTTTACTGTTAGGGCAGTGAGAATCTGGAATTGCTTGCCTGTGGAGGTCATAATGGCAAACTCAGTAGAGGGGTTCAAGAGATGCCTGGATGTCTTCCTGGAGCGTAACAATATTGTACTGGATGGACAAATGTCTTTTTTCAGCCTTGCTAACTATGTTAATATGTAACCATGTTACATCAAAATCACGGACAACCTCTTTAAGGCTCCAAATAACTATTTATCTAACTGAGCAATAATACACCCATGTGCATGATCCCTTAAAGACATGCCAAAGGAAACTTAAAGTGATATCATTGCCTACAGGATGGGACAATGTTCATGAATTATAGCTCTAAGTTGTGGGACCAGCATGTGTGGCACAATGCATGGAATATGTCAATAATTTCAAAGATGAGAATATCCTTTTAATGACACAGGCCCTGGTTCATCAAGATGAGAACATTGTTTCTCTGGTAAAAACTAATGAATAGGCCCCATAAATATTAAACTTAAAGACCACATTCAATGGATACGGGGTGAATGATGTTCGCTCGGCCAACAACCATCTCTGCTGTCTATGTCATACAAAGGATCGCTTGTTTGGCTGAGCACTCCTGTGCTCTCTATGAGAGAGCCATTAACAGACATCTCTGCCAGCAGCTTAACTTTAGGAGAGCCAAATGATCAGCAATGTGAAATCAGACATGCTTTTTGAATATCTTCCCGAACAATCAGTTGGCTGGTGTACCCATACACATTATCATGAACTTGTTGATATTAGTGTATATATGTAGGGTGCTTTATTCTCATCTCAAAATGTCCCATGGTTTTAGAGCCACTTTCCATTTCAAGTTTTCCCTGAACATCGGTGTTACAGCTATCTGGTTGTGCAAGGATTGACATGAATGGAGCTATGTTGCAGACCCCTGTACAGCAGGTGACCAGTGAAGGAGCTAGCATAGTGCTGCATCACCTTCATTCACAATATCAATGGTGATATGAAATGTCGGACCCTACCCAAATTATTTCAAGGCATTATATCAGTATTATCAGTTTTGAAACCAATTAATAAAATAATCAGTGATATTTCTCAAATGAGGTTAGGATTTGTCACTCATTAAACTTCTCACAATTAAATATAGAAGCAAAAGCAAACTGGTCTTAATGGTTTGTGATTAGCAGTGATTAGGAGTTTTATGTTCCAGATAAATACTCAGTACAGGTCAGAGTTATCACTACTTTTAAAGGCAATGTCGTTTTTCCTTTCAGTCTCAATGACTTTTGGTTATTCATTACAAACAATTGGGAACAGTTTTCTTGCTAATTACCAGAGAGTGTTATGTACACAACTAGAATTCTAGATCTTAGTCATTGCGTGACTTCTGAAAGAGATATCATTACAGTTAAACTCAAATTCTATCTAAATTTGGCTTCATAATGGTCAGTCCTTTTTTGCTTTAATGGCTGATCTTATATAATGCAATACACAGAGACTTTCTCTACTTAATAGAGGTGCCGAATTCTTTAAGCGGCATGAGCCGCCTGATGACTTTGGCATCATGAACTTGGACAAGACTGGAGTAGTGTAAGCTTATGCTATGCTAGTCTTGATGAGACAACCCAATAGACAGCAAACTGTGGAATTAACTATCTATAGAATACATAACTTGGGGTTCCTACCAATGGGACATAATTAATCCCAAGAACAGGGCTTAATCCCAAGAACAAAGGAATTGTTAGGAATCGGGATTCTCCCGCTGCACAGGATAGATCCCAAGCCTTGTCTTCCTCTCTGGTCTCCCATTCAGTTTCCGCCAATGTGGGTGCTGCTGAGCATAGACGTTGGTCCCAGCATCTTGATCAGGCTTGTGCTTTTCATTTGGTTACAGCTGGCTTTCCAGCCAAGTTTATGGTAACCAGCGACAGGCGGTGGCGACCGGATGCTCTGGAGTCTAATTTGAGAAATCACCTAACTGATCATGTCCATGATGTAACGTCTTCCTTTTGGTTGTCGGACATCTTCGGTTCTGGTGGTATGGCAGCTCCGGATTGGCCCGGATGTCTCGCCTGCCTGTGTGCAAGTGTTTGGGGAAGAGCCTTATGTATAAAAAGCCCCCAGGGGTGCACGAGGGTGAGCTAGTATCGTTTTATGTACGGCTATGTGAGTGAGCTTCTACCACTCTGTCTGCATGTGTTGTATGTCCATCTAGCTTGGGACTGTACATGTAGGCAGGCAGCTAGCATCAGTGGAGGCAATTAGCCATTGGCTTTGCATCTGGTTCCTACATGTGTGCGGTTAGCAGAGCAGAGTTCCAGAGCAAGCACAACCCTACTCAGGGTATTAAGCACAAAGCATCTGTTCTGTTTCTGTGTGCGAGTGACACAGCTCACTTGTAGAGCTTCTCTTTCGTTTCTGTGTGCGAGTGACACAGCTCAGTAGCAGAGCTTCTCTTTCGTTTCTGTACTGTTGCTCTCTGTGGAGTAACAGAGGATGGAACTCAGCATCCTGTTTACACTGAGTGGCGTTAGTCCAATGTGTACAGACAATCGCTCGCCATGTGTTCCGTCATTGCTTACAAGCAGCAGTTTTCCATCTCTGCATGGTGGACCCGGGTTGCGATTGTGCTTTATTATTTATTTTATTCAGCACAGTCTGCCAACCCTAACAGCAATGACTGCTCAGCTATCTCTAGCCAGGACACTTTTGAAAGCACAAGAAATGTCTATCAGTAGCGCAGAAATGTAGGAACTCCATGTATAACTATTCAGGCTGCTTGACTGTTACAAAAGACGTTAAAGGCTGTCATGCACATTATATGGCTGTTGGTCGAAAAATGGTTTGACAGTTCCTTCATCTGGCAGCCATTTCAGCTGTCTTTCCCATGTAGAGTAGCACTCAATAAGCATTCCTGCGTTTTCTATGATAAAGCTGTTTTCAGACATGGCAGCTATTCTTCAGAAATTGGACTTGCCGGATCAATATTTTCCCGACATTAAAAAATCAAGATATACCATACAAGTTAGTCTCTCTGCCAAACTCATCGATATCCGCAGGTTTGACCGACATTAGTCTATTGTGTATGGGGAGCTTAATTATTTTTTCTGTTTATTAATCTGTAGGTGTAGAACACAAAGAAAATTCTCAAATGATTTGATTGTAGGCAATTTCTTGCACAGTCTTTGAGAGGCAGACACGTCATTCTCTTAGTCATATGTTTCAGTTATTTTCTGATGTAATAATTTCTGGGAGTACATTTGGAAAGGGTTAAATCGTAAAAGCAATTGTCACACAATTACCTCTTTCCAGTTGCGGTACAGAATATATATCTCTAGGTCAGATGGGAACATTACCCTTTTTGTTAGAACATTTTATTACAACATGTACCCAAAATTTAATTTCCTTTTTAGTTTTCCTTTCATTTTCATTGAGATCCGAATCACCATTCTTGAAGAATATGTCTAATACATCTTTCGAAGTACTATTAAAAGTGAACGCAAAATAAGAATTTTAAAATGTATTCTTACTTCTTACATACTCCTAATGCAATATCGTCTTTATATGGAAAGTATTATCAGCTCCACAAGATCAACATGTAAACCGTGCAGGAACATTCTATACAATAACTAACTATAAGGACTATACATCGCCCCTAGCAGGTCTAGAACAATGCTTTTATTCCCATTTTTTAACAACTAAATTAAGATTTGTTGCTAGAAAAACATTCAGTGTTATATTAATCTTAAGAGCAGCATGGTCACTCAAGTGCTAGGACGGTTGTTGCTCGCCAGTCCTCGCTCCCGTGCTGGGCGCCAAATCCTCTTCCTTCCTTTACCAGGTCTCTCCATTCCTCTGCTTTTCTGGTTAAAATAGTAACCTGGCTCACTCCTCTGATGTCACTTTCTTTGGCCTTAGAGGCCTACTTAGATGATGGGGTACAAATAGCATCCATGCTGCTACTATAAACTGCTTCCCAGTCTGCTGTACTTGTCTTGGACTTTGTGACAAACCCAGTTTTGCTACAATACTTGGTAACTGTGCCATACTGCCGATCAATTCTGGACCTTTCGATAATCTCAAGTTTTTTACATTGTTGGGTAACTCTGCTATGCTCATGTGCAGTTCTGCTTCAGAGTCTGGGACAAACATAGCTCTACCATATTGTCACAGGTAAGGCATAATGATTCGATCCTTACAGAACTTGAGTTCTAGGTTCAAATCTAACAAAGAGCAATATCTGCAACGAGTTTATATATTATCTCCTTGTTTCTTCCAGATACTCTGGTTTGCATGGTCAGGTTGCCTAGGTTCAATGTAAGTGTCTTGGTTTACTCCCAGACTTCAAAAACATACTGTACTAATAAGGTTATCTGTATTTTAGATTGGGAGTTTCATCAGTGACAGAAGGGATATTAATCTTTGACCAGCACTGTTGGATATGTTGGTGCTATAGAAATTAATAAAATAAATAAATCTTCTTGTGTGATCAGTGTTAACACATGTATATTACCCAATGTAGTAGTTGTATAGGCGTTTGAAGTCTCGCTCCATAGACTTACATTGTAATAGTGACTTCTGGCAGGTCAGGACTTCAATCACGTGACTCAGAAGAGAACCTTCGTGGCACTGGAAAACGGAGAAGATGGTGACCAGTGAGAATATTAGTACACTGTTATGACCTGGTGGTCAGGACAATAATGGACCTGGTGGTTAAGAGCACACGGAATGACCTGATAGTTACTGATAATAAAGGACGAGCTCTGGGACGTGGGAACTCTGCTGACCGCAATCCCTAATCCTATCACACACACTAGAAATAGCCGTGGATTGCGCCTAACGCTCCCTATGCAACTCGGCACTGCCTAAGGAACTAGCAAGCCCTGAAGATAGAAAAATAAAGCCTACCTTGCCTCAGAGAAATTCCCCAAAGGAAAAGGCAGCCCCCCACATATAATGACTGTGAGTAAAGATGAAAATACAAACACAGAGATGAAATAGATTTAGCAAAGTGAGGCCCGACTTACTGAACAGACTGAGGATAGGCAAGGTTGCTTTGCGGTCAGCACAAAAACCTATAAAAAGACCACGCAGAGGGCGCAAAAAGACACTCCGCACCGACTCACGGTGCGGAGGCGCTCCCTCTGCGTCCCAGAGCTTACAGCAAGCAAGACAACAATAAAAATAGCAAGCTGGACCGAAAAAATAGCAAACCAAAGAAAATACAAGCAGGAACTTAGCTTCTGCTGGGAAGACAGGTCACAAGAACAATCCAGGAGCGAACTAGACCAATACTGGAACATTGACAGGTGGCATGGAGCAAAGATCTAAGTGGAGTTATATAGAGCAGCCAGCTAACGAATTAACCTCGTCACCTGTGGAAGGAAACTCAGAAACACCCACCAGAGGAAGTCCATGGACAGAACCAGCCGAAGTACCATTCATGACCACAGGAGGGAGCCCGACAACAGAATTCACAACAGTACACTACACTACATACACATTTCTGTAGGTTTAACCAATAACATTTTAATGGGAGTGTGTTTGTTGTCGAGTTCCTGCTTCTGCACAGGGGGAATCTTGAACCATCTCCGCTGCGGTCTCCCATTCTTCTCCAGCCACAGTGGAGTCTGCTCAGCGGAGACGTCGGTCCCAGCGTCTAGCTCAGGCTAATACTGGACGACTGGTTACTACTGCCCTTCCAGGCTCTGTTCTTGTAGCCAGCAATGTTCAGCAGCGAGCAGGTCTTTCTGGGACTAAGTCCAGATTTTCCCTTTCTGAGCATGCCCACGGGATGACCTCCCATTGGAGGTCGGGGGTCACATGCTCAGATACTGCAGCAGATCCCATTGGTCCTTTATTCGAAGGTCCTGAAGGTGCTAAACTTCTGTGGCAGCTTCCCATTGGTCCTTTACTGGAAGGTCCTGAACGTGCTGCAGCTATATAAGCTTCGCATGACCACACAGCCTTGCGCTAGTATACAATTGTAATTGTGTGTGTGTTGATGAGTGCAAGTCGTTCCTTAAAAAACCCATCCCTTGTGTATGACTGTTCGCACAAGGTGTATGGCTGCAATCTAGCGCCCGGCTGAACTCACAGCTTTAACGCACGAAACAGCGTCTAACTGCTGTGACCGCCAGTGCAGCGCCGTGTGCTATTAGAGCGCTTACCTTACCCAAGTCTGGGTGGTTTGTGGCGTCCGCTAGTGTGGCACAGCATGCACTTCTGTGCATATTAGTTTCCTCTGATACCCCAATTGTGGTGTCGATCGCAAGAGGTCTACACTAACTCTAATCCTGTGTCCTGGGATAGAGTTCTGTGGTTCCTTGCTTGCGCTCTCTGTGCGGTACCACGACCCTGTGACTTAACAGGGATCGCTTTCTTCATACAGGGTGAGGTTAACCCATGTGTGTATCCTCATTGTGCCACCATATAGTCAGTCATTACTTAGCAGCAGGTTCCATCTCTGCACGGTGGACCCCGGGCTGCGAACGCACCTTATTGTATCTATTTAATTATTTGGTGCGTTCCGCTAGCCCTAACAGAGTGTTATTTTAAGATCAATGTCAATTTACTCTTAAAGTGAACCTGTCACAGTGAAAATGCCATCCAATCTACTGGCATCATGCTATAGAGCAGGGGGAACTGAGCAGATTGATATATAGTTTTGTGAGGAAAGATTCATTGTAACCAGTGTTTTCATTATTCAAACCTCTGCAATTTTTGAGATTGTTGTTTTGTTTAAGAATGCATACAGAGATTGCTCTCAGTCATTTCCAGGACCTCTCACTGGATCAAAATCCACCAAAAAACAGAGGATTTAATGATAGATACTCAAGTTATACTGAATATTTTCTCTCAAAATTATATATCCGTGTTCTACACTGCCCCTGCTATATAACATGATGCCCTCATGTTGGACTGCATTTTTATGTTGACAGGCCCTCTTAATGAGGTTAAGGTTGGTATCTGCTGAATGCATTACAATAGGAACAGTGCTGCAAGCATGAAATTATGGAAAAAAGTCACAATTAGATGTGATCTTGAAATATATTTATTCACATTTTAGGACCTTGACATCTAACATCATAGGTTAATAAGTTACTATAGCAATCCTGTATTCCCGTTAATCCTTTCCTAGAGCTTTCACATTGACCTTCTTTCAGTTGGCAGCTAGATAAGGAATTCCATTAATGTTTATCTGCCTCAGATTGCCTCAGGAGATTCCTTACAGATATGGATCCCTCCATGGATCATAGACAAATCAAACTTATTAGAGAGGCAAATCTGCCAGACTCTAATCAATTAGAGCAGACAGATCTACTAAGAAGAGAAGAATCAGAGGATAGAGGTCAGTATCATTGGTTTTCTCAAAGACCAAATAAGACTATTTCCAACACATTTCAAAAGTACAAAGGTAAGTCAAGTTTAAAATGAAACTTAGATCTCCCTCCTATCATGCAAATATATCATGAGAATATAGATTATGTACAAACAATATGTATTTGTGTGGTATATGCACAACTTATATTTGCACAATAAGCTTGCATAGGAAAAAAAAAAAAAAAAAAAATATATATATATATATATATATATATATACAGTACCGACCAAAAGTTTGGACACACCTTCTCAATTAAAGATTTTTCTGCATTTTCATGACTATGAAAATTGTACATTTACACTGGAGGCATGAAAACTATGAATTGACACATGTGGAATTATATACTTGACACACCTGAAATTATGTCTTATATTCTAGGTTCTTCAAAGTAGCCACCTTTTGCTTTGATGACTGCTTTGCACACTCTTGGCATTCTCTTGATGAGCTTCAAGAGGTAGTCACCGGGAATGGTTATCACTTCACAGGTGTGCCCTGTCAGGTTTAATAAGTGGGATTTCTTGCCTTATAAATGGGGGTTGAGACCATCAGTTGTGTTGTGCAGAAGTCTGGTGGATACACAGCTGATAGTCCTACTGAATAGACATAGACTGTTATAATTTGTATTATGGCAAGAAAAAAGCAGCTAAGTAAAGAAAAATGAGTGGTCATCATTACTTTAAGAAATTAAGGTCAGTCAGTCCGAAAAATTGGGAAAACTTTGAAAGTGTCCCCAAGTGCAGTGGCAAAAATCATCAAGCGCTACAAAGAACCTGGCTCACATGAGGACTGCCCCAGGAAAGGAAGACCAAGAGTCACCTCTGTTTCTGAGGATAAGTTTACTGAGTCACCAGCCTCAGAAATCACAGGTTAACACCAGCTCACATTAGAGACAAGGTCAATGCCACACAGAGTTCCAGCAGCAGACACATCTCTACAACAACTGTTAAGAGGAGACTTTGTGCAGCAGGCCTTCATGGTAAAATAGCTGCTAGGAAACCACTGCTAAGGACAGGCAACAAGCAGAAGAGACTTGTTTTGGCTAAAGAACACAAGGAATGAACATTAGACCAGTGGAAATCTGTGCTTTGGTCTGATGAGTCCAAATTTGAGATCGTTGGTTCCAACCACCGTCTCTTTGTGCGATGCAGAAAAGGTGAACAGATGGACTCTACATGCCTGGTTCCCACCATGAAGCATGGAGGAGGAGGTGTGATGGTGTGTAGGTGCTTTGCTGGTGATACTGTTGGGGATTTATTCAAAATTGAAGGCATACTGAACCAGCATGGCTACCACAGCATCTTGCAGTGGCATGCTATTCCATACGGTTTGCGTTTAGGTGGACCATCATTTATTTTTCAACAGGACAATGACCCCAAACACACCTCCAGGCTGTGTAAGGGCTATTTGACCAAGAAGGAGAGTGATGGGGTGCTACGCCAGATGACCTGGCCTCCACAGTCACCAGACCGGAACCCAGTCGAGATGGTTTGGGCTGAGCTGGACCGCAGAGTGAAGGCAAAAGGGCCAACAAGTGCTAAGCATCTCTGGGAACTCCTTCAAGATTGTTGGAAGACCTTTCCCGGTGACTACCTCTTGAAGCTCATCAAGAGAATGCCAAGAGTGTGCAAAGCAGTCATCAAAGCAAAAGGTGGCTACTTTGAAGAACCTAGAATATAAGACATACAGTGGGGCAAAAAAGTATTTAGTCAGTCAGCAATAGTGCAAGTTCCACCACTTAAAAAGATGAGAGGCGTCTGTAATTTACATCATAGGTAGACCTCAACTATGGGAGACAAACTGAGAAAAAAAAATCCAGAAAATCACATTGTCTGTTTTTTTAACAATTTATTTGCATATTATGGTGGAAAATAAGTATTTGGTCAGAAACAAACAATCAAGATTTCTGGCTCTCACAGACCTGTAACTTCTTCTTTAAGAGTCTCCTCTTTCCTCCACTCATTACCTGTAGTAATGGCACCCGTCGCGAGATGTGGGTCTGAAATAAACTTCACAGCTTTTTTCACCTTCATTACCTATTGGAGTGCTGCCTTCCGTTTTTTGCCTAGCATATTACTTGGATGGACATGAGGACGGTCTTTTCTAGGAGGCCTGGCACCCATTGGTGAGCGTTGTGCTGCACTCATTTTTCTTTATCTATATATATATATATATATATACAGTATATGTATGCATGCAAACATATAGCATAATTCATTTTTTATCTCCCATTGACATCTTCAAAGTGTTTGTACCGGCATCGGCAGAAAAAGTTAACATCTAAATCGAGCAGATTGCTGATTGAAGTGCTTGAGCTGTCCCATAAGAAATACTTGAGGCAGATGTGTACATTCTCAACCTCTGCTCCTTTCAGGTGGAGTTCTGCATAATGCAATCTCAGAATCAGTAAGGGTTCTTTTAACGGCCTTCAGTTTGATTTTGAACCATGGCGAGTTGATGAATGAATGTTCTGTAGGAAGACCAATCTTGTGCAAGCCTAGGTAGGTACACCAAGGTCTTTCCTGCCATTACAGTAAGGGTTAGAGTAAACAAGTATGGGTAAAGGGATATGGATAGTGCATGAAAAAGGGATAACTTACAATCTCGGTACAACCCCTTTGAATTGACATTATGCTATTAAAGCAACACTACAGTGTTTGTTTTATTGCAGTGCTGGAGTGGTGCTACTAAGATAGGGTCCATGCACCTAGTATTATACTTACCACCTGCTGTCTTCGGTTCTTCCTAGGGCTGCTTTGGTCCACCATTATGTGGTCACAGCTTCTGACTGACCAGGATACAGATGTAATAATCCCAAGCTTGCAATGTGACCAGAATACAGAGGTAATAATCCCAAGCTTGCAATGATTCTATTAGCCTCAGTCTTGCTCTCATAGACTTACGTTAAATTGTGATTACTGATTCGCCCATCAAACACTGGAGTGATGTGACAGGTCGCAACCTGCTGGGGAGTTCGGAGCGTCATAGATAATAGATGAAGACAGAGGCTGGTAACTATCAAATGAAGTGTAAGGAACTAAAATTAGTAGCACCAGTCCAGCAGTGCAATAAAAAAATCACTGGAGTGGTGCTTTCTATAAATCAATAGAACAAGGAATTATCAAAAACTATGTAATATAACACATATACTCATGTATAAGCTGAGTTTTTCATCAGATTTTTTTGTGCTGAAAACACCCCCCTTGGCTTATACACGAGTCACGGTACAGAAAGATGATGGGGAGGGGGAGCGGCGGAGCAGCGGGTCACAGAGGCAGGAGAAGGCGGCTGTGGCTGTAGCTGTGCAAGCTGCTAAAGAGAAATGAATAGTCATGGCACTGGCAGTGACTATTCATTTCTCTTATAGAGCGCAGTTACAGCCACAGCCGCCGGCTTCCAGCACACCACACATCCTACATATTGTCAGTATCTGGGTTTTCCAAGACACCTTGTGAATGAACTTGCCCTTTGTTAAGAATGAGTTTGCTGTTTTTGTCTGCCCTACTTCCTGCTCGTTTGTTTAAAACCCCGCTCAGGTGTCAGCTTCCTTGCTGGAGTATTCTGCTTCCGTTCCCCTTCAGCCAAGCTGCTTGTTAGCCGCTTGTTCTTAGTGTGCTTCTACCAGTGGCTCTGGACATTCTCTGCATGTTATCTTTAGTCTGTTGACTTTGGAACTTAACCCTTGGTTCACTCCTCCTGGTAAGAACTGTGTTTCTGGACTGTGTGTTTGTTAGAAAAAATAACTCTTCCTTACTTTTCCAAGTAAGAATACGGTGAGTATCGAAAGGAAAGCAATATTGAATTGTGTGGATGAAACAAATCTTGTTTAATGTCCATTCAAAAACTGATTTACAAAAATGAAGAAAAGTAAGTTCACAAGTCCATAACACACAAATTAAGTAACATAGTAACATAGTTAGTAAGGCCGAAAAAAGACATTTGTCCATCCAGTTCAGCCTATATTCCATCATAATAAATCCCCAGATCTACGTCCTTCTACAGAACCTAATAATTGTATGATACAATATTGTTCTGCTCCAGGAAGACATCCAGGCCTCTCTTGAACCCCTCGACTGAGTTCGCCATCACCACCTCCTCAGGCAAGCAATTCCAGATTCTCACCGCCCTAACAGTAAAGAATCCTCTTCTATGTTGGTGGAAAAACCTTCTCTCCTCCAGACGCAAAGAATGCCCTCTTGTGCCCGTCACCTTCCTTGGTATAAACAGATCCTCAGTGAGATATTTTTATTGTCCCCTTATATACTTATACATGGTTATTAGATCGCCCCTCAATCGTCTTTTTTCTAGACTAAATAATCCTAATTTTGCTAATCTATCTGGGTATTGTAGTTCTCCCATCCCCTTTATTAATTTTGTTGCCCTCCTTTGTACTCTCTCTAGTTCCATTATATCCTTCCTGAGCACCGGTGCCCAAAACTGGACACAGTACTCCATGTGCGGTCTAACTAGGGATTTGTACAGAGGCAGTATAATGCTCTCATCATGTGTATCCAGACGTCTCTTAATGCACCCCATGATCCTGTTTGCCTTGGCAGCTGCTGTCTGGCACTGGCTGCTCCAGGTAAGTTTATCATTAACTAGGATCCCCAAGTCCTTCTCCCTGTCAGATTTACCCAGGGGTTTTCCGTTCAGTGTGTAATGGTGATATTGATTCCTTCTTCCCATGTGTATAACCTTACATTTATCATTGTTAAACCTCATCTGCCACCTTTCAGCCCAAGTTTCCAACTTATCCAGATCCATCTGTAGCAGAATACTATCTTCTCTTGTATTAACTGCTTTACATAGTTTTGTATCATCTGCAAATATCGATATTTTACTGTGTAAACCTTCTACCAGATCATTAATGAATATGTTGAAGAGAACAGTGTTATGTAGGCAATCCAGTGACACAGTGTGCCAGCAATCAGAGCACATACAGTGATTTGATAATAACCCAAAAACAATAGAACGAGCTCTGAGACGTGGAATCTCTGTAGACCGCAATACCTGAACCTATCCTAAACACAACTAAAGGCGGCTGTGGATTGCGCCTGGCACTACCTATGCAACTCGGCACAGCCTGAGGAGCTGACTAGCCTGAAGATAGAAAAACAAGCCTGACTTGCCTCAGAGAAATACCCCAAAGGAAAAGGCAGCCCCCCACATATAATGACTGTTAGCAAGATGAAAAGACAAACGTAGGGATGAAATAGATTCAGCAAAGTGAGGCCCGATATTCTAGATAGAGCGAGGATAGCAAAGAGAACTTTGCAGTCTACAAAAAACCCTAAAGCAAAAAACCACGCAAAGGGGGCAAAAAGACCCACCGTGCCGAACTAACGGCACGGCGGTGCACCCTTTGCGTCTCAGAGCTTCCAGCAAAAACGAATAGACAAGCTGGACAGGAAAAGTAGCAACAAAAGCAAAGAAACACTTATCTAAGCAGAGCAGCAGGCCACAGGAAAGATCCAGAAGCTCAGGTCCAACACTGGAACATTGACAAGGAGCAAGGAAGACAGAATCAGGTGGAGTTAAATAACAAAGCAGCCAACGAGCTCACCAGAACACCTGAGGGAGGAAGCTCAGAAGCTGCAGTACCACTTGTGACCACAGGAGTGAATTCAGCCACAGAATTCACAACAGAACAGGTCCCAATACCGACCCCTGCGGTACCCCACTGGTCACAGCAACCCAGTTAGAGACTATACCATTTATAACCACCCTCTGCTTTCTATCACTAAGCCAGTTACTAACCCATTTACACACATTTTCCCCCAGAACAAGCATTCTCATTTTGTGTACCAACCTCTTGTGCGGCACGGTATCAAACGCTTTGGAAAAATCGAGATATACCACGTCCAATGACTCACCGTGGTCCAGCCTATAGCTTACCTCTTCATAAAAACTGATTAGATTGGTTTGACAGGAGCGATTTCTCATAAACCCATGTTGATATGGAGTTAAACAGTTATTCTCATTGAGATAATCCAGAATAACATCCCTCAGAAACCCTTCAAATATTTTACCAACAATAGAGGTTAGACTTACTGGCCTATAATTTCCAGGTTCACTTTTAGAGCCCTTTTTGAATATTGGCACCACATTTGCTATGCGCCAGTCCTGCGGAACAGACCCCGTCGCTATAGAGTCCCTAAAAATAAGAAATAATGGTTTATCTATTACATTACTTAGTTCTCTTAGTACTCGTGGGTGTATGCCATCCGGACCCGGAGATTTATCTATGCGCCAGTCCTGCGGAACAGACCCCGTCGCTATAGAGTCCCTAAAAATAAGAAATAATGGTTTATCTATTACATTACTTAGTTCTCTTAGTACTCGTGGGTGTATGCCATCCGGACCCGGAGATTTATTTAGCCGGTTTCGCACCTCTTCTTGGGTTAAATTGGTGACCCTTAATATAGGGTTTTCATTGTTTCTTGAGATTTCACCTAGCATTTCATTTTCCACCGTGAATACCGTGGAGAAGAAGGTGTTTAATATGTTAGCTTTTTCCTCGTCATCTACAACCATACTTTCCTCACAATTTTTTAAGGGGCCTACATTTTCAGTTTTTATTCTTTTACTATTGATATAGTTGAAGAACAGTTTGGGATTAGTTTTACTCTCCTTAGCAATGTGCTTCTCTGTTTCCTTTTTGGCAGCGTTAATTAGTTTTTTAGATAAAGTATTTTTCTCCCTATAGTGGTCCATGTGGAGATTCCAAAGGAATGAGAGATCTGGAGAAGACGAGCCGGGCCTCCTTTATATACTGTTTTGATTCATAGACTGACATTGGTTACTATTTTTCTACCTCGTAACCACATATGGTGACCTATCGCTATGTTCATAACTTACACCATATTAGAAGAACGCTAGTAACTTGCAGAATATGCATATTAGTTTGTACATTACCTAATTTTAAAATGTCTAAACATATTGCTTGTGACCTTTAAAAGGATCATTTGTCATCTCCATATAGCCACATTTTGACAGTTCTGACAAGTGTCCTTTACCTTATGACATACAAACAACAGATGTATAGGCCAAGATCCTCATAATAACTCGGACACACACTACCCAGAGTCTATGCTCACTAGTTAGACTCTGTATATATGTTAAATAATCTTCAATATTTTTATTATTGATATATTAATATTTTACAGTGTTGCTACTTAATCCTTCATTACTCCCCCTGGTGGGAGCTGCTGGAACCAACACCAGAATAATACTTTTACGTGAACCTGTTTCTGGACTTCCCGTGTTTCCGCCACATCTGAGATCAGCTTGTGAACTAGTTTCTGGATTTACCCGTGTTCATGTCATACCAGGGATTAACCTGAGGACTTGTTCTGGACTTCCCTGTGTTTACTACATACCTGGATTTAACTCTTTCTGCACCGCCAGGGTTTTGATCCGCACCACGTCACCAGTCACACTCACCTTTTGATCACCTTGCTGAGGACTCTGTCTTAAGATTTCTGCCGTTTTGCTGAATATGTTTCAAGGACTTGTTTGATTGCAGGTCACTGCGGGTTATCAGTATATTGTTTTGTGTGTTATTTGCTGTTGTACAAATACACTTTTTGCACTAAAGAAACCAGTCTATGTCTGTTCATTGCCCCACGCTACCAGAATACTCAAGTTTCTACATTAGGAGAACAGAGCTCCCAACACAGAAACCCGAACCAATGAGAACGTGACAGAGAATATTTGTAGTATAAAAATCAATTTTTATTTATTTAATAGCAATAGTGACAAACATTTAAAAAAATATATACATTTTTTTTTAATATATAGATAAATTCCAAGAAAATGTGCACAATTCAAGCCGCAAATAACAAGGCAAGCCAAATCCTCATAATATACCACAGGGTAAGATGGCAGTCTATCACGTATGCACACCAGGGGTAAATAAAAAAAATATATATATATATAAAAACCAGTGTGTGCCAGTGATATATAAGGATATGCATCAATATCACAAAAAAATCTCAAAAAATCTCACGAAAAATCACAAAAGATCATAGTGAAAATAAAACAGAGTAAAGTGCTGTGTGCGACAGATTAATCACCACCAAGGGAACATTTTTTGCAAAATACAAGCAAGAGAACTCATTGAATAAAAAGTGCTATGTGCAGATGCAATGGAGATGCCAATTACTTACAATAAGTCAAGGGAATGTTCCCAGGCTGCCAGCGGCAAGGTAGTGTGCACCCCGACGCGCGTTTCAGACACGCAGTCCTTCGCTATTGGCAGCCTGATAAATCCCCAGCCAACAGGAAGCCCTCCCCCTGGCAGTATATATTAGCTCACACATACACATAATAGACAGGTCATGTGACTGACAGCTGCCGTATTTCCTATATGGTACATTTGTTGCTCTTGTAGTTTGTTTGCTTATTAATCAGATTTTTATTTTTGAAGGATAATACCAGACTTGTGTGTGTTTTAGGGCGAGTTTCATGTGTCAAGTTGTGTGTGTTGAGTTGCGTGTGGTGACATGCATGTAGTGACATTTGTGAGATGAGTTTTGTGTGGCGACATGCGTGTAGCAACTTTTTGTGTGTCGAGTTACATGTGACAGGTTAGTGTAGCAAGTTGTGTGCAGCAAGTTTTGCGCATGGTGAGTTTTGCGCATGGCGAGTTTTATGTGTGGTGTGTTTTGAGTATGTGCAAGTTTTGTGGGAGGCATCTTTTGCATGTGTTGCAACTTTTGTGCATGTGGCATTTTTTCCGCTTCCTGCTGTAGCTGCGACGGTGCAGATGCCAATCCCGTACATACACACATACACACACACACACTCAGCTTTATATATTAGATGATTGAAAAAAGTTGTCCAGACAATTAAAAACCATTGCCCATTCTGACATACATGGTTTTTAATTGTCTGGACAACTTTTTCAATCATGTGAAATACAGTTACACCATACCGCCATGTGGATCCTTTTCTTCCTTTTTTTTTCATAGCACCTAGTTTAAACTGCAAATCACTGCAGAATATGTTGGCACTATATAAATAAAGATTATTATTGTTATTATTATTCTTAGTCTTCAGCCATAAACTCATCGCCAATTGCAAATTACTGATAAAGTCGGCAAAGTGGAAAACAGGTAAAATGCAGAATAAAAACACATAATGGCCAGAAATAGTATCATTTCTCATGCATACAAACAGAACAGATTTTTTCTGAAAAAGTACTTGAAATATAGTATATTTACCCTTTAAACTATTTGTAAGCCACATGCACTTTCTATCAAACGTGATTTAAGTAAATCTCTGCCTTTTAGCATTTTTTTTTTATTTTAGGTCCAAAATTCTGTGCTGATTATTTGTCATGATGGAAACAGTATCTGATCTTCAGGCAGGATGTTAGAGAGCAGGAGGAGTCAATCAGATTCATAGACATTTTATTTTTGTTTCAAAAGTTTTATTAAAACATCCATTTTATTCATTGAAATTTCTGGTGTTTGTAATTTTTATCGCAGGTCTATAATATCGTCCCTAGTATCCTTGGACAGCTCTTTGGTTTTGGCCATGATGGAAAGGTTGGGATGTGACTGAGCGTGTTGGCAGGTGTCTATAGTACAGGTAACGAGTTCAAGAGGCACAATGAATACAGATAATGAGTGCAAAATAGGAGGGCTTCCTAAATAAAAATTAACAGGTCTGTGAGAGCCAGCATACTTGCTAGTTGGTAGATGATCAAATACTTATATTTATTTCATGCAGAAGAATGCAAATTAATTATGTAATAATCATACAATGTGATTTACTGTACTTTATTTTAGGATCCTGTCTCTCACAGTTGAAATGTACCTACAATTAAAATTACAGACCTCTCCATTCTTTGAAAGTGGGAAAACTTGCTAAATTGGCAGTGTATCAAAAACTTATTTTCCCCACTGTAGATCTTTATCGGGGTGAGTGCCATTGTCTCATCTGTAGCCCCTTAAGATGGTTAGTCCCTCCCTTTTTTATCTACTTTGCTTTGACATATCCTTTGTTGCTTTTTCTAAATGAATATGCCCCCAAAATATCCCTTCAAATGTTATAATGACCCTCACATAGACCTCCAAATATAATAACCCCCACATAGCCCTCCATATAGTATAACAGGCCCCATAGTCCTCCATATAGTATAATGCATTCCCCTTAGTTCTACATACAGTATTATGCCCACTGCAATATTTTCAGTGATTAAAAAAATAACAATACTCACCTCTTCTCCTTATTTCCTAGCTGCTCCGGTCTCTGTAGCAAACTTTCTGAAGCGCTGCACAACTCAGCGCAGCGGGCGCCATGTAGTGACATCACTGCACCCACTGCCCTGAGATGCCGAGGAAGAATGATGGAGGAAGGGTCAGCAGATGCTCCCTCTTTCATCATTGCTTTCAACTGTATCGGCATCCAGGATACCGATACAGTTGAACGTGCTATGACGGGCAAGGGGGCTCATTGTCGACGTTGGCACCCTCCTGGCTAACAGGCCCCATAGCAGCCGCTTGGCCTGCCACCATATGGTGTTTGCACAATATGGTGTGTGCATAATATGAGTCCTGAGTCCTTCTCAGTGATTGACAGTCTTCCCTGCTTGAGTATGTATGCAAAGTCAGTAGTAGGACCGCCCATTGGACTCATAGATATATTTCAAAGAATAAAATACAGTTTATACTGAAGCTTATCCAACAAAACTCTACCTATTTTCTGACCAGCTACTTCCTCTCTATAGTAACAAATTGGACTGCCTGTACAGTATAATAAGCTTTATCTTTATCTTTTAAAGGGTTAAAACTCAGTTTTTGTCATATACAGCTCTAAATCCCCTGCATGATATTCAGTAGATATAAAAGACAGCCATGATGTTTACAGCCACCACTAGATGGAGCTCACGAGCCAGCAATTTGCAGTCTTATTATTGAGTTCAATAAATAAAAAAGTGCAATAGTCTCCAACTAGTGGTGGCGGCAGGTAATTACAATTATATGTTTTAAATCCTTTGTAGAAGGTTTGAAGCTTTGATAGTTATAAAGCTTTATTGAGAAAATAACTAGAGTGAACATTTTTTCCAATTAGATGGAATATGGTTGAAAATGTGTTTAAGTCATGCACTTGATCAATTATTTATGCAAGCAAGACATTTATCATAAGTTCAAATGTAAATGTCAAAGTCAACACTCGTGCAAAATGCTGATGAACAACTACTCAAACAACTAACATTCCCGAGCAGGGGGTATTGTTTAGTATTACAGATGCACAGAGATAAGGCTTGTACTGGATACGTGTGTTGCACCATGCCAGCTTGCAGTTTATTAGATCAGGTGGGCACTTTGTAAGTGCCCCCTACAAGGACAGACCTCCCAATTCAAGCTACAAAAATGCAGGACAGGGCACGCAAAGTGGCTCACGTGTTTTCCAAACCTCCTGCAGAGGATCCAATGATTAATTCCATCCATGATGGATAATGTGAGGAAATTGGAAAAATCAATGATTTCAGAGATGAAAACATGGCGGGATGAAACTACATTACAGAACTATGTTGATATAGATATGGTTCCTACGGGACTTTGAATTAAGAAAATCCCAGCTATGGTATATTCTGAGAAATTCACCGATGAGTGGAACCAGATACTTTCAACATGTTCTTTGAACCTAATGCGTTTGATTATTAAATATGAAGAGTTCAAGCTTATGAATATCCAAGTGGAAATTAACGACATTAAATTATTATTATTGGATCAACATAAATGAGATGTGGAATATGAGTCTATGAAAAATAAAATGGACCTCTCTATATCTAAATTGGAAGATCAAATCATGCAAAGAGACACTTGTGCTCTGAATTGTGCTCTGAACCAAGTGTATGAATGCGGGAGGTGGCATGAAACCAAACCAGGTACGGACTGGGGCTGAAATTCAGTCCTGGCATTTGAAATCACACAGGCCCATGTTGTCTCCTTCCCCATGAACCAGATGGGATATATTACTAATATTACCCTGGATGGAGGAAAGGAAGATTTACTATAAGACCAATATTTCTAATGATGGCCTGCTGGGATAAGTGATGGAGTCAGCAACATTGTGCTCCATCACAACTCTTAACAGTATGGGTATATTGAGAACACCGATTCTGTTAACAATGTAGCAGACAAGGCGGCCCATGACCAAACAGGCCCTTCTGGCATTTGCCAGAATTTCCAGATGGCCAGTGCAGCCCTGAAACGAACACACGCCTAAATCAATCTTAAAAAGACATAATCCACATTGCAACTCTCCAAACAAAGCCCATGTCAGCTTTGGTTCCTCGGAATGTGAATTATCCGATACAATTTACCATGAGCTAGACTATAATGATTCTTTACCTAGTGTGTGTCTTACTATCATAACTCCAAAAAATTTAGACAACCAAAAAACAGCCAAGATGTGGTGGGCGAAAGCATATGAAGCCACACAGGCATGACCACTGCCGGAGGAAGATGATGTAGCCCATGACAACAGGAACAATGTTCTAAATTTATCTTCTGTAGATCTCACGCAGGACCAACTTAAAGTTTCTTCATATTCCTCAACTTTGCACCAGATCAACGTTTTGATTTATTTTCCACATTATTGGACATTAACATATTTGATCGGAAACTCACGGTTAAACGACATTTTTGGTCTCCGGATTTCCCTTCTGAGAGTAACAAACAGATCCTCGTATGCAATGAATTTTTAGAACAGGACTTTTGTGAACAACAATCGATAGTACATTTACAGGATTTGGGATTTGAATGGGATTCTACCAGAGCCTCTGTTAACCAGGTTGATGGTTTTAAGACCAGTAATCCATTTCTGTGCCCAGTACAATCCAGGGCAGACTGCATGGACAGATTTCAGGAGGCAGTTGAGAGGGAACTTAAAACACCCCATTTATCAACCCAGCAATAATAATTGCTGAGAGTACTAGGCAAAGGGGACACATAGCTATAGGATTGGGGAAGCTGAATTCCTGGAGTTTTATTATTTATAATTAAATTGATTATATTAGGCAATGTGTTTCCCTTTTAGAAACAGGAGTTTCTGTTCCTGGTTTCTTATTACTGTTGGGAGGGAGGAGTTTAGTAAAGGTATAACTTCCTGTCTTACTGCCTCTTCCTCCTACCAGTAGAGATGGCATTTCCTGTATATCTGCTACCTTTTTTCTTTGTTTTGCATATTTGATATACTACATTACTGCTTACCCTGTTTAGGTTAATTTTATGCATTATTGCAACTTTTATCTGTAACCTTCCTTTGCATATGTTATATCATTTAAACAAAAAAATGTTAATTGGCATTGTTGGAATCAACCTTCTAAGCCCAAGGGAGGGCAATCCTTGAGTCATGGTTCCCTATATATTTCCTCCACAGAGGGGGAATTCGTCTCCTGGCTGCTGAAAGATGATTCTTCATGAGTTGGGAGTTTGGTGTCTTTTTATAGATGTTTGCCTGGTTTTATTTTAAAAAATAAATAACGAAGTAAATTATCAGAATGAAAGATGATTTATATCAAATCGGATTGTTCTATTATTGTCACAGCTGTGATATTGTGGTTGAGGTGTTAGGTGGAAGTGGACGGCAAGTTAAGGTGAACTAATTTTAGTTAATAGAAGCTGTTACACAATGGTGGTGAATAGGGTTGAGCGACCTTTACTTTTATAGGATCGGGTCGGGTTTCACGAAACCCGACTTTTTCAAAAGTCGGGTCGAGTGAAATCGACCGATCCTATAAAAAAGTCGGGGTCGGGGTCGGCCGAAACTCGAAACCCAATGCAGTGCATTGGGTTTCCAATGGTTCCCAGGGTCTGAAGGAGCGGAAACTCTCCTTCAGGCCCTGGGATCCATATTTAAGTGTAAAATAAAGAATTAAAATAAAAAATATTGCTATACTTACCCTCTGACGCGCCCTGGTACTAACCGGGAACCTTCCTTCCTTCGAATCAGCGCTTCCAGGACCTTGCGGTGACGTCGCGGTGACGTTGCGGCTTGTGATTGGTCGCGAGGCCGCCCATGTGACCGGTCACGCGACCAATCACAAGCCGCGATGTCACCGCGACGTCACGCAAGGTCCTGCAAGCGCTGATTCTTAGGAAGGAAGGCTGCCGGAAAGAAGCAGGGCGCGTCCGAGGGTGAGTATATACCTAATAGGAATATTATTTTAATTCTTTATTTTACATTAAATATGGATTCCGATACCGATTTCCGATATTGCAAACATATCGGAAATCGGGATCGGAATTCCGATACCACATTCAGAAGATCGCCGACTTCATGGCCGACCCCACACAGGGGTCAGGTCGGGTTTCATGCCAAAAGTCGGCGACTTCTGAAAGTGGCCGACCCGTTTCGCTCAACCCTAGTGGTGAATAGGCTTAGCTTTTTGGCAAGCCTGAAGGATGTGATAGTGGTAACATCATAAAGGGGTGGATGGTTAAGCACAGAAATTAGGATCTTTGGTAGGGTCATTGGAGGTCTTGAAGTGGACTGGCTTTGCTTCTGTGGCAGGTCAGAGTATGCTGCGCCTGAATTGGGGATCTCACAGTATTCGCAAATCTTAGAATATACTTGCCTATTCTCATGTGATTTTAAGTAAAATCTGTGTTTTTTTACACCAAAAATAAAGTGTTGTGAATTTTATTTTATTGAGTTATGTAGTTCCCTATCACATCACATGGTATAGCAATCAAGTGGGACAATCACAGCCAATATAAAACATGAGGGCAGGGACAGCAGTCATTTTAGTATTTTTACAGTCTAGTGACAGGAGATCAGAGCACGCAGCTCATCATTCCAGATAGAGGATATAAACTTCTAAATCTTATTACGATGTACTACTGGAGTTGTGAAAAAGGGGTTCAATACAGTTCTAAGGGATCTCAATGTGTTAGCCACATCTTTTCTAAATAATAAAGGCTTTGCAATACTGAACTCTTGAATTATTTTGCTGTGAAGTGAATTTTGGAGGAAAATTCAGCAAAGATGTTGAATTTGAAATTCAAAAGATTCATTTATTTCTAATGACTTAGAGAGTAAGAACACTGAAAAATATTTTGTACAATGAATAAAATGAATTAACTTTAATGACCTTGAACTTGAATGCTGCCAAAGTCATTACCGTGGTGTGTGGTGCTTATATAATGGGTTACATAGAGAAAGAATAATAGAAGCACTATGAATAATGAACATAAAAACGAGGATATAAATTGATCAATGAAAAGCCAGAGATGTAGTAAATGAGCAAGAGAAGCTTTACAAGATGCTAATTTAGATATGCATATTTATAACGTTAATCGCTTGTTCAGGATTTCTCTAAACAATGCCGAGTTGGCTTGACCTCCCTAATGGTGAAGCCCTCAGGGAAAATATGAGATCTACTGTCAGCATCCTTGGGTTTAACATTGCATTTTCCATGATGTCCTTGAATGCTGTCCTCTTGCTCAGGTCAGATAACGGCTCTCGTTATATTACTGCTGTACAGCTGGCCAATGAATATTTATAGGTGGAGGGTTTTTACTTTATTTTTATAATTGAATCTTCTTACCTGATGTTCATTAAAAGTTTATTTCCAACCTACCTATTTTTAGTGAACAGTCACATTCAACAGCATGGTGATACTGTGTTACTTTGCACATTATATTGCAGTGTTGTCCAGATTGACATTGTTATACAACATTGCATTAGCAGTAGTGATGAGAGAACCAGTGGATGTTAGGGTTTGTTAGGTTACGGCAGACTTTTTAAAAATTCCGGCTCGGGACTCGAATGTAACCTGAACTTCACCCTGGACTTCGAACCTTATTCAAGTCAATGAGGACCCAAACCTTCAGTACACTAAAATGGCTGTAAAATGGTCGTAGTAAAGGCTAGGGGTTGCAAACGGAAGCTAAATGGGGTAAGAGCAGGACAATTGTCCTGCAAACAAATTCGGATAGGGAAATGACATAAAATAACAGAATAAAAAAATGGAAAGATTATAATTTTAAACCTGGAGGCAGAGGTCCAAGTGGAGGAGGAGGTTGAGGGAGAGGTGGGATGGCGGTCTAGATGGAAGAGGCATAGGAGGAAAAGAGAGAAAATACTATTTTTGTGTGGTTTTTTTATTGATACTTTGGGGGGGTGCTCTGAAAAGTCAGCATAATCATCTGAATCACCTGCTGATGCCTCTCTGTATACAGACCATGTGATACTGTGCAATTTTTGGGGTTGAAAACAATGATGAGAGCATCAAGTAGGAGATGCATTCATTTTCCTGGTGGTGGTGGTGATGTAGCTGCTGTAGGGAGAGAAAGGGCATGGTCGATCTGTGTTTGCTATGCGCCCAAATTAAACACCTAACTTTGGTGCAAACAGGCGACAGGACGTTCTGTGTAATTTCGTAGACTCCAGTTCCGAATGGATGAATGGTGAGGCCAGAACAAGTAGAGGAGGATTTAGATTGGTGGGCTGAGAGTGCTTTCAGTCTCTTTGCTTTTTCTTCCACCAGGTCCCCTGCTGAAAGCACAGATTTTCCACCTGCAGTCCATGGGCATGTCTCCCAACTCACCCCCTTGCAAATCAAACAAGCAGTCTGAGCCATAAGTTATGCAGCAGTCACTTCTGCCTTTAGATGACTCTGCTGGCTGTCGTTCTGTCGGCCATCCACCTGTCTCTGCCCCACAATTCGAAAAGGTTGGGTGCACTGATGCCCAGCCACTTGGTCTGTTAGAGGATGAGTACATGAGAGGGGTAGTACAAACGGTCCACAGACCATCGCAGCACATCTCTGATGATGCAGATGATGAAATACATGTGCCAACTATTGCAGCTTTCTGCTGTGTAGATCCTACAACAAATTCACGGAGTACAAAGTCCAAATGCAGGTTCTTTATATTTTAAAAAAGTAATTATATTTATGAACACTATTGTAAACAGATAATACGTACAGACTTAAATGACCAAGTACATCCAGAGCTCAGGCAAAGATGCTTACTTGTCCAAGGCCTCCAAACAATTACAGCAACCAAAGTGCAGCGGACCCAAGTTAAGATGGTG
The DNA here is from genome assembly GCF_032444005.1 of Ranitomeya imitator. Taxonomy (NCBI): domain Eukaryota; kingdom Metazoa; phylum Chordata; class Amphibia; order Anura; family Dendrobatidae; genus Ranitomeya; species Ranitomeya imitator. Next base: position 589,147,432 of record NC_091286.1, on the reverse strand, counting down.
GATGACAGATGCACAGGTGCAAAAATACCAATAATGCAGCCAGCCTCCAATCAGGATTTGGCCGCCTGGCATTAGTGACGCCATAAAGCGGGCCAGCCATTGCTATAATGCATCCTGTGTAAACAGAGGCCACAGTTTACAGAGCCATCTAGGGCCCAGCCGCACCCTGAAAAAATGACGTGCCCAAGAACATAACAATGTATGTAAGGTATTGGTTGGTATTATGGCCATAATAATTAAGCTGTTAACCCACCTTACGTATAACCTTACGTATTGCCAGTCCTACTCTAACAAAAAACACCATAAGAGGAAAAAACCTCCACTAATCAGCATACCAATATAAATTTGCTCTGCAGATCTAACCATGTGCAATCTAATCCAAAAAGTGCAAAATGCAAAAGAGAATGCAGAGGTTTAAACTGTTATATCCTCCAGGCAAACATGACTTATATAGCACATAATGTGTTCATAGCCAGAAAAAGAGGTTAGAAGGGGATACTGATCTTACCCATAAAGTATGTGCCAGTGTATGTCCAAGAAAGCAGCCCCGACGCGCGTCTCGCATTGGGCTTCCTCAGGGAGCTGTAACTGTGTGTGTATACTGAGTATTATTTATCCAGGAAAAGCACCTGTTTGCAATCTGCAGCGAAATTATTGGCACATGGGCACTGTCTCGCAGGCCAGATACGGCACATCATCTCCAGCCATCCACGTGACCAGGCGGAGGAGGGAATTCCTTCATGACATCATGAACCCACCGTGTCACTTCCGGATGCCGAGGGGAATGTGCCAATGGTCCTGTCGCACTGTGCATGTGCACGCGCCGCGAACGCCATACTTGAAAGTGGCAAAACAGAGGGCAGCATATAAGGTGAGAAATAATGTGTGCTATTTGGATGAATCACAATTAGAGTCCAAAAAATAAAGGACATTTACTTAAGTGAACGATAATGTAAACTACGTGAAACAATATGGCCCATAGAATAATAACATAATAGTGGGAACTCGCCAGTCTGCTGATAAAGTGCTCTGTGCTAGAAGGTGCAGAGATGCCTAATATACGTGGAAAAATTTTTTATATAAAAATATATACCACATCTATATAGAACAAAGCAGAAAAAAACTGAAAAAATTATATATCGTGAAATTCATAATATGTACAGTGTATGCAGGAAATAGCAACACACAAACTGATCCAAAATACAAATTGCTGCACTTCCGAAGCCTCATAAAGATGGATGGCGCACTATGTTCATCAGCCAGATCACAAGTATGTTCCAGGTAATATATCTCAATATTTCAAGGATTCAGTAACACTCAAAACATCGGACAGTGAAGGAAAAAGATTGGTGAGATGAAGGTGCTATATAAATACAAAAACACACAAAACTAAAATCTGAAAACAGGGAGAAGGCACAACATGACCATATATATTACAAAAAGGTCACAAAACTGATTTGCTCATTGAGACCATTCGGAGACATAGTCCCAAGTGTGGCTATCCAGCGACATTCTATTTGGGCTAAAGTCTGCATCATGTCTCCACCCCTTATCCCACATCTTACACAATCAATACTGAACACCTTCAAGTATTTAGGATTGCATCCATGATGCAGCCGAAAATGGCGGGGATGGTCTTTAGAGAGGCAATGTCTTCCACCTCACTGGCCACTGTAATATCTTTTATATGTTCATGGGTCCAAACCCTTAGTTCATGTGAGGTCAGTCCAATGTAAGATAAATCACAGGGACATTTAGCCAAATACACCACAAATGTGTTGCTGCAAGATATATAGTCTGTGATTTTGAATTCTTTATGTCCATCAGCAGAGGTGAAGAGCATTGCCCTTACATGATTATGGCAGGCTAAGCAGTCACCACATGGATAAAAGCCCCACCTACGCTTTCCAGCGCCAAATATGGCACGGGTTTTGTTTACGTAGGGCCTTTTTACTAGCATATCTCTCAGATTTTTGCCCCTTCTTGCTGTCATGAGTTGCTCATTAGAGAGATACTTTGCTAGTGTGGGTTCTGTTTTTAAGATAGGCCAATGTCTACTCAAAATTGTTCTCATTGTCCCCCATTGGTGATTAAATGTAGAGATATAACGGATTTTACCATCCTCAGTTTTCTAGATTTTTGTTGTTGTGAGAGCAAGACACATCTTCTTTGGTTTCCTGCACGGGCATAGCCTCGTTTGATGCTTCTGTTGCTATATCCATGTGCTCAAAACCTCTCCCAAAGGTACAAGGACTGCCTCTCGAATGCCTCCTCAGTAGAACAAATTCTCCTCATCCATATAAATCGGAATAGCTCCAATTGTAGAGCTAATATGAGATGATGAGGCATGGAGAAGTGCATTTACAGAGGTTTCTTTCCTAAAAACATCAGTATGTATTGAGCCATCATCCTGGACCAACAAAGTAATATCCAAGAATGAAATTTTCTTATGGTGGAAATTGTATGTGAACCTGATGTCGAGGCTGTTGCGATTCAATTCCTGCATGAATACATGAAGCTGTTCAACCAATCCCTGCCAAATAAATAAAATGTCGTCAATATAACAATACCACCCCAGAATCTGGGGAGAGGAGTGTGCGCCCCCCTGAAAAATGCCCCTCTCCCAGTAACCCAGAAAGAGGTTAGCATATGAGGGCTCATGCGTCGCTCCCATCACAGTACTTCAGTTCTGGACGTAGCATCTGTCCTTAAAAGTAAAAAAATGATATGTAAGGATGAATCGCAAAAGCCTCAACACAAGGCTCCCAACCTCCACATCAATATTACTGGATTCCAAAAAGAATGCTGCAGCATCAAGTCCATCATCATGGCGGATGGAGGTGTACAGTGCCTCCACATCTGCCGTGACAAGGAACATATCAGGTTCTAAAATCTGCTGTGTGTACACCGCCATAGAGGGCTGGGATGAGGACTGGGTGGAACATCTTGCACGCAGAATAATATTATTATTTCTTTTTAGAGCACCATTGATTCCATGGTATTGTACATGAGGAGGAGTTACATACAAAACACAAATAGAAATAGAAATGAAACAAACAAAAGTATCAGACAAGTACAGAGGTGAGAGAACTCTATCCTTGTGGCCTTAAATTCTGCAGGATAATGGGGAAGGAGACAGTAGGTTTTGGGGTTGCACACAAGGTGATTTTCTGGATTTGTTTTCTCATTTTGACTCTCATAATTGTGGTCTCCCTATGATGTCAATTACAGGCCTCTTTCATCTTTGTAAGTGGGAGAACTTGCACAAATGGTGGCCGACTAAATACTTTTTTCCCACTGTATATATTGCCTAAAATGCAAAGGAAATGTGTCTTCTTTAACTTCAAGCCTTTAAGAGATCATTTCATCTTCATCTTGCTTAACTGTTCACAATAAAAGTAATTTTCACCTGAAGTGCCCAAACTTTTACATGTCACTGTATGGGACATTATTACTCTCTATGGGGGGAGGTAGGTGAAATTGTAATTACACTCCTCAACATTAAAATTCTAACACCAATAAGGGAAAGTCAGGGAGTAATGAAAATCACAGGATTAATAGACATGAAAAAATTGAAACAAAATTTAAAAAATGTCTAGATTTTTTCAGTATCGAGTATGATTAGCACAGAACAAAATACACACATTTACATGGCATGGTATTAATGAAGATAATAATGGTTGTCTCAGGAATGTTCTGTCATGCTGAATGTACTTGGGCACATACATTTTGAAGATCCTCTTTCCATAGCTCCCTATTCAATTGCCAACCAATAATGTCTCAGTCTGTTAATACTGTACCCCCAACTATTTAAAAAGTTTACAAACAAGCAGCTGCTTTTATTCTATGTTTAAATAGTGAGTGCCAGTTTATTTTTTGTGAATGTTAACTTATTGATTGCTAAATGTGAACAGAATCAGAACCAATAACTGTATAGCAATACACAACCAGAACCAAGTTAATACATGAAATCAGAACCAGAGTTACTGTAACATCATTACAGAAAGACTGCAATAGAACCAGCGTCAGTACATACAGACAATACAAGAACTACCATAAATACCGTAATATAGCACTACAACCACTATACATGAACATAGCACCAGAACCACCATCAGTACAAGAATGGCACCAGAACCTCATCCTGTGCATGAGTACAGCACTAGAATAAACATCATTCCAGGAGTATACCACCATAACAACTATCAATACAGGAATACAGCACAGAAACCAAGTTCACTATACTATCTGCTACAGACCAACCATAAGTACATGAATACATCATCAGAGCTATCATCAAATTCATGAATATACACTAAGACCACCATGAGTACATGAATACAACACTGGAAATAACATCAGTGTAAGAATAACTAACTAGAATCATCACCTGTACATGAATGCAGCATGAGAACAATCATCATTATTATACTTAGCACAGTGATCAGTTGCAATGTTAGTTCCGTTCCATATACATTTATATAGTGAACCTACAACTCCCAGCAAGTTCTTAACAATACTACGAACATACTAGGAATTATAATAATAATTATAATTATCTTTACCAGCCATCATCACACTGTGGACCAGAACCAAAATACTAATAAAATGCAGTTAACATTGCAAAGAAACATTTACATACAGGTACCGTATAGGTGACATTTTCTTTGATTGGAGTCATTCTTATCCATTTTGTCTCCATCCCGTCCAGACACTATAATGACTTTTGACATCCATAGCTAATCTCGACAGACTTCCCTTTTATGCAGCCTTCTGCAGCATTTCCTTTTATGATGCCATTAGAAATAGCAGTGTCATTATAGAGGCGCCTGAATAAATCATTGCCCTTCACAGTGACAAAATATGTCACCCTTACTGTCCCTGTTACGGTAAAATGCATCTACCACATCCACCTTTATTAACTGCAACTACCACACCATTCCACTTTATAAACTACTACCGCCTCACCATCCCCCTTGTGAACTATAATGGTCACGTGGTCCCTCAAATGAGTCATGATCTCCACACTGCCTCTCATGTGCACCATGACCTCCACACTGTACCCACTTCCCACTGTTCCCACACTGTTTCCTCTCACACTGTACCTATCTCTACATAAATCCTATCTAATATCCACATTGCAATTCAAGGCTGCCCCCCTCTGCAATCTTTCATACTTTTTTTACACATTGTACTCCGTCATGATGATCTCTCTCTATACTGTGCCCTTTCCTACCTCCCCCTGCATATTGCCTCATCACACTGCTGTATGTTGCCTTTGGCCCTGCAACACCAATGTTAATGTATTCAATTATGTTCATACCTAAACCAAGTGAAAATTGTTGGGAATCAGCATTCTACTTGTTCTACAAACGAATTGTCAATTCACCATTGAGAACCCACCTGGAGGCGGCTAAATACCTCCCTCAGAAAGACACCTCAGACCTCCACTTTAGGCTTGTTGCTCATCTGGCCTCATAGCAGAAGAGGTCCTGGGTTGAAAAGCCAAGATAAAAAGCTAATTAGGAGATATTTTTCTCACTTTATTGCTTGCGTACAGCATCATTGCGGACCATGTGGACCACGAGTCCTTTGTTCTTCTTCTACAATCGAATTACGATTACATTGAAACTGATAAGACATAGCAATATATATTGTGAGCTGTCAAAACGATGTGTTGTTATGATCCACAGCTGGAACTGAGGTTGTAATGTAAATAAGGTATATCGGGCAGGGCAGAAACAAGCAGTAGGTGGCCATCATAGATAGCAAAATAATGAGTGCTACTTCTGCTACATTGTTCATGCAATGTCGCTTGTCACAGAGCCATAGACAGTTAGTGTTTGGCAGATGTCAATGTAATCAATCAGCAAATAACTCAAAAGAACAAGTATCTAAAGCCTGGAAATATCTGCAGGAACGGGAAAATTTTATTACCAATATGTGGCAGGATGTGGCACTGAACCTACGCTAAGATCTATGCATGTCTTGAGAACACGTTTATGGAGTAAAATATGTGGAATGTGTATTGTAAATACGAGCACAAATGATGCTGACCAATGATCAGGGGAAAGACTTTGGCATCGTTGAAACTGTCTTCAACGATGCCGAAGTCCCCCTGCAGCACCCGGGTAACCAGGGTAAACATCGGGTTACTAAGTGCAGAGCCGCGCTTAGTAAGCCGATATTTACCCTGGTTACCATTGTAAAAGTAAAAAAAAAAAAAAAAAAAACACTACATACTCACATTCTGATGTCTGTCACGTCCCCCGCCGGCGTCCACAGGGTTAAAACTGCTTTCGGCAAGAGCGCTGCTAATGCACGCGCTGCTGCCGAGAGTTTCCCTGCACTGACTGTGTCAGCGCCGGCAGTAACAGCGGTGACGTCACTGCTGTGCTCTACTTTACGGCCGGCGCTGACACATTAGCAGCGCTCCTGCCGAAAGCAGTTTTAACCATGTGGACGGCGGGGGACGTGACAGACATCAGAATGTGAGTATGTACTGTTTTTTTTTTAACTTTTACAATGGTAACCAGGGTAAATATCGGGTTACTAAGCACGACCCTGCGCTTAGTAACACGATATTTACCCTGGTTACAAGTGAACACATCGCTGGATCGGCGTCACACACGCCGATCCAGCGATGACAGCGGGTGATCAGCGACCAAAAAATGGTCCTGATCATTCCCCAACGACCAACGATCTCCCAGCAGGGGCCTGATCGTTGGTCGCTGTCACACATAACAAGATCGTTAGCGGGATCGTTGCTACGTCACCAAAAGCGTGACGTTGCAACGATATCATTAACGATATCGTTATGTGTGACTCCAGCTTTAATCTCCATGCATCTGTCAGCTCTATATGAGGGCCCAGAGGAGATGAGAAGAGGGTGGTAGAGAGTGCTGCACTTCAGGCAAGCTTGGTGGGGACATGCACATGCATTTGATTGCCTTGTGATTCTAAAAGTCCTAACACACAACTCTAGTCTGTTGCATATGTACAGCAGCAATGCAGGTGGTAAAGTCCTGGATGGGAGATATGTGTCACCAAGGTAGCTGGCCTCAGTAACGTAAGTCCAGAGATGAAGCTTCCAGCAATAAGGGGTTGATTAGAGGTTTTTTTTTATTGGTACTGAATTTGAAGTACGGGTTATAGGAGAAACCAGAAGAGCTTGGATGGGAATGGTTGGTCCCAAATCTCCAAGCCAGGCTTTCCAGGTAATATTTATAGCTTTCTGTATGTGGGAAGAAATAAAGACCCCTAGTGTTGGCAGTCAGAAGATCAAATGGAGATAACTATACTCTGAACTAGTGAGCTCACCCTGGCATTTGTTGCCTGCTGGTGCGTGAACTGTTTACTTCTTCTGTTATACCTTTATGCCCAGAAGCGGTGTATTGTTTTGTAACCACTGGAGCTTTCTGAAAACAATAAAACTTCACATATTTGGACCAGACCGCATTGCCTGTGTGAACACTATCGACAACAAAAGAGCGTGAAATCCCTACTAGTGATGAGCGAGTGTACTCGTTGCTCGGATTTTCCCGAGCACGCTCGGGTGACCTCCGAGTATTTATGACTGCTCGGAGATTTAGTTTTCATCATGGCAGCTGAATGATTTACAGCTACTAGCCTGCTTGATTACATGTGGGGATTACCTAGCAACCAGGCAACCCCCACATGTACTTAGGCTGGCGAGTACACTCGCTCATCACTAATCCCTACACAATTTTGAAGTTGGAATGTTAATAGAACTACATTATAACCCTTTAAAAAAAATTGATGAACAAAAGTCCAATACAATATATTACCAAAAAATGGCAGATTTTCTGAGCTACATGTCGTGGTTCCATTGCTCTACAAAAGATTGATACATGACCGCTACTACTGTACTGCATATACTGTAATATATTTATACAGCCAAAAAAGCTATTTAGGTTTTGGAGTAATTATTAAAATTAGTGATGAGCGAGCACTAAAATGCTCAGGTGCTTGTTGCTCTGGTCAAACAATTTGTAATACTCGGGTACTCGGACAGAGCAACGGGTCCAATGGAAGTCTATAGGAGACCCAAGCATTTTTACCATGGTCCTCCCGAGGATCTTTTTAAAGTCTAAAAACATCTGAAAACGATGGAAACACTGCTCAAATGGCACAGGAACATCATGGCAAATGTCCCTGGAAGCATTTCTGACTCCTTGGTCACAGCTGTAAACAATGCTGTCAGAGTTTCACGCCATTTTTACAGGTGCACCAAAAAAACATTCAAAACCGAAACCCAATTGGATTTTGCAGGGAAATATGTTAAGTTACATCCTTTCCAGGGTATTAATTTGTATATAAGTCAAAATAATTAACCCCAAACAAAAATGTTCCTCCACCACTTGGACTATGTTTACACGCAGCGTTTTTGATGGGTTTTTCAACTTTAGCATTGCTTTCAACCAATACAAATGCATTGACTGGGTAATGTCATTGTAACATTTAACAATGCTAGCTGGCCATGTGGTGTGTGACACATAAGCAGACTCATATTGTTTCATTTATGAAGTAGGGACTCTTACAGTCACAAAGCCTATTTTTAGAGGGGCATCAGGTGGCATAAATCGTCTTAAAGTGCCATTAAACAATGGGTCTCCTATTCTGTTATTGCCTATGCAGTGAGTGGCTGGGCTGCAAAAAAATTAGCATGTGCCCCAATATACCTTTCACTAGACATACAGGTGGGCCTCCTGAAAAAATGTTGCATTGAATGCAAGGCCTGGCCTGCCCCAAAGTTATATGCACCCCAATAACCGTTTCAGCAGATGTACTTGAGGGCCACATGACCAAATTGTTCCCATTAGATGAAAGTGTGTGTCCCATGCTGTTTTCTTACAATTCAAAAAATTCCGGCGCTCATAGAAGTCTGCAAATTAGATTTATTCCAATGCAATCCACAATATATTAACGTTTCGGTCTGAAACTTAGACCTTCATCAGACGGATTGCTGCAGCGTGGAAGGAATCAAGTGTAGTCAGCGCATGGAAAAGGATAAACTTCCTGAAAGAAATGGCGCTCCATGATGAGTTTTGACGGAATTTTTTGAATTGTACTTATTAAGGGTGTGGTATCCCTTTACGAGCACCTCCCAGTTACAGAGTGACGTGCTATATATTTTTATATGCTGTTTTCTTATGCATTGAATGCAAGGCCTGCCCTGCACCAATGTTACATGCACCCCAATAACTGTTTCAGCAGACGTACTTGAGGTACTCGGAACTCAATTGTTCCCATTAGAAGAGAGTGTGTGTCCCATACTGTTTGCTTATGCATTGAATGCAAGGCCTGGCCTGGCCTGCCCCAAAGTTACATGCACCCCAATAAGCATTTCAGCAGACGTACTTTACGGCCTCAAGACAAAATTGTTCCCATTAGAAGAAAGTGTGCCTCCCATACTGTTTACTTAGGCATTGAATGCAAGGCCTGCCCTGCACCAATGTTACATGCAGTCCAATAACCATTTCAGTAGACGTACTTGAGGGCCTCATGACAAAATTGTTCCTATTAGAACAAAATGTATCTCCAATACTGTTTGCTTATGCAGTGAATGCAAGGCCTGGCCTGCACTAATGTTACATGCACACCAATAACCCTTTGAAACCAAAAGTTTCCATTATTCTTTTTTTTATTACCATAAAATTTGTCCATGAAGTGAATGCAAAGCCTGGCCCTAATTAGCACGCACCTCAACCCTTCTTGGAAGAAACGAGGACGAGTGTTTAATAAAAAAATATTAATGTTACAAAGGAGCGGTTCACCTTTACTTGGAATGCCCATACACTAAGTGTATAGGCTGACAAACATTTTCCCCTGGGGGTACATATCAACATAGCGTGTAATTTATTTTTAATTTAGGGGCATTATAAACACCTTGGAAAACAGTAACGTGGTTTGCTACACAGTTGATGCTGGGAAGGTGCAGGTTTTTATTAAAAATATGGGGGACGAGTCATTGGATGAAGTGATCAAGAAAAGGGGCATGGTGAAGGCAGGAATGGTAATGTACAGGAATAATAACAGCGGTGGCTATGGAAGGTATGACATCCAGGAAAGCAGAGCAGTGTTGGAGGAAAACCAAGCAAAGTGATGGATGCTTGTGAAAAACTACGTTTAAAGAGGAGTGCACCGTCAGTAACCATCAACACACCCGTGGCACAAGGTTCTTCATCTTCACCCATACATATTACCAATAATATCCAAATGTCACAGCTGAAAATGTTTTGTTCAAGTGTAACAATTAAAGGAATGCCACTAAATGTAGATAACCACGAACCTGGGAAACACCATATTTGCTCTTTACAAGATATGGACGATGATGACATTGATGACGGTTTTGAACTTTACCACATGCCCACCACGAAGATGAAGATCACAGCTGCAAACAATGTTCAAAAAAGGCTGTGAATGTCTGGAAATTAATTTTTGCTTGGGAAAACTTTCCCTCTTAGTAAAGTGGTACTGAATGATGCACACACAGCTCTCATGTCTCAGCATGAGATGGTTGAAAGTTAAGTCTTCCGTTTTGCCCATGTCCACTTTTTGAAAGCTAGCAGAAAAGAAGGATGAAATAGTGGGAAGACGTGTGATTTGGGTCAGTAAGGAGGTGATGTCATGTAGAGATAGGTAGATCTTTGTGTCATAAACGTACTGATGATATTGCAAACTGTGCCCCTGTATGAGTTGTCACAGGCTGAAGGTGTAGATGGAGAAGAGTGGAGTCCTAGAACTTAGCCTTGGGGATCACCAAAAGACAGAGGTCGAGGTGAGGAGGTGGTGTGGGAGATGAAGACACTGAATGTCCCCGTAACAGTCTGGTTGTTTTACAAAGACTGCCAATAACCCCAATGGTTCAACGGTTTATGAAAAGTGACACGGAGCTGCTGGATGTGCTAGGGAAAGATGCCCTGCGTACACATTTTAGAAAGTCAGCTAGAGCTTCATCCGCCCTTGCCGTGCTTCAGCAGCGTTTGCAGCTTCTGGCGCACCGGCTGGTGTGTGATGTCCCCACGTACTGGAACTCTACACTGCAGATGTTGGAAAGGATTTGTGAGCAGAAAAGGGCACTTGGTGATTATCATCATCAACAAGGCTGTCTGTATTCAGCGTGACCGCAACGTCATCACAGGTCCTACGCTCAATGCATTCTTAGGAACAGAGGCTGCTGCTTGCAACGCTGAGAGCCAGGGGCCGTCAGAGGGTGAGGATATCCTTTTTTTTATTTTTATTCTCTATTTTTTACATGAATATGGATCCCAGGGCCTAAAGGAGAGTCTCCTCTCCTTCAGACCCTGGGAACCATCCAGCATCGCTCCCTGCCCACGCTGTACCCGGCGTATAAGACGACCCCTGACTTTTGAGACGATTTTCAGGGGTTAAAAAGTCATCTTATATGCCGGAAAATACGGTATCTCTTATTCTAGAGGGTAGACAAGTGTACTAAAATGTTGGAGGACCAGAGGGCCCTTCTTGAAGAATTATTTAAAAAATTCCCATCTGAAAACGCAACGCTGGCAGCAGAGGTCACAGACACAGTTTGTTGGCAAAGCAGGGAGTACAATTGAGAGAGAAACAACTCCAATCCAGCAGAAGCAGTGGAACCTGTTATGATCTGGTGGTTTAGGAGCAACATGGATCGAGCTCTGAAGGAAGTGGTATCTGTACTGACCGCAGTCCCTAAGCTCAACACAACACTAGAAGTAGCGGTGGGATGCTCCTAACACTCCCTAGGCACCTCGTCACAGCCTGAGAACTAACTACCCCTAAAGATAGAAACAGGAAAACTTTCTTGTCTCAGAGAAAATCCCCAAAGGATAGATAGCCCCCCACAAGTAATGACTGTGAGTGGAGAGGGAAAAGACATACACAGAATGAAACTAGGATGAGCATAGGAGGCCAGTCTAGCTAGATAGATAGGACAGGATGGAATACTGTGCGGTCAGTATAAAACACTACACAAAATCCACACAGAGTTTACAAAAATCTCCACACCTGACTAAAGGTATGGAGGGTAAATCTGCTTCCCAGAGCTTCCAGCATCACAGAATTAATTCATACTGACAAGCTGGACAAACATAGAAAGCACAGAATGGATAAGTCCACAACCTGTGGACAGAAAAGAGCAAGCAAGGACTTATCTTTGCTGAACTGGTCAGGATAACAGGGAAATCCAAAGAGATGTGAATCCAACCAGGAACCATTGACATGTGGCACAAGCTGAAGGAAAGAGCCAGGCTAAATAGCCGAGCAGAAAAGACAATCAGTGGAAGCAGCTGCTGACAGCTAAATCCAAGGAGCAGCCATTCCACTTAAAACCACCGGAGGGAGCACAAGAGCAGAACTCACAAAAGTGCCACTTACAACCACCGGAGGGAGCCCAAGAGTACCCCCCTTGAGGAGGGGTCACCGAACCCTCACCAGAGCCCCCAGGCCGATCAGGACGAGCCAAGTGAAAAGCAAGAACCAAATCGGTGGCATGGACATCGGAGGCAACAACCCAAGAATTATCCTCCTGGCCATAACCCTTCCACTTGACAAGATACTGAAGCCTCCGCCTCGAAAAACGAGAATCCAAAATTTTCTCAACCTCATATTCCAACTCTCCCTCAACCAACACCGGGGCAGGAGGACCAACTGAGGGAACAACGGGCATCACATATCTCCGCAACAAAGATCTATGGAAAACATTATGAATGGCAAAAGAGGCTGGAAGAGCCAAACGAAAAGACACCGGATTAATAATTTCAGAAATTTTATAAGGACCAATAAACCGAGGCTTAAACTTAGGGAAAGAAACCTTCATAGGAACATGACGAGAAGACAACCAAACCAAATCCCCCACACGAAGCCGGGAACCAACACACCGACGACGGTTAGCAAAACGTTGAGCCCTTTCCTGAGACAACGTCAAATTGTCCACCACCTGAGTCCAAATCTGCTGCAGCCTGTCCACCACAGAATCCACACCAGGACAATCAGAAGGCTCAACCTGCCCAGAAGAAAAACGAGGATGAAAACCAAAATTACAAAAGAAAGGTGAAACCAAAGTAGCCGAACAAGCCCGATTATTAAGGGCAAACTCGGCCAACGGCAAGAAAGCCACCCAATCATCCTGATCAGCAGACACAAAGCATCTCAAATAGGTCTCCAAGGTCTGATTAGTTTGCTCAGTTTGGCCATTAGTCTGAGGATGAAACGCCGAAGAAAAAGACAAATCAATGCCCATCCTAGCACAAAAGGCCCGCCAAAACCTAGAGACAAACTGAGAACCTCTGTCAGACACAATTTTCTCCGGAATGCCATGCAAACGAACCACATGTGTTATGAATAGGTAATTCAGAACCACAATGGACCTTGAAGTTCAGAGCACACAAGTGACCTGACAAAAACAACAAAACATAGGACGAGCTCTGAGACGTGGGAACTCTGCTGACCGCAATCCCTAAACCTATCAAACCACACTAGAGGTAGCCGTGGATTGCGCCTAACGCTCCCTATGCAACTCGGCACAGCCTGAGAAACTAGCTAGCCTGAAGATAGAAAAATAAGCCTACCTTGCCTCAGAGAAATTCCCCAAAGGAAAAGGCAGCCCCCCACATATAATGACTGTGAGTAAGATGAAAATACAAACACAGAGATGAAATAGATTTAGCAAAGTGAGGCCCGACTTACTGAATAGACCGAGGATAGGAAAGATAGCTTTGCGGTCAGCACAAAAACCTACAAACAACCACGCAGAGGGGCAAAAAGACCCTCCGCACCGACTAACGGTACGGAGGTGCTCCCTCTGCGTCTCAGAGCTTCCAGCAAGCAAGGAAAACCAAAAAAGCAAGCTGGACAGAAAATATAGCAACAAAAGTAACACAAGCAGAACTTAGTTTATGCTGAGCAGACAGGCCACAGGAACGATCCAGGAGGAAGCAAGACCAATACTAGAACATTGACTGGAGGCCAGGATCAAAGCACTAGGTGGAGTTAAATAGAGCAGCACCTAACGACTTAACCTCATCACCTGAGGAAGGAAACTCAGAAGCCGCAGTACCACTCGTGACCACAGGAGGGAGCTTGATCACAGAATTCACAACACACATGCTAAAAAACAATGGAACCAAATCTGAGGAGGAAGGCAACTTAGGCAAAGGTACCAGATGAACCATTTTAGAGAACCGGTCACAAACAACCCAGATAACAGACATCTTCTGGGAAACAGGAAGATCCGAAATAAAATCCATATAAATATGCGTCCAGGGCCTCTCAGGGACCGGCAAAGGCAAAAGCAACCCACTAGCGCGGGAACAGCAAGGCTTAGCTCGGGCGCAAGTCCCACAGGACTGCACAAAAGCACGCACATCGCGCGACAAGGAAGGCCACCAAAAGGACCTAGCAACCAAATCTCTGGTACCAAAAATCCCAGGATGACCAGCCAACACTGAACAATGAACCTCAGAAATCACCTTACTTGTCCATCAATCAGGAACAAACAGCTTCCCCACTGGACAGCGGTCAGGCCTATCAGCCTGAAATTCCCGAAGCACCCGCCACAAATCAGGGGAGATGGCAGAAAGAATCACCCCTTCCTTAAGAATGCCAACCGGCTCAAGGACTCCAGGAGAATCAGGCGAAAAACTCCTACTGAGGGCATCAGCCTTATCATTCTTAGATCCCGGAAGATAGGAGACCACAAAATCAAAACGGGAGAAAAACAGGAACCATCGAGCCTTTCTAGGATTCAGCCGCTTGGCCGACTCGAGGTAAATCAGATTCTTATGATCAGTCAAGACCACAACGCGGTGCTTAGCTCCCTCAAGCCAATGTCGCCACTCCTCAAACGCCCACTTCATAGCCAACAACTCCCGATTGCCGACATCATAATTGCGTTCTGCAGGTGAAAACTTTCTGGAAAAAAAAGCACACGGTTTCATCAAAGAACCATCAGAATCCCTCTGAGACAAAACGGCCCCTGCCCCAATCTCAGAAGCGTCAACCTCAACCTGAAAAGGAAGAGAAACATCCGGCTGACGCAACACAGGGGCAGAAGTAAATCGGCGTTTAGGCTCCCGAAAGGCCTCAACAGCCGCAGAGGACCAATTCGTCACATCAGCGCCTTTCTTCGTCAAATCGGTAAGGGGCTTAACCACACTGGAAAAGTTGGCAATGAAACGGCGATAGAAATTAGCAAAGCCCAAAAATTTTTGAAGGCTCTTCACAGATGTGGGTTGAATCCAGTCATGAATAGCTTGGACCTTAACAGGATCCATTTCCATGGAGAAAAAATAAAACCCAAAAAAGAGACCTTCTGAACTCCGAATAGGCACTTAGACCCCTTCACAAATAAAGCATTATCACGAAGGATCTGGAACACCATCCTGACCTGCTTCACATGAGACTACCAATCATCGGAAAAAATCTAAATATCATCCAAATATACAACCATGAATTTATCAAGATAATTGCGGAAAATATCATGCATGAAGGATTGGAACACAGATGGAGCATTAGAGAGCCCGAATGGCATCACAAGGTACTCATCACAAGGTACTCAAAATGGGCCTTTGGGCGTATTAAATGCAGTTTTCCATTCGTCACCCTGTTTAATACGAACAAGATTATATGCCCCACGGAGGTCAATCTTAGTAAACCAACTAGCCCCCTTAATCTGAGCAAACAAATCAGAAAGCAAAGGCAAGGGGTATTGGAATTTGACCGTGATCTTATTAGGAAGACAATAATCTATACAGGGTCTCAAGGAGCCATCCTTCTTAGCAACAAAAAAGAAACCCGCTCCCAATGGTGACGAAGACGGCCGAATATGCCCTTTCCCCAAAGATTCCTTAACATAGCTCCGCATGGCGGCATGCTCTGGCACAGACAGATTGAAAAGTCGGCCCTTAGGGAACTTACAACCAGGAATCAAGTTAATAGCACAATCACAGTCCCTATGTGGAGGAAGGGAACTGGACTTGGGCTCATCAAATACATCCTGGAAATCCGACAAAAACTCAGGGACCTCAGAAGAGGGGGAAGAGGAAATTGACATCAAAGGAACGTCACTATGTATCCCTTGACAACCCCAACTAGTCACAGACATAGTTTTCCAATCCAGCACCGGATTATGTTCCTGTAACCATGGAAAACCCAGTACAACAACATCATGCAGGTTATGCAACACCAGAAAACGACAATTTTCCTGATGTGCAGGAGCCATGTACATGGTCATCTGCGTCCAGTACTGAGGTTTATCCTTGGCCAATGGAGTAGCATCAATGCCCCTCAAAGGAATAGGGCTCTGCAAAGGCTGCAAGGAAAAACCACAGCGCCTGGCGAATTCTAAGTCCATTAAGTTCAGGGCAGCGCCTGAATCCACAAATGCCATGACAGAAAAGGACGTCAATGAGCAAATCAGGGTCACAGATAAAAAAAATTTAGGCTGTACATTACTAATGGTAACAGACCTAGCGACCCTCCTAGTACGTTTAGGGCAATCAGAAATAACATGAGCAGAATCACCACAGTAAAAACACAGCCTATTCTGACGTCTGAATTCCTGCCATTCTGTTCTAGTCAAAATCCTATCACA
Organism: Ranitomeya imitator; assembly: GCF_032444005.1. NCBI lineage: Eukaryota > Metazoa > Chordata > Amphibia > Anura > Dendrobatidae > Ranitomeya > Ranitomeya imitator. The sequence goes on along the minus strand of NC_091286.1, from coordinate 589,130,820 downwards.
GGTTCAGGACTCTGCTCAGAGGACACTGCCATATGGTGCACAGCTTTGCGCTCGCGCAAACGCCGATCAATCTGAATGGCTTGAGACATAGATTCGCTCAAACCAGTAGGCGTAGGGAAGCCCACCATAACATCTTTAAGGGCTTCAGAAAGACCTTTTCTGAAAATAGCAGCCAGAGCATCCTCATTCCATTTAGTGAGCACAAACCATTTCCTAAATTTCTGGCAGTATAATTCTGCCGCTTCCTGACCTTGACACAAGGCCAACAGGGTTTTTTCTGCATGATCCACAGAATTAGGTTCGTCATACAATAATCCGAGCGCTTGAAAAAATGCGTCTACATTCAGCAATGCCGGATCCCCTGATTCAAGGGAGAATGCCCAGTCCTGAGGGTCACCACGCAGCAAGGATATGATGATTTTAACTTGCTGAATGGGATCACCAGAAGAACGGGGTTTCAAAGCAAAAAACAATTTGCAGTCATTTTTAAAGTTCAAAAACTTGGATCTGTCTCCAAAAAACAAATCGGGAGTAGGAATTCTAGGCTCCAAAGCCGGAGTTTGGACAACATAATCTTGGATACTCTGTACTCTTGCAGCAAGTTAATCCACACGAGAAAACAAACCCTGAACATCCATGCCAGAGCATAAATCCTGAACCACCCAGATATCAAGAGGAAAAAAAAGACAAAAGAGAGCACAGAAAAAAAAAATGACTCAGAATTTTTTCCTTCTTTTGAGATGCATTTAATTCATTTGCGGCCACTTGTACTGTTATGATCTGGTGGTTTAGGAGCAACATGGAACGAGCTCTGAAGGAAGTGGTATCTGTACTGACCGCAGTCCCTAAGCTCAACACAACACTAGAAGTAGCCGTGGGATGCTCCTAACACTCCCTAGGCACCTCGTCACAGCCTGAGAACTAACTACCCCTAAAGATAGGAACAGGAAAACTATCTTGCCTCAGAGAAAATCCCCAAAGGATAGATAGCCCCCCACAAGTAATGACTGTGAGTGGAGAGGGAAAAGACATACACAGAATGAAACTAGGATGAGCATAGGAGGCCAGTCTAGCTAGATAGATAGGACAGGATGGAATACTGTGCGGTCAGTATAAAACACTACAAAAAATCCACACAGAGTTTACAAAAATCTCCACACCTGACTAAAGGTATGGAGGGTAAATCTGCTTCCCAGAGCTTCCAGCATCACAGAATTAATTCATACTGACAAGCTGGACAAACATAGAAAGCACAGAACGGATAAGTCCACAACCTGTGGACAGAAAAGAGCAAGCAAGGACTTAGCTTTGCTGAACTGGTCAGGATAACAGGGAAATCCAAAGAGATGTGAATCCAACCAGGAACCATTGACAAGTGGCATAAGCTGAAGGAAAGAGCCAGGCTAAATAGCCGAGCAGAAAAGACAATCAGTGGAAGCAGCTGCTGACAGCTAAATCCAAGGAGCAGCCATTCCACTTAAAACCACCGGAGGGAGCCCAAGAGCAGAACTCACAAAAGTGCCACTTACAACCACCGGAGGGAGCCCAAGAGCGGAATTCACAACAGGAATCCTGGCAAAGTTCTGGAAGAGTTTTCTCAGACCCTCCAATCGCCCTGGCATTGAGGTGCGGAGGTCTCTCACAAGGAGTGCAAAGTTTCGGAAGATGCAGAGGGAGTACCTTGCTGCCTGTACCAACATCCTCTGTCATTCCTCTGTGCCTTATAATAATTGGTTAGCAAAGCTAAACATGTGGCATGAACTGTCTCTATTTACTGCACATGTGTGCTGTACTCACGGTCATGGAGTGCTCGTTCTCTGGGGGTCACTGGGCACACGGCGCCTTGCTCCCTGGCAGTACCACTTTTAGTAGCAGGAGCCAATGTGAACAGTCCTTTGTGGTGCCAGTGTTCTAAGGACGGAGCATGCTGCCCAGCCTCCTATGCGATGCTTGTCCACACCAAAAATCTCTGCTGTTGTGCCTGCTTTCTCTTAAGCTGCCCCCCTGCCTCTAGGTCACTGGGTCTGTCTGCTGCAGTTTGTCGCAGCATCGGCACTCCAGGGGCGTAGTGCACTCACTGCTCACATGCTGACAGCTCATGCTTTACATGTTTTTTCCCTCAGATTCCAGCCAGGTTGCCTGTCTAAACATGCCCCTTCTTCCTGGGTAAAAAGCCTGTCCTTTTCCCTATTACATAGTAACATAGTAACATAGTTAGTAAGGCCGAAAAAAGATATTTGTCCATCCAGTTCAGCTGCTGCCTGGCACTGGCTGCTCCAGGTAAGTTTATCATTAACTAGGATCCCCAAGTCCTTCTCCCTGTCAGATTTACCCAGTGGTTTCCCATTCAGTGTGTAATGGTGATATTGATTCCTTCTTCCCATGTGTATAACCTTACATTTATCATTGTTAAACCTCATCTGCCACCTTTCAGCCCAAGTTTCCAACTTATCCAGATCCATCTGTACAGTGGCGTAACTACAAAGTTAGGGGCCCCGGTGCGAACTTCCAAATGGGGCCCCCCCCTGCAGCCCTGCCATACAACTCAATGTAACCCCCATAGAATAATGGCCACACATGATGCTCAATACTGTATAACGGCCACCACACATGATGCTCCATACTGTATAATGGCCACACATGATGCTGCATACTGTATAACGGCCACACATGATGCTCAATACTGTATAATGACCCCACTCCTGTATGCATGGCTCATCTCCCTCCTATCCCATATACATAGCTCATATTCCCCCCTGTATGGCTCATATTCCCCCCTGCATAGCTCATATTCCCCCCTGCATGGCTCATATTCCCCCCTGCATGGCTCATATTCCCCCCTGCATGGCTCATATTCCCCCCTGCATGGCTCATATTCCCCCCTGCATGGCTCATATCCCCCCCTGCATGGCTCATATTCCCCCCTGCATGGCTCATATTCCCCCCTGTATGCAGGCTTAGCTCTCCGCTCCTGCTCGGCGCGCCGGCTTATGTCCTCCTTCATCCCCCCCCCGTCCCCCCGTCCCCCCGTCCCTCGTCCCTCATACTCACCTGTCTTCCCACTGCACGGCCGTGCCGACATCCCTCGCGCTCTGTCCTGACTCCAGACGGCGGCGCCGGCGCAGCACCTTCTTCCTGCTTGAGCGGTCATGTGACACCGTTCATTAAGATCATGAATATGCGCATATTCATGATCTTAATGAGCGGTGTCACGTGACCGCTCAAGCAGGAACGAGCTGCAGTGCAGACGCCGAGACCATCGCTGGAGCAGGGTGAGTATTCAAGGCAGCGGCGGCGGCGGCGGCGGTGGGGAAGCGGGGGGAGGCCCTGGAGCGGGGGGAGGCACTGCCAGTCCGAGCCTGCCTGCCGGGCCCGGGCCCCTGACCTGCCGGGCCCGGTCGCACTGGCGACCGCTGCGACCGCGGTAGTTACGCCACTGCATCTGTAGCAGAATACTATCTTCTCTTGTATTAACTGCTTTACATAGTTTTGTATCATCTGGAAATATCGATATTTTACTGTGTAAACCTTCTACCAGATCATTAATGAATATGTTGAAGAGAACAGGTCCCAATACTGACCCCTGCGGTACCCCACTGGTCACAGCGACCCAGTTAGAGACTATACCATTTATAACCACCTTCTGCTTTCTATCACTAAGCCAGTTACTAACCCATTTGCACACAATTTCCCCCAGACCAAGCATTCTCATTTTGTGTACCAACCTCTTGTTCGGCACGGTATCAAACGCTTTGGAAAAATCGAGATATACCACGTCCAATGACTCACCGTGGTCCAGCCTATAGCTTACCTCTTCATAAAAACTGATTAGATTGGTTTGACAGGAGCGATTTCTCATAAACCCATGCTGATATGGAGTTAAACAGTTATTCTCATTGAGATAATCCAGAATAACATCCCTCAGAAACCCTTCAAATATTTTACCAACAATAGAGGTTAGACTTACTGGCCTATAATTTCCAGGTTCACTTTTAGAGCCCTTTTTGAATATTGGCACCACATTTGCTATGCGCCAATCCTGCGGAACAGACCCTGTCGCTATCGAGTCCCTAAAAATAAGAAATAATGGTTTATCTATTACATTACTTAGTTCTCTTAGTACTCGTGGGTGTATGCCATCCGGACCCGGAGATTTATCTATTTTAATCTTATTTAGCCGGTTTCGCACCTCTTCTTGGGTTAGATTGGTGACTAGTGTTGAGCATTCCGATACCGCAAGTATCGGGTATCGGCCGATACTTGCGGTATCGGAATTCCGATACCGAGATCCGATACTTTTGTGGTATCGGGTATCGGTATCGGATACATAGGGATGTGTAAAATACAGAATTAAAATAAAAAATATTGATATATTTACCTCTCCGGCGGCCCCTGGTGAGTCCGCGGGTAACCGGCAGGCTTCGTTGTTCAAAATCAGCGCTTTTAGCACCTGAGAAACACGTCCCGACTTCTGATTGGTCGCGGGCCGCCCATGTGACCGCCACGCGACCAATCACAAGCCGCGACATCACCGCAAGCTATTAGCGCGCTCATTTTTGAAAAATGAGCGCGTTAATGACTTTCAAAGACGTAGCGGCTTGTGATTGGTCGCGGCCACGCGACCAATCACAAGCCGCGACGTCACCGCAAGCTATTAACGCGCTCATTTTTAAAAATGAGCGCGTTAATGGCTTTCAAAGACGTAGCGGGTTGTGATTGGTCGCGGCCGCGACCAATCACAAGCCGCGACGTCACCGCAAGCTATTAACGCGCTCATTTTTAAAAATGAGCGCGTTAATGGCTTTGAAAGACATAGCGGCTTGTGATTGGTCGCGTGGCCGCGACCAATCACAAGCCGCTACGTCTTTGAAAGTCATTAACGCGCTCATTTTTAAAAATGAGCGCGTCAATAGCTTGCGGTGACGTCGCGGCTTGTGATTGGTCGCGGCCACGCGACCAATCACAAGCCGCTATGTCTTTCAAAGCCATTAACGCGCTCATTTTTAAAAATGAGCGCGTCAATAGCTTGCGGTGACGTCGCGGCTTGTGATTGGTCGCGGCCACGCGACCAATCACAAGCCGCTATGTCTTTCAAAGCCATTAACGCGCTCATTTTTAAAAATGAGCGCGTCAATAGCTTGCGGTGACGTCGCGGCTTGTGATTGGTCGCGGCCACGCGACCAATCACAAGCCGCTATGTCTTTCAAAGCCATTAACGCGCTCATTTTTAAAAATGAGCGCGTCAATAGCTTGCGGTGACGTCGCGGCTTGTGATTGGTCGCATGGCGGTCACATGGGCGGCCCGCGACCAATCAGAAGCCGGGACGTGTTTCTCAGGTCCTAAAAGCGCTGATTTTGAACAAAGAAGCCTGCCGGTTACCCGCGCTGAGTTCAGGGGCCGCCGGAGAGGTAAATATATCAATATTTTTTATTTTTATTCTTTATTTTACACCTCCCTATGGATCCCAGGGCCTGAAGGAGAGTTTCCTCTCCTTCAGACCCTGGGAACCATGAGAATACCTTCCGATACTTGATGTCCCATTGACTTGTATTGGTATCGGATATCGGTATCGGCGATATCCGATATTTTTCGGGTATCGGCCGATACTATCCGATACCGATACTTTCAAGTATCGGACGGTATCGCTCAACACTATTGGTGACCCTTAATATAGGGTTTTCATTGTTTCTTGGGATTTCACCTAGCATTTCATTTTCCACCGTGAATACCGTGGAGAAGAAGGTGTTTAATATGTTAGCTTTTTCCTCGTCATCTACAACCATTCTTTCCTCACTATTTTTTAAGGGGCCTACATTTTCAGTTTTTATTCTTTTACTATTGATATAGTTGAAGAACAGTTTGGGATTAGTTTTACTCTCCTTAGCAATGTGCTTCTCTGTTTCCTTTTTGGCAGCTTTAATTAGTTTTTTAGATAAAGTATTTTTCTCCCTATAGTTTTTTAGAGCTTCAATGGTGCCATCCTGCTTTAGTAGTGCAAATGCTTTCTTTTTACTGTTAATTGCCTGTCTTACTTCTTTGTTTAGCCACATTGGGTTTTTCCTATTTCTAGTCCTTTTATTCCCACAAGGAATTTATTCCTTCCCTGGGAAACAGGGGACGCAGCCTTGACATTTCCAGACTCGGCGCAGCACAGGTACCCGCAGGTACCCGCAGCCCGGTCATCCTGAGTCCGTACATATCTGGCCAATCAGTTCTTTAATTCAAGCATCATAGAAGACATATTCTAATTTTCAAGAGCAAATTGTACATTACATCCAGAGCAGTTTCACTTTGAAGGACTTTGTGGCTCATATCAATCCACAAGATGACACTAGTCTCATACTTCAAAATTTTGATGGTAAATCATTTCCCCACAGATAGGTTGTGTATGTTCTGACTTCTGTAACATCATTTGGGTGATAATTATTCATACCTATTTGCTTCCCGATATATTCATCTTCTTCTTTAAGGCTTCGGAATATAATATTGTAAAAGTGAAAGCAAGTTGGTTAAGTGTGTGTTAAGTGAAATGTGAAAGTAATTGTCATCTTTACTATTTCTCCATTGCATGTGCGGCTAATCATCTCATTGACCTTATTTTGTTTCTTTGTCAAGAAAACAACAGCTCCATCAATACCACATGCTTTTCCTATTAATTCATCGTGCTGGTAAAGTTTGAGGTGAGATTATGAATCTACATAACATCTGTGGACTGTAGTCAACATGACACTGTGTCAAGACACACTAGGGTCTAGCTACCAATTTGACATAGTTTGTGCACAGCTGAACAGAGTTGCGAGAAGAAAAAGATTTTGAATTAATAACCTGTTGGATGGATTGTCTAGTGGAAACACCCGTATAGTAGAAGTCACATATACGACCAACACGCTCTCCAATTGACACCTCTTGAAATACAGCCGAAATGTCAAAATCTCTAGCTTCTGTTCTAGAAACTGCTGGGGCTCCATTTTTACGTCCTCTTCCAACAAGTTCAGAATTAGTAGGTGATGGATTGTCAGAATCCAGCCCAGGAACACAAGGCTTCAGTAGTTGCGAGTCCTGGCCCCATGCTCTCCCACGTGCTCTTGCTCTGGCTCTTCCAGTCATGATTTAATCTAGAAGATTTTGCCTTCATAATCCAGAGATAGAGTACAATACCACCCAAGCATTCACCCTCTGCTCCTCAAACTTTCTATCTGCCCAGTGACTGCCTCTAGGTAGAAGATGATGGTGGTAGTAGTTGTTGCATTTAAGACACAGTCCTGAAGCAGCCATAACAACTTGAAAAAGAAGTATTTTTACTGAGATACCACACTGTAAAATACGTGGCCAGTGTTTTATTTTGTCCTCAAAAATAGTGCATAGAAATAGGGTCACAGACAGCAGATACAGTGGAATATACAGTCATGGCCAAAAGTATTGACACCCCTGCAATTCTGTCAGATAATACTAATTTTCTTCCTGAAAATGACTGCAAACACAAATTATTTGGTATTATTATCTTCATTTAATTTGTCTTAAATGAAAAAACACAAAAGAGAATGAAGCAAAAAGCAAAACATTGATCATTTCACACAAAACTCCAAAAATGGGCCAGACAAAAGTATTGGCACCCTCAGCCTAATACTTGGTTGCACAACCTTTAGCCAAAATAACTGCGACCAACTGCTTCCGGTAACCACCATCAATGAGTTTCTTACAATGCTCTGCTGGAATTTTAGACAGTTCTTCTTTGGCAAACTGCTCCAGGTCCCTGATATTTGAAGGGTGCCTTCTCCAAACTGTCATTTTTAGATCTCTCCACAGGTGTTCTATGGGGATTCAGGTATGGACTCATTGCTGGCCACCTTATAGGTCTCCAGTACTTTCTCTCAAACCATTTTCTAGTGCTTTTTGAAGTGTGTTTTGGGTCATTGTCCTGCTGGAAGACCCATGACCTCTGAGGGAAACCCAGCTTTCTCACACTGGGCCCTACATTATGCTGCAAAATTTGTTGGTAGTCTTCAGACTTCATAATGCCATGCACACGGTCAAGCAGTCCAGTGCCAGAGGCAGCAAAGAAACCCCAAAACATCAGGGAACCTCCGCCATGTTTGACTGTAGGGACCGTATTCTATTCTTTGAATGCCTCTTTTTTTCTCCTGTAAACTCTATGATGATGCCTTTGCCCAAAAAGCTCTACTTTTGTCTCATCTGACCAGAGAACATTCTTCTAAAACGTTTTAGGCTTTTTCAGGTAAGTTTTGGCAAACTCCAGCCTGGCTTTTTATGTCTCGGGGTAAGAAGTGGAGTCTTCCTGGGTCTCCTACCATACAGTCCCTTTTCATTCAGACGCTGACGGATAGTACGGATTGACACTTTGTACCCTTGGACTGCAGGGCAGCTTAAACTTGTTTGGATGTTAGTCGAGGTTCTTTATCCAACATCCGCACAATTTGGTGTTGAAATCTCTTGTAAATTTTTCTTTTCTGTCCACATCTAGGGAGGTTAGCCACAGTGCCATGGGCTTTAAACTTCTTGATGACACTGCGCACGGTAGACACAGGAGCATTCAGGTCTTTGAAGATGGACTTGTAGCCTTGAGATTGCTCATGCTTCCTCACAGTTTGATTTCTCAAGTCCTCAGACAGTTCTTTGGTCTTCTTTCTTTTCTCCATGCTCAATGTGGTACACACAAGGACACGGGACAGAGGTTGAGTCAACTTTGATCCATGTCAACTGGCTGCAAGTGTGATTTAGTTATTGCCAACACCTGTTAGGTGCCACAGGTAAGTTACAGGTACTGTTAATTACACAAATTAGAGAAGCATCACATGATTTTTCGAACAGTGCCAATACTTTTGTCCACCCCCTTTTTTATGTTTGGTGTGGAATTATATCCAATTTGGCTTTAGGACAATTCTTTTTGTGTTTTTTCATTTAAGATAAATTAAATGAAGATAATAATAACAAATAATTTGTGTTTGCAATCATTTTCAGGAAGAAAATGAGTATTATCTGACAGAATTGCAGGGGTGTCAATACTTTTGGCCATGACTGTAGCCCTGAAATGACACAATTTGTAGGCCACAGATATGTCTGGCGTTTGACTGAGATACCAGACATTTCAAAATGTTCCCTTTATTTTTAAAATTTGTACCCCAAAATAGTGTACAGAACTAGGGTAATAGACAGCAAATACAGTGGAATGTAGGCCGGAATTGCCGCAATCTGTAGGCCACAAATAGCTCAACCGTCAGACAGCGATACCAGACTGTTCAATATGTGGCCTGTATTTTTTTTATTTTTTAGCCCAAATTAGTGTAAAGACCTAGGGTAACACAGACCAAAAAAAGTGGAATGTAGGCCTGAAAAGCAACTATTTGTAAAGCACAGATAGTCCAGGAGTCTGACAGAGATATCACACTCTTCAATATGTGGCCTGGAATTTGTAAAAAAATTTTTTACCCCAAAATACTGTATAGACCTAGGGTAGCAGACAGCCCAAAAAGTGGAATGTAGGCCTGAAAAGCAACTATTTGGAGAGCACAGATAGACCGGGAGTCTGACGAAGATAACAGACTGTTCAATACGTGCCCTGTATTTTTTACCCCAAAATTGTGTATAGACCTAGGGTAGCAGACAGACCAAAAAGTGGAATATAGGCCTGAAAAGCAACTATTTGGAGAGCACAGATAGACCAGGAGTCTGACGAAGATATCACACTTTTCAATATGTGACCTGTATTTTTTTATTATATACCCAAAAATAGTGTACAGAACTAGGGTAAGAGACATCAAATACAGTGGAATGTAGACCTGAATTACCACAATTTTTAGGCGACAAATAGATCAGGCATCTGACAGCAATACCAGCCTGTTCGTTACGAGGCCTGTATTTTTTTATTTTTTAAAACCAAAATAGTGTATAGACCTAGGGTACAAAAGAGCCAAAAAAGTGGAATGTAGGTCTGAAAAGCAACTATTTGTAGAGCACAGATAGTCCAGGAGTCTGATGGAGATAACAGACTGCTCAATACGTGGCCTGTATTTTTTTATTTTTTACCCCAAAATAGTGTATAGACCTAGGGTAGCAGACAGCCTTAAAAGTGGAATGTGGGCCTGAAAAGCAACTATTTGTGGAGCACAGATACACCAGGAGTCTGACTGAGATATCACACTCTTCAAAATGTGATCTGGAGTTTTTTTCAATTTTTTTTTTACCCCAAAATAGTGTATAGACCTAGGGTAGTGGACTGCCAAAAAAGTGGAATGTAGACCTAAAAGCAATTATTTGTAGAGCACAGATAGATCTGGCGCCTGACGGAGATAGAACACTGTTAAATATGTGGCCTGGATTTATTTCGGCCCATCAAATGTGTCAAAAAGTAGGCTATGACTCTAAAAAAAAAAATGTTGTAGCATGAAAATTGTAAAATATTTAGCGCAATGATATGTGATGTGTATGGCGTACAAAGCACAGTGATGAATATAAGAACTGTAGCTAAATCTTTTTTGGTCAGATAAAGATTTTTTGGTCATCAAAATGGTGTCCAAAAATGTTGTAAGACACTTTCAAAAATACTACAGTACAAAAAAAAAGGCCAGAAATTTCTGCGCACTCACACCTGATGCCTGGGACTAAAAAAAGCATTTTTAAATTGCTAGATTTTCACGCTGTTGTATTAAAATGTCCTGGTTGTAGTCTGCAGTGTGACCAAGCAAATAAATGTAGAAAATAAGGGGCTCTGGATTGCTTTATAATAAAATTAGCAGGATTCAGGTGCCAAAAAAAAAATAATCCTAGCCACAGATACCTGCAGCTAGGTGTATATAAAATAGGCAACAGCAGAAAGTAATGGACCCTTTTGATGTATGCAGTGATATGTATATACTCACATACAGTGCCTGCATGCCTTGCACTGATGTGGATATGCGCACATAGACTCCCCTGCCTACTTAGCACTGCAATCTATATATCCCGGAATTATCCCTAAAAAGGACTGTTGGTTTATCATGATTTGTGTATTCTGTGATGGTAGACTGTTGTGAATTCTGCTCTTGGGTTGGTTATGAGTGGTAGTGCTGCGGTAGTTGGATCGCAGCATTTATCAGGTGTATCCATTTTTTGTAATTTGGGCTGGGCTATTTAAGTCCTGCTTTATCCTTTGTCAGTGCCAGTTGTCCATTGCTTTTGGAGGATTCACATCCATACTTGGTCTCTCCTGGTCTGCTGTTTATTTCTTCAAAGATAAGTTCTGGCCTTGTTTTTGCTGTCCACCTGTTGTGGACCTTATTGTCTGTGCATTTTCTTGTTTTGTTTTGTCCAGCTTTGTCTGTGAAGGATTTTTTGCAGCCTAGCTGTGTCTCTGGAGATGCAGATATACCCTCCATGTCTTTAGTCAGATGTGGTGTTTTGTATTTTCTGTGGTGGATATTTTCTAGTGTTTTTATACTGACTGCATAGTACTCTGTCCTATTCTTCCTTTTTAGCTAGTATGGCCTCCTATGCTAAATCCTGATTTCATGTCCGCGTATGTTATTTCCCTCTCCTCTCACAGTCAATATTTGTGGGGGGCTATCTATCCTTTGGGGATTTTCTCTGAGGCAAGATAGTTTTCCCGTTTCTGTCTTTAGGGGTAGTTAGTTCTTAGGCTGTGTCGAGGGGTCTAGGGAGTGTTAGGTACCCCACACAGCTACTTCTAGTTGCGCTGCTAGTTCAGGGTTTGCGGTCAGTAAAGGTACCACCTTCTCCAGAGTACGTCTCATGCTGCTCCTAGGCCACCAGATCATAACAGTAGACCCACACTAACTAATAAAAGAATGAATCTGACCCTATCTCAACAGCAGCTCTCCCTACACTAGCTGAGTCCAGAACTGAATGCGGCAAGCAGGATGGCGCCAGGTCTCTTATAGACCTGATGACGCTGTGCGGCCAGCTAATCACTGTAATACCACAACAAAGATGGCTGCGGTATTACAGTGCATGGCAGATCCCTGCATGGTCATTGGCGCTCTAAAAAGCACCAAAACTGCAGGGCGGAGACCAGAGCTCCCACTGAATAATCCCGGAAATGCTCGGTGCTTGCCGAGTACACCGATTACCATGATACTTGGGTGAGTAACGAATAGTGGTGAGCACGTTCAGTCATCACTAATTAAAATGTGTAAACTCCTTCCATTTGGTAATATTCAAGATCACAAATAGGTCTTTTTTCAAGAAAGCATTTTTATTGCACATTCATTATTTCAAGTTTATAGATCTAAATCCTAGATTTTTCCTCCTAAATTACATTTTTCAACCCTCTGGTGGCTTACTTCTGAACAGCAGCCCAAGGTCTGGTCAACCTTTTGCAGTCTATACAGCTGCTCTTCCCAACATGAAGACACTTCTCTACTCTCTCATTCGCAGCCCATTTAAACCCTTGGAGATTGCCTGTGTCTTGTTCTCTTTCATCAGCGCAACAGCTCATACTTTGACTTCAACAATGCCGAGTGCTCGACTTCCCTCCCTCCTCCTGTACAAGACGACGGTAGAACAGACTCCTGTATATAAAATAGGCATTTGTCACCACCATCTGCAGCTAATGAAAGCCAGTGATAACCCCCTTGGGCGGCCTGTCATAAGATCTGATGGGTTGGAGAGCTTCTGTTTATTCATATCATCTTCGTCCTTCTTTGTGGAAAGGGAAACTCCAAACCGTTTAGAATATTAAAGAAACACAATTGCTGAGGCCTTATTTCGCAGTCAGTTTTTTTTTTTTTTTTCATTTTTCCTTTTTTTTTGCATTGACCTAGAGATATCTCAGAGGAATATAAAATTAAGACTTTGATTGTCAAAAACATATGTAGATTTATTTTCATCTTATGCATTAAATATTTAAGCTTTGCTATTGAGATTAATGATTATTTTTCATACACTGGAAGATTGTGAGGCATTCCCGTAAGCTTCAACCATTGTCTCCACAGCAATTTCGACAGTTATACATGAAAATCGGCTCTGTTAAAATGTGGTGCCACAACTTCTGGGTGTTCAGTAAAAAGGTAAATCAGTTTAATAAAGGGCATAGAAGTTGTATCTATAAACACTGCTCAAAAAATAAAAGGAACACTAAAATCCCACATCCTAGTAATCACTGAATGAAATATTCCAGTTGTAAATCTTTATTCATTACAAAGTGGAATGAGTTGAGAACAATAAAACCTAAAAATGATCAATGTAAATCACAACTAATATCCCACGGAGGTCTGGAGTTGCAATGATGCTCAAAATCAATGTGGAAAATAAACTTCCAGGCTGATCCAACTTCAGTGGAAATGCCTCAAGACAAGGAAATGATGCTCAGTAGTGTGTTTGGCCTCCACGTGCCTGTATGGTCTCCCTAAAATGCCTGGGTATGCTCCTGATGCGACAGCGGATGGTCTCCTGAGGGATCTCCTCCCAGACCTGGACTCAAGCATCTGCCAACTCCTGGACAGTCTGTGGTGCAACGTGACATTGGTGGATGGTGCAAGACATGATGTCCCCGATGTGTTCAATTGGATTCAGGTCTGGGGAATAGGTGGGCCAGTCCATAGCTTCAATGCCTTAATCTTGCAGGAACTGCTGACACACTCTAGCCACATGAGGTCTGGCATTGTCCTGTATTAGGAGGAACCCAGGGCCAACCGCACCAGCATATGGTCTCACAAGGGGTCTGAGGATCTCATCTCGGTAGCTATTGACAGTCAGGCTACCTCTGGCTAGCACATGGAGGGCAGTGCGGCCCTGCAAAGAAATGCCACCCCACACCATTACCGACCCACTGCCAAACCGGTCATGCTAAAGGATGTTGCAGGCAGCAAATTGCTCTCCATGTCATCTCCAGACTCTGTCATGTCTGTCACATGTGCTCAGTGCGAACCTGCTTTCATTTGTGAAGAGCACAGGGCACCTGTGGCAAATTTGCCAATCCTGGTGTTCTATGGCAAATGCCAAGCATCCTGCATGGTGTTGGGCTGTGAGCACAACCCTCATCTTTGGACATTGGGCACTCAGACCATCCTTGGGGAGTCAGTTTCTAACCATTTGTGCAGACACATGCACATTTGTGGCCTGCTGGAGGTCATTTTGCAGGGCTCTGGCAGTGCTCCTCCTGTTCCTTCTTGCACATAGGCTGAGGTAGCGGTCCTGCTGCTGGGTTGTTGCCCTCATACGGCCCTCTCCACGTCTCCTGGTGTTAGAATATGTTTTGATTTTTACCAACCGCCATCTTGTTGTGGTTTTCTGGCTGCTGGTCTTTTACCCCTGGTGCTGGGTTGTCTTAGGTCAGGTGATTGTATCACCCTTTATTACCCAGCACCTGCCTCCCATTCCTTGCTAGACAATAGTGTTAATCTGCTAGAGTTCTGGCTAGGTGCTTTGATAGCTTTCTGTGTTTGATATTGTGCAGTTCTGGGATCTCTGGATCTGCTATTCTTAGTTTCTGTTTTCAGATGGTTTCTGCAGCCATCTCTGTGTTTTCTATTAAGAGGTGACCTGTTTTTATACCCAGTCCTTAGATCTTTCAGGGACCTCCTTCCCCCTATCTATAGGTCTTCGCTTAACCTAGGATCATCGGTGGGTCTATTCGCAAAGAATGGGTCACCCACTCCATTCTAGGGTATCAGCCTAGTCTCAGTGCAGGGTCAGTTTTCCCCCCTTCTATTCTAGTTCTGTGTTGCTGTTCCGTAACAGTTTGTCCAGCCACACATATATTAAAAAAAAAAAATTCTCTCCCGGATTCCTTCAATATGTGCAGCGTCCAAGAACTTGCTCAACGCTTGCAAGGGTTAACTTTGGAAGAAGCCGACCTGCAACAGCACGTGAGTAATTACTTAGGAGCACGCTCTGAAGAACCTAAGGTAGGATTACCTGAGGTTTTTTTTCCTGGTAAATGGCAGGAATTTTTTTACATTTATAAATGCATGTTTACTATATTTTCGGCTTAGACCCAGATCCTCAGGGAGTGAAATACAGCATGTGGGGATTATTATGTCTTTATTGCAAAATGAGTCCCAAATCTGGGCATTTTCATTACATCCTGATGATCCTTGTTTGACACCAGTAGAAGCATTTTTTTCTGCTTTGGGGTTGTTATATCATGATCATGATCGTGTCACATCAGCTGAGGCAGAGCTCAGATGGCTTAAACAGGGTTCTGTTGATGCTGAGAGGTATTGCACCCAGTTCAGATGATGGTCCGCAGAGGTCAAGTGGAATGACCCAGCGCTCAAGAGTCAGTTTTTAGAAGGTTTGAGTGATAGAGTTAAAGATTTGCTCATTGCATATCCTGCACCTGATACTTTGGAAACTGCTATGCAGTTAGCTATCTGAGTGGATAGAAGATTGAGAGGCAGACAGATTGAAGAGAAGGCTCTTATAATGCTGAACCCTGTCTTTCAGGATAGCCCCGTCGACTGCGGGGAACTGATGCAACTTGGAGCGATGTCCTCTCGTTCCCAGGAAAGGGAGAAGAGGTTTTTTAAAGGGTTATGCTTGTATTGTGGTAAGGCTGACCATTTTATTAAGCAATGTGAGGTTCACATAAGGAAAGGAAAAGAAAGGTCAGTAGGAGTAGCACTCCAGTTCGTATTGCATTTCTACGGTCTGCAGGAGTTTTTTTTTCTGGTAATACCACATATCATGGTCATTCCATTGATTTTCAGGCAATGGTGGATTGTGGTTCTGCACTTAATTTGATTGATCAACAATTCCTAGACAAATATAAGTTTTATTCTGAACCATTGTCATCTCCTATTCTGGTTGTGGCTATTGATAACACTCCTCTGGAACATGGGTGTATTTTTTAAAAAGTTACCGCGTTCCCACTTATTGTGAATATGGAACATCAGGAATGTATATGTTACGGATCTGCAACATAGGACTAAGGTAGAAGGGGGAAAACTGACCCTACACTATGACTAGGCTGAAACTCCATGATAGAGTGGGCAACTCATTCCTTGCAAATAGACCCACCGACGATCCTAGGTTAATCTCAAACGAAGACCTACATAAAAGGGGAATGGGTACCCTAAAAGAACTAAAGACTGGGTACAAAACGGGTCACTTCCTAGTAGAAAACAAAGAGAAGGCTGCAGAAAGCAATAGAAAACAGAAACTAAGGCTTGCAGAACCAGAGGTACCAGTACTGCACAAATAACACACAGAGAACACTAAGCAAAGCACTAAGCTAGAGCTCAAGCAGATTAACACTGTTGTCCAGCTAGGACTGGGAGGCAGGTGCTGGTTAATAAAGAGTGAAACAAACACCTGACCCAAGACAAACCCAGCACCAGAGGAAAAAGACCGGCAGCCAGAACTCCAAAAGAAAATTTTGGATAGTAACAGACTAAAATTCTCATAGTGTAGACTTGTTTTTCCGGGATAAATTACCTTGCCCAGTCGTCCTGGGTTTACCCTGGTTAAAAATGCACAATCCTTTGCTGGACTGGTCGTCTAGTACTATAAGGTCCTGGGGTCAGGGGTGTTATGGTAATGGTTGTAATGTTCACATTGCTGCTGTTGTGAAGAAGGAGCTACCTGAAGCCATTCAGGATTTCTGGAGGGTATTTTCGGAGGTTGAGTCGCAAGCTCTACCACCCCATAGAGATTACGACTGCGCTATTGAGTTCATCCCAGGTGCCACACTTCCTAAGAGTTGTTTATTTAATCTAACGATTCCCGAGAGGGAGACCTTAAAGCAATATCTACAGACTAGTTTAGCTGCAGGTCATATAAGACCCGCTAAGTCCCCTGTGGCTGTAAGATTCTTTTTTTGCCAAAAAGAAGGATAGGGGCCTTAGGCCGTGTCTGGATTTTTCTGAGATTAATAAGATCACTGTGTGCAATTCTTACCCTTTGCCGCTGATTCCGGATTTGTTTAACCATCTAACCGGAGCGAAATGGTTCTCTAAGATTGACCTTCGTGGGGCATATAATTTGCTTTGGGTGAAGGAGGGCAATGAATGGAAGACAGTCTTTAATACCCCAGAAGGTCATTTTGACTGTCTGGTGATGCCTTTTGGCCTTACTAACACGCCTGCGTTTTTTCAAAGTTTCATTAATGACATTCTGAGGTCATTGATCGGTAGGAGTGTTATTGTTTATTTGGATGATATTTTGATCTATTCACCATATCTGGAGTCGCATTGGCAGAGAGTCTGCGAAGTTCTACAGATTTTCAGCGAAAACTCACTCTTTGCTAAATTGTGCAAGTGCGAGTTTGCGGTGCACAAAATGAGTTTTTTTGGGTACGTTGTCTCCAGTGATGGGTTTGAGATGGACCCGGGGAAGGTTCAGGCAGTGCTGGAGTGGCCTAGACCTGAATGTTTGAAGTCGGTTCAGAGATTTTTAGGGTTTGCTAATTATTACAGAAAATTCATAAAGAATTTTTCTGTGATCGCTAAACCTATAATTGATCTCACCAAGAAAGGTTCCAATACAGTCCAATGGTCCTCTGGGGCTGTTAAGGCTTTTGAGCATCTCAAGGAGAGGATTAGCTCTGCTGCTGTTTTGATCCAGACAGATGAGACCAAGCCATTTCTGGTAGAGGTTGATGCCTCTTCAGTAGGGGTGGGGGCAGTTCTGTCCCAAGAGGGAGAGAATGGGATGCATACCTGTGCTTTATTTTCTAAAAAAATTTCAGAGACTGAGCTAAACTTTGATGTTGGGAACATAGAGTTGCTGGCTATTAAACTCACGTTTGAGCATTGGTGACATTTTTTTGAGGGGGCTAGACATCCGATACAGGTTTTTTCTGATCATAAGAATTTGATACATCTGGATACTGTTAAATGTTTGAATGCTTGTCAAGCTAGGTGGGCACTGTTTTTTGCCCGGTTTCCTTTCTCAGTAACATATATCCCTGAGATGAAGAATGTTAAAGCGGATGCTTTGTCTCGTAGTTTCTCTCCAGCAGTTAATACTGAGAAGGAGGAATGTATTTTGCAGAGAGGGGTGGTGGTGGCGGCATTGGGTTCTGAGTTGGAGAGTAACATCCTAGAGGCCCGGAATGCTATACCAACTAATACTCCGTATGGAGAACAAAAAGAAAGATGATCAAAAGGCCAAAATATGAAAAAATACCAAACTTTATTTAATAACAACCATATAAAAGCATATGATCACAGTGTAAAATACAGGGAAAGCACACCCACCCATAAGATACCATCATACATAAAACGCACACCCACAGGATATATATGACAACACACAATCATATATTGGGACAATGTAGGCACCCAGACTAACCAAATGGAACTAATACAGATCTATAATGACCCCTAGCCCAATCACTGCCCACAGGGAGACCTCGCTTAGTCATGTGGAATTTACATCTGCACAACAGACCTCATATCCAGTATATCCTACTACCCAAAATATCCCCATGCCCCCATAGTATAGAGCATACACGGCTCCAAAGCCCTATAGTACCTAAATGATATCTGTATAATCACCTGCTCCAGACGGTGGGGGGAGTGTTGTCAGTCCTGCGGTAGCGCGTCTGCCCCGACGCGCGTTTCGGTCACCTTTATCAAGGGGCCGCACATGCACACACATCCCTAGTCTTCCTGTTATATAGTCCGCGGCCGCCGCATGAGACGCGCGACCGGATGTGACGTCCACACCCCCCCGGATGTGACGCGTACTGTTGCCCAGTCAACGGGCGACGCTGGCCGGCGTCGGCGTCACATGAGAGGCGGGGCCGGGGCGGGCCCAGCACTCATGTAGAGACGCCGAGAGCAGGCAAGCGCAGCGGTGAATGGACACAGCACGCGTCAGGGGGAGGACTTAAGATAAACCACTTACGCCCAGATACAACACGTAAACATATGAATACCCTACCATAACAACCAGTGCCGGACTGTGGTGGAACAAAGAGATATTATCTACATAACGTATGCAATATATGGGAACATTTACAAACACCTGGAACAATACATTAAATAATAGTCATCACATCTCGTATCCTCCAATAAGAACATCGCAGCAACCAAAATATTCAGTATGACTTGAGTATTGTGTTCATAGTGCTATCAACGCTATTGCTCCAGTATGCGTGTCCAATCCTTTATTGCTCCCACTTTCACCACGGTGTGCATGAACGATCAGAACTGAAATATATTAAAATGAAATAATCAACCTAACATATAAAAACACCATATAATTAAAAGAAAATATGTAATGACAGTACCAAATACATATCGGCGGTACCGTGGTTATAAGAAGGGGGCATAACTAATATTGTCGTTGAGTCCAGATGGATGGACCGTATCCAAGGTCCATATCCACCTGGACTCTAGTTGGGCCAGCCTCCTAGTCCTATTACCACCACGGATGTTCATATCCAACATATCGATCCCCCTACATCTCAACAGGTCCCCATTACAATCATGGTACCGTCTGAAATGACGGGGGATCGTTTTAAGTGCCGTGATGTCCTCGGCATTAGCCGCCGCTGTAATCCCTAAGATATGCTCACGGATCCTTATCTTCAATGGTCTGGTGGTCATACCCACATATATTTTCTGGCAGGGGCACACTGCATAATAGACCACATATCTACTATTACAAGTGATCCATTTCTTGATTGAGAACCTACGTGACCCTGCCTGATTCTCAAAGTGGTCTATTCGATCAATATTGGTGCATGCCACACACCGGCCCCATGGGAAACACCCATTCGGTGCCTTAACCTGATCCAAGAATGTACTCACAGGCGGTCCGGTGTAGTGGCTGCGGACCAGATGATCCCTCAAGTTTCTTGATCTTCTGGCTGCTATCGCTGCCTTTTCAGGTATAAACCTAGCGATAACTGGGTCCGCTTTAAGAATATGCCACGATTTGTTCAATATTTCTCTCATACGACCAAATTGAGAGTGGTAGTCTGTTACAAATCTAACTCGATCCTGACTATCCCTACTTGTCTGTTTAGGGCAATACAATAGTACATCCCTAGATGAATATTTAGCCCTATTGTAGGCCTTCTTAATCATTCGGTTACTAAACCCACGTTCTTGTAATCTCCGCTTCAGATCCTCAGCCTGTGTATAAAATTCTTCATTGTTTGAACACAGTCTGCGTAAACGGAGGAACTGTCCGGTGGGAACTGACTGGATCATGTGACCCGGGTGGGAGGAGGAAGCGTGCAACAACATGTTTGTAGAGGTGGGCTTACGGTATATACTTGTTTGCACCTCCCCCTTCTCATCTTTTGAGAGTAGGACATCCAGAAATTCAATGGTTTTAGAATCATACTTATAAGTGATAAATATGTTCAACTGATTGTCATTTAATGATGACATAAAACTTTCCAGGTCGTCACTAGACCCCTGCCAGATCAGCAAAATGTCGTCGATGTACCGCGTCCACGAAAGGACACGGCACATCGGCGACGACTGATCCGGCAGGGAGAGGTCCCTTTCCCACAGCCCCAGGAACAGGTTGGCATAAGCCGGGGCAAAGGACGCCCCCATCGCTGTTCCCTGGAGCTGCAGGAAAAAGGACCCCTTAAACACAAAAAAATTATGTGTCAACGTAAACCTTAACAATTCAACCACCAATTTCTGGATGTCTATCGGAAGATTGGACATACTAAGAAAGACCTCTGTGGCATGGATCCCATCCACATGCTTAATGCTCGTATACAAGGATTCCACATCCCCAGTCACAAACACCATATCGTCATCGAGCTGTAGGCCGTCTACTCTCCTCAACAGTTCACCCGTATCTTTCAAAAATGATGGCAACCCCTCCACAATAGTTTGCAATTTGGAATCTATCCAATGGTTTACGTGTTCAAGATAATTGCCCCTTCCAGAAATAATAGGGCGTCCAGGGGGAGTCTGCGCGTCCTTATGAATTTTCGGTAGTAAATAAAGCGTAGGGATGGTCGGTTCAGGTACCACCAATCCAGTAGCCAATTCCTTGGTTATGGTACCCTGCTCCCTGGCTTGGTTGATAATCAGATGTAGCTGTGTGGTAAAGGAGGACAATGGGTTGAATGTTAGTTTTTTATAACATGTGGTATTATTTAGTTGGCCATAAAGTTATGGTGGAATCGCACATTCCTCGATAAATACCTGACTAAAAAAATGATCCCTAGAGGCCTTCGTGTGAGGGTAATCCCTACATTTCCGGTGGAGGACGAGGGTTTTGTTTCCCGGTGGGAGGAGGCGTGCAACGGATGTTCACAGATTTTCATGCAGCTTTTGAGTGAGCATAATCACAATGTAATTACTCAATTGGATATCAATATTGGGAGAATGGAAGACGAATTAAAATCTCTAGGTACAATGGAGAAAGTAAATACATTTCATAGTCAGTTGGATAAAACATTGGAGACAGTGGTCAAAAATATTCAGACCACCCAAATTAAAAAACTAAATAGAGACCGAAAAGACTATGAGAATCAGACGGTCTATCTATGGCGGAAACCACATGTACAGGGTCACCATGTGGCCCGTACCCCATCACAGACATCTATATTGTCAGCGAGCGATGTATCTGAAGTATCTGGGTCGTCTATAACCACCAGATCAGGATCTATGAGACACAATCAGAGGGATCATACGTTTCATCCATATAAATGTTATGATCGGTCCCCGGTGGCTACCAGATACAAAAATAAGGTAATTAATCTGAGTAAACATAACTTCTCAGATGTTGATTTGAATATCTTAGAAAAAGGCCTGTCTTTCTCCCCAGCAGCTAGTTTTGATGCATTTGCTGCTGTGAAAGATTTGCATTTGTTTCCCCGTTCGTTAATTTTTAAAAAACATTTCTTTGATGGCAACCTCTCCCAACTTTTTCCAACAGAGGAAGAACAAGTAGCTTTGCGTATATTGGAGGAATTAGCCATTGAGCACAATACTCCGGAAGGAGGTAAAGTACCAACATCGATACGTACAAAATCTAAGAAATTTCCTCCTCTATCAACTTGTTCTAATGTAGACCTGTTCGTTCAAATTGTTTCCAAGGAATTTATGAGTATTCCACGGTATGTGTATAAAGATAACCTGACCAGGGAAGAGAGGGGGCGTCTGCGCGTCCTTCAGGAGGTAGAGGATGTGGTATATAAACCAGCTGATAAGGGGGGCAATGTGGTGATTTGGCCAAAGGTACTTTATGAAAAGGAGGCCTTTCGCCAACTAAATAATACCACATGTTATAAAAAACTAACATTCAACCCATTGTCCTCCTTTACCACACAGCTACATCTGATTATCAACCAAGCCAGGGAGCAGGGTACCATAACCAAGGAATTGGCTACTGCATTGGTGGTACCTGAACCGACCATCCCTACGCTTTATTTACTACCGAAAATTCATAAGGACGCGCAGACTCCCCCTGGACGCCCTATTATTTCTGGAAGGGGCAATTATCTTGAACACGTAAACCGTTGGATAGATTCCAAATTGCAACCTATTGTGGAGGGGTTGCCATCATTTTTGAAAGATACGGGTGAACTGTTGAGGAGAGTAGACGGCCTACAGCTCGATGACGATATGGTGTTTGTGACTGGGGATGTGGAATCCTTGTATACGAGCATTAAGCATGTGGATGGGATCCATGCCACAGAGGTCTTTCTTAGTATGTCCAATCTTCCGATAGACATCCAGAAATTGGTGGTTGAATTGTTAAGGTTTACGTTGACACATAATTTTTTCGTGTTTAAGGGGTCCTTTTTCCTGCAGCTCCAGGGAACAGTGATGGGGGCGTCCTTTGCCCCGGCTTATGCCAACCTGTTCCTGGGGCTGTGGGAAAGGGACCTCTCCCTACCGGATCAGTCGTCGCCGATGTGCCGTGTCCTTTCGTGGACGCGGTACATCGACGACATTTTGCTGATCTGGCAGGGGTCTAGTGACGACCTGGAAAGTTTTATGTCATCATTAAATGACAATCAGTTGAACATATTTATCACTTATAAGTATGATTCTAAAACCATTGAATTTCTGGATGTCCTACTCTCAAAAGATGAGAAGGGGGAGGTGCAAACAAGTATATACCGTAAGCCCACCTCTACAAACATGTTGTTGCACGCTTCCTCCTCCCACCCGGGTCACATGATCCAGTCAGTTCCCACCGGACAATTCCTCCGTTTACGCAGACTGTGTTCAAACAATGAAGAATTTTTCTACACAGACTGAGGATCTGAAGCGGAGATTACAAGAACGTGGGTTTAGTAACCGAATGATTAAGAAGGCCTACAATAGGGCTAAATATTCATCTAGGGATGTACTATTGTATGGCCCTAAACAGACAAGTAGGGATAGTCAGGATCGAGTTAGATTTGTAACAGACTACCACTCTCAATTTGGTCGTATGAGAGAAATATTGAACAAATCGTGGCATATTCTTAAAGCGGACCCAGTGATCGCTAGGTTTATACCTGAAAAGGCAGCGATAGCAGCCAGAAGATCAAGAAACTTGAGGGATCATCTGGTCCGCAGCCACTACACCGGACCGCCTGTGAGTACATTCTTGGATCAGGTTAAGGCACCGAATGGGTGTTTCCCATGCGGCCGGTGTGTGGCATGCACCAATATTGATCGAATAGACCACTTTGAGAATCAGGCAGGGTCACGTAGGTTCTCAATCAAGAAAAGGATCACTTGTAATAGTAGATATGTGGTCTATTATGCAGTGTGCCCCTGCCAGAAAATATATGTGGGTATGACCACCAGACCATTGAAGATAAGGATCCGTGAGCACATCTTAGGGATTACAGCGGTGGCTAATGCCGAGGACATCACGGCACTTAAAACGATCCCCCGTCATTTCAGACGGTACCATGATTGTAATGGGGACCTGTTGAGATGTAGGGGGATCGATATGTTGGATATGAACATCCGTGGTGGTAATATGACTAGGAGGCTGGCCCAACTAGAGTCCAGGTGGATATGGACCTTGGATACAGTCCATCCATCTGGACTCAACGACAATATTAGTTATGCCCCCTTCTTATAACCACGGTACCGCCGATATGTATTTGGTACTGTCATTACATATTTTCTTTTAATTATATGGTGTTTTTATATGTTAGGTTGATTATTTCATTTTAATATATTTCAGTTCTGATCGTTCATGCACATCGTGGTGATTTATTCGAAAGTGGGAGCAATAAAGGATTGGACACGCATACTGGAGCAATAGCGTTGATAGCACTATGAACACAATACTCAAGTCATACTGAATATTTTGGTTGCTGCGATGTTCTTATTGGAGGATTCGAGATGTGATGACTATTATTTAATGTATTGTTCCAGGTGTTTGTAAATGTTCCCATATATTGCATACGTTATGTAGATAATATCTCTTTGTTCCACCACAGTCCGGCACTGGTTGTTATGGTAGGGTATTCATATGTTTACGTGTTGTATCTGGGCGTAAGTGGTTTATCTTAAGTCCTCCCCCTGACGCGTGCTGTGTCCATTCACCGCTGCGCTTGCCTGCTCTCGGCGTCTCTACATGAGTGCTGGGCCCGCCCCGACCCCCGCCTCTCATGTGACGCCGACGCCGGCCAGCGTCGCCTGTTGACTGGGCAACAGTACGCGTCACATCCGGGGGGGTGTGGACGTCACATCCGGTCGCTCGTCTCACGCGGCGGCCGGGGACTATATAACAGGAAGACTAGGGATGTGTGTGCATGTGCGGCCCCTTGATAAAGGTGACTGAAACGCGCGTCGGGGCGGACGCGCTACCGCAGGACTGACAACACTCCCCCCACCGTCTGGAGCAGGTGATTATACAGATATCATTTAGGTACTATAGGGCTTTGGAGCCGTGTATGCTCTATACTATGGGGGCATGGGGATATTTTGGGTAGTAGGATATACTGGATATGAGGTCTGTTGTGCAGATGTAAATTCCACATGACTAAGCGATGTCTCCCTGTGGGCAGTGATTGGGCTAGGGGTCATTATAGATCTGTATTAGTTCCATTTGGTTAGTCTGGGTGCCTACATTGTCCCAATATATGATTGTGTGTTGTCATATATATCCTGTGGGTGTGCGTTTTATGTATGATGGTATCTTATGGGTGGGTGTGCTTTCCCTGTATTTTACACTGTGATCATATGCTTTTATATGGTTGTTATTAAATAAAGTTTGGTATTTTTTCATATTTTGGCCTTTTGATCATCTTTCTTTTTGTTCTCTATGTAGTAATTGATGATAGGCTCTATTGTCCTATTGTTTCTAGCATGGTATATGATTTGGCATTTAGTGATTGATTTTCAATTTTTATATTACCATGTTCTTGTGTCATATTTACCTTTATATAATACTCCGTATGGTAAATTATTAGTGCCTAGAGCCTTGCGAAGAGCTTTGTTTGCTGAATGTCATGAGTCTCGGTTGGCGGGTCATTCAGGGATTTCGGAAACTAGAAAGTCAATCGGTAGAAGTTTCTGGTGGCCAGGGTGGCAAAGAGAAATCATCAAGGGGGTGCATCAGTGTTTTGTGTGCGCTAGGTCGAAGGCCTCACATGCCCCGACTGCAGGGTTGCTGTGCCCTTTGGAGGTTCCTAGTTCGCCATGGTCACATCTTACTATGGATTTTATCACCGATCTGCCATTCTCTGAGTGTTTTTCTGTCATCTGGGCTGTTGCGGATTGGTTTAGTAAGATGTGTCATCTGTTCCCGTTTAATAAATTACCCTGCGCCAAGACTCTAGCTAAGGAATTTATGAAAGAGATTGTCAGGCTCCATGTGGTTCCCACGGACATTGTCTCTGATAGAGGACCACAGTTTGTGGCTCACTTTTGGCGTGCTTTTTGTGACAGATTAAAGGTTTATTTGTCATTTTCATCAGGTTATCATCGGGAGTCCAATGGACAGACCGAAAGGAAGAACCAGGATGTCGAGCAGTTTTTTAGATGTTTTGTAGCGGACAATCAGGAGATGTGGTCGGAATATCTTACACTAGCTGAATTTGCTCTTAATAATCATGTTTTCCTCAGCTTGGTGTTCTTTTTTTGCTGTACAGGGAGGCATCCATCTTTTGGTCAATTTTCAAAGATTGGGGCTGCGGTGCCTGGAGAGGAGAGTTTTTCTGGAAATTTGGACAGGGTTTGGACTAATGTATGCCATAATCTGAAAGAGGTAACTAGGAGGTCAAAGAAATATTTTGACAAGAAGGGAGGCGTTGTTTGCAGTTGGGGACATGGTCTGGTTGTCCACTAGGATTCTACGTTTGAAGATCCCTTCTAATAAACTGGGGCCTAAGTTTGTAGGACCCTTCAAAGTGGTTCAGGTTGTCAACTCGGCAGAGGTGAGATTAGACATCCCCTTGCACTGGAGAATTAATTCAGTTTTTCATGTATCTTTACTGAAGAAAGTTGACACACCAAATAAGGGGGCGATGCCGACTGTTCCTCCAGTTGATGAGGATGGCAAGTTTGAGATTTCACCCATTTTAGATTCAAGGTGGCAGAGAGGAAGGACGCTGTATCTTGTGTCCTGGAAGGGTTTCGGTCCCAAGGATGATTCCTGGGGAAAACCTGAGAGAGGACATCTCAGCCTCAAGGCTGATTAAGGCTTTTCACAGGAGATTTCCGAATAAGGCTTGGCCAAGAGGATCCGGGGAATCCTCGTAAAGGGGAGGTACTGTTACAATCTGTTTTGTTTTTGACCATCTGCCATCTTGTTGTGGTTTTCTGGCTGCTGGTCTTTGTCTCCTGGTGCTGGGTTGTCTTAGGTCAGGTGATTGTATCACCCTTTATTACCCAGCACCTGCCTCCCACTCCTTGCTGGACCACAGTGTTAATCCGCTAGAGTTCTGGCTAGGTGCTTTGATAGCTTTCTGTGTTTGATATTGTGCAGGTCTGGGATCTCTGGTTCTGCTATCCTTAATTTCTATTTTCAGTTGGTTTCTGCAGCCATCACTGTGTTTTCTATTAGGAGGTGACCTGTTTTTATATCCAGTCCTTAGATCTTTTAGGGACCTCCTTCCCCCTATCTATAGGTCTTCACTTGAGTTTAACATAGGATCGTTGGTGGGTCTATTTGCAAGGAATGAGTCACCCACTCCATTGTAGGGTATCAGCCTTGTTTTAGTTTTTCCACCTTCTATTCTAGTTCTGTGTTTCAGTTCCGTAACACCTGGTGTACTGGCCTGTCTCCTGGCAGTGCCTCCAGCCTCTGGACACTACGCTGACAGACACAGCAAATCTTCTTGCC
This sequence comes from Ranitomeya imitator, assembly GCF_032444005.1. Lineage (NCBI taxonomy): Eukaryota > Metazoa > Chordata > Amphibia > Anura > Dendrobatidae > Ranitomeya > Ranitomeya imitator. Next base: position 589,103,639 of record NC_091286.1, on the reverse strand, counting down.
ACAGCTCACATTGATGTGCCATCCTGGATGAGCTGCACTACCTGAGCCACTTGTGTGGGTTGTAGAGTCCATCTCATGCTACCACAAGTGTGAAAGCACAACCAGCATTCAAAAGTGACCAAAACATCAGCCAGAAAGCATTGGTACTGAGATGTGGTCTGTTGTCCCCACCTGCAGAACTACTATTTTATTGAGTGTGTCTTGATAATTGCCAATAATTTCCATCTATTGTCTATTCCATTTGCACAACAGCATGTGAAATTGATTGTCAAACAGTGTTGCTTCCTAAGTGGACAGTTTGATTTCACAGAAGTTTGATTTACTTGGAGTTATATTCTATTGTTTAACTGTTCCCTTTATTTTTTGAGCAGTGTACAAACGTGTATTTTAGGCTATCTATATCTCAGACTATATTCACAATTACTAGTGATGAGCGATTCTGCAGAAATTCATATTCATTCATTTGCTTTAATATGACCAGAAAAATTCATTTGCATCAAATTTAATCAATGCAAACTGAATATGTCTCAATATGATCTGGGGTCTCTATAGACCCCCAGAACATAATACATATATAATTTAAAGAAAAAAAATTTCACTCTTTTTCCCATTCAGTACAGATGAGCAGATCGGATCAAGTTTGATTAAATTTTCCACTCAAATTTGAACATTTTGAGCTACGATTAAAAATGGCCAAAAAAATGGCATAAAGATTACGGTAAGTCCCATGTATTGCGAAAAAAAAGAAGGAAAAAAGATTTGAATATCTGAACGAGAAATTATTTTAGAGCCGTTAAAATTGCATTTACAATAAAAACTGAAAATTTGTGTTGTCAGTAACTACCTGAAGTATTTAATATGTAGCCTAACTTCGTGCAAGTTACTCTACTTAGCAGGTGTAAAGGACCCTCCAAATTTTACCCTCAAAAATGGTAATTACGGCACTCCTGTGAATGGTGCCCAAGTAGGATCCTATCCCATGTAAATCTTGTAGTAAACTTAACACTCAGGTAAATGATGTAAGCAGATAATAATGTAATTTGTGCAGGCAATCCAAAAATAATCTGCCTACCTGAGTGCCAGGTTTTCTACAAGATACAAAATTTTACACTTTGGGTTGTGTCAATGGAACAGCAGTCAAATGAAAAAGTGGCAATGACACAGTTAAATTCTAGGGTTTCAAAACAACGGTTTAAAGTCCAGAAGGTCAAGTATAGACGTGGGACATAAAGGAAATAAAACAATATGGGGTCAAGCTGAGATGTGCATTGAAGGGGTTAATCAGCAGAGTAATAAAAGTACAAGATCTGGGTAAGAACAATTGTCAATCCGAAAAAAAGCATAACTGGAGCAAAGAATCCTAATAATTTTATTTCTATAGCACCTACATATTCCGCAGCACTTTACATTTTAGAGGGGACTTGTGCAGATAATAAAAGACATTACAGCATAAAAATAATCACATAAACAACAGATTCCAAGAGGAATGAGGGCACTGCTTGCAAAGTATGAGAGGCAATAACTGGCATTCGACCGATGGGTTTATTTTTGTGCAATCCATGAATACTTTTTCTTCATCGTAAGAGAAAAGACTTCAACTAATACTCTGAATTAAAATACTGTGTATAAAGAAAGTCAATGGAATAACAGGTCCAAACATTTACCATTATTATTATTCATTTACATAAAACAAGACACTTTCTCCCATCTGTAAACACTTAACCATTAATTAATGGCGATAATTATTGTCAACTGTATGAAAACATAACCCAATTATTTGCAAACATTTGCATTGTATTCAATTCCTACATATATTCCTGGCGTCCTGTACTTCAGAACCGAGTAATTTCCCCATCAGAATCAAAGGATTCTATGGGCCTCAGGCCCTGTAGGACACACAAATAGCCTATTTAACCAGTGAAAGGAGCACAATGCGTACTGTACTAAGAACTTTAAGAAATCAATGGACTATTCTTTCTTTGTGACCATTTGATAAAATCCTTGGTGATACATAGTGTAACTAGTCACGAAACAGACAGAATTAAACAACGACTCATTGACCAATACGTATTCTCCTTATATTCTTATACAATAGTCTCCTACTCCTTCAGGTCTAATGTTCAGAGCTGTTGATTTGCAGTATGTCTCCGACGATGGTTGTCGACTTGACTTTTTATTTTTTCCTGAACAGCTTAACAAACAATCATGGACTTATCATATTTTTTAATGGACACATTGGAAAACTATAATAAATCATGATGATTGTAAATGATCCATGTCTACAGACCATGATTCTTATATGAAGACATCAGCTGCATTAATTTTAAACTGTAAAATGATGATAAATACATAATAATATAAGTTTCTTAAAGGGATTTCTTACATTTTGTTATGAACAGGGCTAAAAATTCTCCATTTTTGCGAACTGTCCTGGAATTTCTGGATGGTTATCAACCCAGTTTCTGACCATCCCTAATTACTCTTTCTAGCACACATTTGACATTTTTTTATTTAAAAAAGTATGTAATGAAATCTAGGGTCCAAGTATTATGGTCTATCAAGGTGCCATGCACAAAGATTGTGCACTAACACAGGAGACTCGGTTCTAGTGCAAACCATGTTAAATTCACTACAGGTAATGCACAAAGCATATCAGTTGCAGATAATGGCAGACATTTTAGCGGTTAGAATAACTTAATATAACTGGTAGTACTCAGGCACTAAAAAGACAGAGGCACCGTCTTGTAGTGGTTTGGACTTCACATGTAGGAATAAGTTACCAAAGTCAATCAGTATACCGTATATATATCGGCATTAGCCACCGCTGTAATCCCTAAGATGTGCTCACGGATCCTTATCTTCAATGGTCTGGTGGTCATACCCACATATATTTTCTGGCAGGGGCACACTGCATAATAGACCACATATCTACTATTACAAGTGATCCTTTTCTTGATTGAGAACCTACGTGACCCTGCCTGATTCTCAAAGTGGTCTATTCGATCAATATTGGTGCATGCCACACACCGGCCCCATGGGAAACACCCATTCGGTGCCTTAACCTGATCCAAGAATGTACTCACAGGCGGTCCGGTGTAGTGGCTGCGGACCAGATGATCCCTCAAGTTTCTTGATCTTCTGGCTGCTATCGCTGCCTTTTCAGGTATAAACCTAGCGATCACTGGGTCCGCTTTAAGAATATGCCACGATTTGTTCAATATTTCTCTCATACGACCAAATTGAGAGTGGTAGTCTGTTACAAATCTAACTCGATCCTGACTATCCCTACTTGTCTGTTTAGGGCAATACAATAGTACATCCCTAGATGAATATTTAGCCCTATTGTAGGCCTTCTTAATCATTCGGTTACTAAACCCACGTTCTTGTAATCTCCGCTTCAGATCCTCAGCCTGTGTATAAAATTCTTCATTGTTTGAACACAGTCTGCGTAAACGGAGGAACTGTCCGGTGGGAACTGACTGGATCATGTGACCCGGGTGGGAGGAGGAAGCGTGCAACAACATGTTTGTAGAGGTGGGCTTACGGTATATACTTGTTTGCACCTCCCCCTTCTCATCTTTTGAGAGTAGGACATCCAGAAATTCAATGGTTTTAGAATCATACTTATAAGTGATAAATATGTTCAACTGATTGTCATTTAATGATGACATAAAACTTTCCAGGTCGTCACTAGACCCCTGCCAGATCAGCAAAATGTCGTCGATGTACCGCGTCCACGAAAGGACACGGCACATCGGCGACGACTGATCCGGCAGGGAGAGGTCCCTTTCCCACAGCCCCAGGAACAGGTTGGCATAAGCCGGGGCAAAGGACGCCCCCATCGCTGTTCCCTGGAGCTGCAGGAAAAAGGACCCCTTAAACACAAAAAAATTATGTGTCAACGTAAACCTTAACAATTCAACCACCAATTTCTGGATGTCTATCGGAAGATTGGACATACTAAGAAAGACCTCTGTGGCATGGATCCCATCCACATGCTTAATGCTCGTATACAAGGATTCCACATCCCCAGTCACAAACACCATATCGTCATCGAGCTGTAGGCCGTCTACTCTCCTCAACAGTTCACCCGTATCTTTCAAAAATGATGGCAACCCCTCCACAATAGTTTGCAATTTGGAATCTATCCAATGGTTTACGTGTTCAAGATAATTGCCCCTTCCAGAAATAATAGGGCGTCCAGGGGGAGTCTGCGCGTCCTTATGAATTTTCGGTAGTAAATAAAGCGTAGGGATGGTCGGTTCAGGTACCACCAATCCAGTAGCCAATTCCTTGGTTATGGTACCCTGCTCCCTGGCTTGGTTGATAATCAGATGTAGCTGTGTGGTAAAGGAGGACAATGGGTTGAATGTTAGTTTTTTATAACATGTGGTATTATTTAGTTGGCCATAAAGTTATGGTGGAATCGCACATTCCTCGATAAATACCTGACTAAAAAAATGATCCCTAGAGGCCTTCGTGTGAGGGTAATCCCTACATTTCCGGTGGAGGACGAGGGTTTTGTTTCCCGGTGGGAGGAGGCGTGCAACGGATGTTCACAGATTTTCATGCAGCTTTTGAGTGAGCATAATCACAATGTAATTACTCAATTGGATATCAATATTGGGAGAATGGAAGACGAATTAAAATCTCTAGGTACAATGGAGAAAGTAAATACATTTCATAGTCAGTTGGATAAAACATTGGAGACAGTGGTCAAAAATATTCAGACCACCCAAATTAAAAAACTAAATAGAGACCGAAAAGACTATGAGAATCAGACGGTCTATCTATGGCGGAAACCACATGTACAGGGTCACCATGTGGCCCGTACCCCATCACAGACATCTATATTGTCAGCGAGCGATGTATCTGAAGTATCTGGGTCGTCTATAACCACCAGATCAGGATCTATGAGACACAATCAGAGGGATCATACGTTTCATCCATATAAATGTTATGATCGGTCCCCGGTGGCTACCAGATACAAAAATAAGGTAATTAATCTGAGTAAACATAACTTCTCAGATGTTGATTTGAATATCTTAGAAAAAGGCCTGTCTTTCTCCCCAGCAGCTAGTTTTGATGCATTTGCTGCTGTGAAAGATTTGCATTTGTTTCCCCGTTCGTTAATTTTTAAAAAACATTTCTTTGATGGCAACCTCTCCCAACTTTTTCCAACAGAGGAAGAACAAGTAGCTTTGCGTATATTGGAGGAATTAGCCATTGAGCACAATACTCCGGAAGGAGGTAAAGTACCAACATCGATACGTACAAAATCTAAGAAATTTCCTCCTCTATCAACTTGTTCTAATGTAGACCTGTTCGTTCAAATTGTTTCCAAGGAATTTATGAGTATTCCACGGTATGTGTATAAAGATAACCTGACCAGGGAAGAGAGGGGGCGTCTGCGCGTCCTTCAGGAGGTAGAGGATGTGGTATATAAACCAGCTGATAAGGGGGGCAATGTGGTGATTTGGCCAAAGGTACTTTATGAAAAGGAGGCCTTTCGCCAACTAAATAATACCACATGTTATAAAAAACTAACATTCAACCCATTGTCCTCCTTTACCACACAGCTACATCTGATTATCAACCAAGCCAGGGAGCAGGGTACCATAACCAAGGAATTGGCTACTGCATTGGTGGTACCTGAACCGACCATCCCTACGCTTTATTTACTACCGAAAATTCATAAGGACGCGCAGACTCCCCCTGGACGCCCTATTATTTCTGGAAGGGGCAATTATCTTGAACACGTAAACCGTTGGATAGATTCCAAATTGCAACCTATTGTGGAGGGGTTGCCATCATTTTTGAAAGATACGGGTGAACTGTTGAGGAGAGTAGACGGCCTACAGCTCGATGACGATATGGTGTTTGTGACTGGGGATGTGGAATCCTTGTATACGAGCATTAAGCATGTGGATGGGATCCATGCCACAGAGGTCTTTCTTAGTATGTCCAATCTTCCGATAGACATCCAGAAATTGGTGGTTGAATTGTTAAGGTTTACGTTGACACATAATTTTTTCGTGTTTAAGGGGTCCTTTTTCCTGCAGCTCCAGGGAACAGTGATGGGGGCGTCCTTTGCCCCGGCTTATGCCAACCTGTTCCTGGGGCTGTGGGAAAGGGACCTCTCCCTACCGGATCAGTCGTCGCCGATGTGCCGTGTCCTTTCGTGGACGCGGTACATCGACGACATTTTGCTGATCTGGCAGGGGTCTAGTGACGGCCTGGAAAGTTTTATGTCATCATTAAATGACAATCAGTTGAACATATTTATCACTTATAAGTATGATTCTAAAACCATTGAATTTCTGGATGTCCTACTCTCAAAAGATGAGAAGGGGGAGGTGCAAACAAGTATATACCGTAAGCCCACCTCTACAAACATGTTGTTGCACGCTTCCTCCTCCCACCCGGGTCACATGATCCAGTCAGTTCCCACCGGACAATTCCTCCGTTTACGCAGACTGTGTTCAAACAATGAAGAATTTTTCTACACAGACTGAGGATCTGAAGCGGAGATTACAAGAACGTGGGTTTAGTAACCGAATGATTAAGAAGGCCTACAATAGGGCTAAATATTCATCTAGGGATGTACTATTGTATGGCCCTAAACAGACAAGTAGGGATAGTCAGGATCGAGTTAGATTTGTAACAGACTACCACTCTCAATTTGGTCGTATGAGAGAAATATTGAACAAATCGTGGCATATTCTTAAAGCGGACCCAGTGATCGCTAGGTTTATACCTGAAAAGGCAGCGATAGCAGCCAGAAGATCAAGAAACTTGAGGGATCATCTGGTCCGCAGCCACTACACCGGACCGCCTGTGAGTACATTCTTGGATCAGGTTAAGGCACCGAATGGGTGTTTCCCATGCGGCCGGTGTGTGGCATGCACCAATATTGATCGAATAGACCACTTTGAGAATCAGGCAGGGTCACGTAGGTTCTCAATCAAGAAAAGGATCACTTGTAATAGTAGATATGTGGTCTATTATGCAGTGTGCCCCTGCCAGAAAATATATGTGGGTATGACCACCAGACCATTGAAGATAAGGATCCGTGAGCACATCTTAGGGATTACAGCGGTGGCTAATGCCGAGGACATCACGGCACTTAAAACGATCCCCCGTCATTTCAGACGGTACCATGATTGTAATGGGGACCTGTTGAGATGTAGGGGGATCGATATGTTGGATATGAACATCCGTGGTGGTAATATGACTAGGAGGCTGGCCCAACTAGAGTCCAGGTGGATATGGACCTTGGATACAGTCCATCCATCTGGACTCAACGACAATATTAGTTATGCCCCCTTCTTATAACCACGGTACCGCCGATATGTATTTGGTACTGTCATTACATATTTTCTTTTAATTATATGGTGTTTTTATATGTTAGGTTGATTATTTCATTTTAATATATTTCAGTTCTGATCGTTCATGCACATCGTGGTGATTTATTCGAAAGTGGGAGCAATAAAGGATTGGACACGCATACTGGAGCAATAGCGTTGATAGCACTATGAACACAATACTCAAGTCATACTGAATATTTTGGTTGCTGCGATGTTCTTATTGGAGGATTCGAGATGTGATGACTATTATTTAATGTATTGTTCCAGGTGTTTGTAAATGTTCCCATATATTGCATACGTTATGTAGATAATATCTCTTTGTTCCACCACAGTCCGGCACTGGTTGTTATGGTAGGGTATTCATATGTTTACGTGTTGTATCTGGGCGTAAGTGGTTTATCTTAAGTCCTCCCCCTGACGCGTGCTGTGTCCATTCACCGCTGCGCTTGCCTGCTCTCGGCGTCTCTACATGAGTGCTGGGCCCGCCCCGACCCCCGCCTCTCATGTGACGCCGACGCCGGCCAGCGTCGCCCGTTGACTGGGCAACAGTACGCGTCACATCCGGGGGGGTGTGGACGTCACATCCGGTCGCTCGTCTCACGCGGCGGCCGGGGACTATATAACAGGAAGACTAGGGATGTGTGTGCATGTGCGGCCCCTTGATAAAGGTGACTGAAACGCGCGTCGGGGCGGACGCGCTACCGCAGGACTGACAACACTCCCCCCACCGTCTGGAGCAGGTGATTATACAGATATCATTTAGGTACTATAGGGCTTTGGAGCCGTGTATGCTCTATACTATGGGGGCATGGGGATATTTTGGGTAGTAGGATATACTGGATATGAGGTCTGTTGTGCAGATGTAAATTCCACATGACTAAGCGATGTCTCCCTGTGGGCAGTGATTGGGCTAGGGGTCATTATAGATCTGTATTAGTTCCATTTGGTTAGTCTGGGTGCCTACATTGTCCCAATATATGATTGTGTGTTGTCATATATATCCTGTGGGTGTGCGTTTTATGTATGATGGTATCTTATGGGTGGGTGTGCTTTCCCTGTATTTTACACTGTGATCATATGCTTTTATATGGTTGTTATTAAATAAAGTTTGGTATTTTTTCATATTTTGGCCTTTTGATCATCTTTCTTTTTGTTCTCTATGTAGTAATTGATGATAGGCTCTATTGTCCTATTGTTTCTAGCATGGTATATGATTTGGCATTTAGTGATTGATTTTCAATTTTTATATTACCATGTTCTTGTGTCATATTTACCTTTATATAATACTCCGTATGGTAAATTATTAGTGCCTAGAGCCTTGCGAAGAGCTTTGTTTGCTGAATGTCATGAGTCTCGGTTGGCGGGTCATTCAGGGATTTCGGAAACTAGAAAGTCAATCGGTAGAAGTTTCTGGTGGCCAGGGTGGCAAAGAGAAATCATCAAGGGGGTGCATCAGTGTTTTGTGTGCGCTAGGTCGAAGGCCTCACATGCCCCGACTGCAGGGTTGCTGTGCCCTTTGGAGGTTCCTAGTTCGCCATGGTCACATCTTACTATGGATTTTATCACCGATCTGCCATTCTCTGAGTGTTTTTCTGTCATCTGGGCTGTTGCGGATTGGTTTAGTAAGATGTGTCATCTGTTCCCGTTTAATAAATTACCCTGCGCCAAGACTCTAGCTAAGGAATTTATGAAAGAGATTGTCAGGCTCCATGTGGTTCCCACGGACATTGTCTCTGATAGAGGACCACAGTTTGTGGCTCACTTTTGGCGTGCTTTTTGTGACAGATTAAAGGTTTATTTGTCATTTTCATCAGGTTATCATCGGGAGTCCAATGGACAGACCGAAAGGAAGAACCAGGATGTCGAGCAGTTTTTTAGATGTTTTGTAGCGGACAATCAGGAGATGTGGTCGGAATATCTTACACTAGCTGAATTTGCTCTTAATAATCATGTTTTCCTCAGCTTGGTGTTCTTTTTTTGCTGTACAGGGAGGCATCCATCTTTTGGTCAATTTTCAAAGATTGGGGCTGCGGTGCCTGGAGAGGAGAGTTTTTCTGGAAATTTGGACAGGGTTTGGACTAATGTATGCCATAATCTGAAAGAGGTAACTAGGAGGTCAAAGAAATATTTTGACAAGAAGGGAGGCGTTGTTTGCAGTTGGGGACATGGTCTGGTTGTCCACTAGGATTCTACGTTTGAAGATCCCTTCTAATAAACTGGGGCCTAAGTTTGTAGGACCCTTCAAAGTGGTTCAGGTTGTCAACTCGGCAGAGGTGAGATTAGACATCCCCTTGCACTGGAGAATTAATTCAGTTTTTCATGTATCTTTACTGAAGAAAGTTGACACACCAAATAAGGGGGCGATGCCGACTGTTCCTCCAGTTGATGAGGATGGCAAGTTTGAGATTTCACCCATTTTAGATTCAAGGTGGCAGAGAGGAAGGACGCTGTATCTTGTGTCCTGGAAGGGTTTCGGTCCCAAGGATGATTCCTGGGGAAAACCTGAGAGAGGACATCTCAGCCTCAAGGCTGATTAAGGCTTTTCACAGGAGATTTCCGAATAAGGCTTGGCCAAGAGGATCCGGGGAATCCTCGTAAAGGGGAGGTACTGTTACAATCTGTTTTGTTTTTGACCATCTGCCATCTTGTTGTGGTTTTCTGGCTGCTGGTCTTTGTCTCCTGGTGCTGGGTTGTCTTAGGTCAGGTGATTGTATCACCCTTTATTACCCAGCACCTGCCTCCCACTCCTTGCTGGACCACAGTGTTAATCCGCTAGAGTTCTGGCTAGGTGCTTTGATAGCTTTCTGTGTTTGATATTGTGCAGGTCTGGGATCTCTGGTTCTGCTATCCTTAATTTCTATTTTCAGTTGGTTTCTGCAGCCATCACTGTGTTTTCTATTAGGAGGTGACCTGTTTTTATATCCAGTCCTTAGATCTTTTAGGGACCTCCTTCCCCCTATCTATAGGTCTTCACTTGAGTTTAACATAGGATCGTTGGTGGGTCTATTTGCAAGGAATGAGTCACCCACTCCATTGTAGGGTATCAGCCTTGTTTTAGTTTTTCCACCTTCTATTCTAGTTCTGTGTTTCAGTTCCGTAACACCTGGTGTACTGGCCTGTCTCCTGGCAGTGCCTCCAGCCTCTGGACACTACGCTGACAGACACAGCAAATCTTCTTGCCACAGCTCACATTGATGTGCCATCCTGGATGAGCTGCACTACCTGAGCCACTTGTGTGGGTTGTAGAGTCCATCTCATGCTACCACAAGTGTGAAAGCACAACCAGCATTCAAAAGTGACCAAAACATCAGCCAGAAAGCATTGGTACTGAGATGTGGTCTGTTGTCCCCACCTGCAGAACTACTATTTTATTGAGTGTGTCTTGATAATTGCCAATAATTTCCATCTATTGTCTATTCCATTTGCACAACAGCATGTGAAATTGATTGTCAAACAGTGTTGCTTCCTAAGTGGACAGTTTGATTTCACAGAAGTTTGATTTACTTGGAGTTATATTCTATTGTTTAACTGTTCCCTTTATTTTTTGAGCAGTGTACAAACGTGTATTTTAGGCTATCTATATCTCAGACTATATTCACAATTACTAGTGATGAGCGATTCTGCAGAAATTCATATTCATTCATTTGCTTTAATATGACCAGAAAAATTCATTTGCATCAAATTTAATCAATGCAAACTGAATATGTCTCAATATGATCTGGGGTCTCTATAGACCCCCAGAACATAATACATATATAATTTAAAGAAAAAAAATTTCACTCTTTTTCCCATTCAGTACAGATGAGCAGATCGGATCAAGTTTGATTAAATTTTCCACTCAAATTTGAACATTTTGAGCTACGATTAAAAATGGCCAAAAAAATGGCATAAAGATTACGGTAAGTCCCATGTATTGCGAAAAAAAAGAAGGAAAAAAGATTTGAATATCTGAACGAGAAATTATTTTAGAGCCGTTAAAATTGCATTTACAATAAAAACTGAAAATTTGTGTTGTCAGTAACTACCTGAAGTATTTAATATGTAGCCTAACTTCGTGCAAGTTACTCTACTTAGCAGGTGTAAAGGACCCTCCAAATTTTACCCTCAAAAATGGTAATTACGGCACTCCTGTGAATGGTGCCCAAGTAGGATCCTATCCCATGTAAATCTTGTAGTAAACTTAACACTCAGGTAAATGATGTAAGCAGATAATAATGTAATTTGTGCAGGCAATCCAAAAATAATCTGCCTACCTGAGTGCCAGGTTTTCTACAAGATACAAAATTTTACACTTTGGGTTGTGTCAATGGAACAGCAGTCAAATGAAAAAGTGGCAATGACACAGTTAAATTCTAGGGTTTCAAAACAACGGTTTAAAGTCCAGAAGGTCAAGTATAGACGTGGGACATAAAGGAAATAAAACAATATGGGGTCAAGCTGAGATGTGCATTGAAGGGGTTAATCAGCAGAGTAATAAAAGTACAAGATCTGGGTAAGAACAATTGTCAATCCGAAAAAAAGCATAACTGGAGCAAAGAATCCTAATAATTTTATTTCTATAGCACCTACATATTCCGCAGCACTTTACATTTTAGAGGGGACTTGTGCAGATAATAAAAGACATTACAGCATAAAAATAATCACATAAACAACAGATTCCAAGAGGAATGAGGGCACTGCTTGCAAAGTATGAGAGGCAATAACTGGCATTCGACCGATGGGTTTATTTTTGTGCAATCCATGAATACTTTTTCTTCATCGTAAGAGAAAAGACTTCAACTAATACTCTGAATTAAAATACTGTGTATAAAGAAAGTCAATGGAATAACAGGTCCAAACATTTACCATTATTATTATTCATTTACATAAAACAAGACACTTTCTCCCATCTGTAAACACTTAACCATTAATTAATGGCGATAATTATTGTCAACTGTATGAAAACATAACCCAATTATTTGCAAACATTTGCATTGTATTCAATTCCTACATATATTCCTGGCGTCCTGTACTTCAGAACCGAGTAATTTCCCCATCAGAATCAAAGGATTCTATGGGCCTCAGGCCCTGTAGGACACACAAATAGCCTATTTAACCAGTGAAAGGAGCACAATGCGTACTGTACTAAGAACTTTAAGAAATCAATGGACTATTCTTTCTTTGTGACCATTTGATAAAATCCTTGGTGATACATAGTGTAACTAGTCACGAAACAGAATTAAACAACGACTCATTGACCAATACGTATTCTCCTTATATTCTTATACAATAGTCTCCTACTCCTTCAGGTCTAATGTTCAGAGCTGTTGATTTGCAGTATGTCTCCGACGATGGTTGTCGACTTGACTTTTTATTTTTTCCTGAACAGCTTAACAAACAATCATGGACTTATCATATTTTTTAATGGACACATTGGAAAACTATAATAAATCATGATGATTGTAAATGATCCATGTCTACAGACCATGATTCTTATATGAAGACATCAGCTGCATTAATTTTAAACTGTAAAATGATGATAAATACATAATAATATAAGTTTCTTAAAGGGATTTCTTACATTTTGTTATGAACAGGGCTAAAAATTCTCCATTTTTGCGAACTGTCCTGGAATTTCTGGATGGTTATCAACCCAGTTTCTGACCATCCCTAATTACTCTTTCTAGCACACATTTGACATTTTTTTATTTAAAAAAGTATGTAATGAAATCTAGGGTCCAAGTATTATGGTCTATCAAGGTGCCATGCACAAAGATTGTGCACTAACACAGGAGACTCGGTTCTAGTGCAAACCATGTTAAATTCACTACAGGTAATGCACAAAGCATATCAGTTGCAGATAATGGCAGACATTTTAGCGGTTAGAATAACTTAATATAACTGGTAGTACTCAGGCACTAAAAAGACAGAGGCACTGTCTTGTAGTGGTTTGGACTTCACATGTAGGAATAAGTTACCAAAGTCAATCAGTATACCGTATATATATATATATATATATATATATATATATATATATATATACGACTCCTCAAGTGAAATGTCAAATTCACTCTAGCAAGCCTGAAGGTGCATGAACCATGTGACAGAGCGGAAGTGGCCAGGGGCAGAGCTGGGTGCCTGGGTGCAAAGGAGGAAAATGGCGCTGGAGAGTAGTAAAACGTGCTGAGGTCAAAAACCAGGGGACAAGCGAGGTGTTGCGGGGAGAGACAGAAGGATAGTCAGGAGGAAGCCGGAGGTCAGAAAGCTGAGTGGATCAAACAGACCAGATCAAGCACGGAGAGCAAGCAAACAACACAGTATGTACACACACACCAGGGGGTCAGGCACACAGACAAAACAAAAGTATAACTGACAGAGAATCCTAGTTCAGCATGGGTATAAATATCCCTCCCAGTTCCAAAAGGAGGCCACAACAATTAACACTGAGAGGGCAGGGCATTAACCCTGTCCAAACCATGACATTCAATTTCCTAAGCTTGTCACTACATCCTCTGTGTGCGAGCTTGCCACTGTTGTGGATAGTCGGCCCTGGAAGCCCTGATGTTGCAGCTGCTCTAATCAAGGCAAACAAGTGAAATGGTGAGACTCTATAATTTGCACCATATTGGGTATTTGCTGGGACTGTTCTGTACATTATTGTCTGTTGGTGGTTCAATAAAATATTGCCACACAGTTTTACCCTCACCCTGTGTTGTCTGAGTGGTATCCTGCTCATGGTAGAGGAGTGCGGGCAAGCAATGGCATGAGCCCTGGTCAATGTGGTCTTTTTTAAGACAGACAGGCCAGCAGATGAGAGCACGCATTGACCCTCGTGTCTCCACAGACATGCTGTAAGTTAAGGTTGTTATGTTGTTTGTAATATGCAACTAAAGTTAAGCAAAAAGCTTGTCCCCTCAGCTACTGCCATCATGCCTCTTGTCTCCTGTGTTCCCTCAGCCACTGCCACCATGCCGCTGTCTCTTGTGTTCCCTCAGCCACTGATGCCATGCCTCTTTTCTCTGGTGTTGCTTTAGCCACTGCTGCCATGTCCCTTGTCTCCCATGTTCCTTCACCACTGTCTCCTTGCTGCTTGTCTCCCATGTTCCCTCAGCCACTTCCGCCATGCCTCTTGTCTCCCCTATTCCTTCAGCCACTGCCATCATGGCTCTTGTGTCCTGTGTTCCCTTAGCCACTGCCGCTATGCCCCTTGTCTCCCATGTTCCCTCAGCCATGACTACACTTGTACCTCTTTGGGTGTCTGACAAAAGCAAATGTTCATCAAAGGTTTAGTTTTAATTTGAGCAACTGTTTATAGTTAACTAGGCACACTGAGAATTGCAAAATACAAAAGAAAAAAAATGAATTTATAAAGAGCTTAATGAAAATCCCAGGGTACTCTACCTCAATATTCTTTAACGTGAGACAACTTGTGAGCATATTTTGAACAGCTTTCTTTTCAATACCTTTCTTAAGAAAATGTAGCTAAATATACCTAATTATCTTGAGAACCTACAAATAACTTCAGCACATTTTAGAAGCTAAATCAGCATATAGCAATAATGAGACTCAATTAGAGGTTTTATATTATAACGTACCGCATTCTTTTGATATAAAAAAATATTAAGCTGCAAATATCTAAAGATTTATGAGTGCTTTACAATGAATGTTAATCGGGAAGCGGGGACTGTTTTGCTATTAATAATTATACATAATTCTCACTATAGTTTATATGCAGGAAATGAGAAGACAGTTCTATAAATGAATCAGCTATTTAAAAGTCACAGGTAAAAGAACGTATATCGTCAGGCCCCGGTGTCTAGTCTAACTCACCCTGATTAACAATTAAATTTAGTTAATTGGTTGACTAAACAGAAAGTGTATTCTGACAGGCCATGTTTGTATCCTGTCACCAAAAAACACAGAGTAATTTGTGGTCTGATTTCCGACTGTACAGTATGTTTCCAGACTACTTGAATATAATCTTACCTAGGGAGAAACTAGTCTTTAAAGGGGTTATCCAAACCCTAAAAATAATGTTAGATAAACAACATTATTAACCTCTTCCTGCCATCGGACAGAATAGTATGTACGATGGCACAACCCCCGCTTTGATGTGGGCTCCACCGGTGAGTTCGCATCATAGCCGGGAAATGTCAGCTGTTTTAAACAGCTGACATGCGCCCACAATAAGCGCAGGTGGAATCGCGATCTGCCCATGCCTATTAACTAGTTAAATGTCGCTGTCAAACTCTGACAGTGGCATTTAACAAGCACTTCCGGCCATCAGGGTGGAAATGCGCACACCGCTGACCCCGGTCACATGATCAGGGGTCAGTGGTACATCGGTGTCACAACCAGAGGTCTCCTTTAGACCTCTATGGTTGTTGATGCCGGATTGCTGTGAGCGCCACCCTGTGGTTTAATCATTAAAATTAACAGAAATAAACACTAGAAATAGATCACTCTGTAATGACTCTATATAATATATGATTTTCACTTTTTGTATTGAAGGACTGAAATAAATTGACTTTTTTATGATATTCTAATTTTGCGATAAGCACCTGTAACTTTTCTTCACACCTGGCATTTCTGTGTTTTTTACACAGCATATTTGGTATGTAAATTACGCAGTGCTTGACAGTATCCCCATAAAGAACAAGATTTCTGAAATCTCATGCACATGCTGTTTTTTTTCATATTTTGAGACCTGACATGTTTTTTTCAAGACGCAGCAAGTAAATTCTATCAATGTTTTGTAAAAGCTTTTCACCCATTCTAATAGGTGAGTGAAAAACACTTTCTGCATTCTGACAGTCCGTGAAAATTGGACTGCACATGGATATCATCCGATTACGGTTCGAATTTTTCAAGGACCCATAGACTCGAAATGCCAATTTTGAACCGAAGCTTGGATCAAATTCGGATATATCTCCGATATTTCCCCCAGACTACTCAGACCAAGTAAAAAATTATACATGTGAATGGTCCCATAGAATATTAAAGGTACAATGGCTATCTGCGAAAAAATGGATAGCACTCACATGAGAAACTGTGATCTGAATGAGCCCTGAGTCACAGGAGATGTTTTTGGCTAATCATTCTCCTAACATCTGCTGGTTGAGTTGTTAGGGCAGAGCTATGATCTGTGACTACAGTTCAGCTACACTGCCTACAGGGAGTCTATGGTAGTCTGAGATGCTCCCCATCTCATCATTTGTTCACTGCCTTTCTCCCTCCTCTAAGGGCTCATACTTACCTGCGAGAATTCAGATGAGTCTCGCACATCAATACCCGGCACTGCACCCAGCACTCAAATGGGAGCGTGCGGCCGCATAGCAATACATGCAGCCTCACGCTCTGCTCCTGAGTGCCGGGTGCAGTGCCGGGTATTGATGTGTGAGACTCATCTGGGTTTCTCGCAGGTAAGTATGAGCTCTGGTTGGCTGAGAACGATTGCTATATATACAGTAAAAATAAGTTTATGACGAGCTCATTAGGAAGTTAGTGCTTGAAGTGCTGATTTTCAGTACAGCTAAGGAAGGATGATTACAAAGTACAGCTTACTATGTCGCCGTTGAGAAAAAGGCAATTATAAGTAGTTGCCACACATTCACGGTGGAGCAAGCGGGGAGCCCAGAGGGATGCTCCAAACCCCATGCATGAATCTCATATTACATTCCATATGAGAACTTACAGTATCTCGTGCATGTGCTTATAATTAAAGTCTGTGTGTGTGAGATAAATAAACAATTCATTAAGTAAATTAAATAATATTTTTTTCTTTTTATGCTGCTCTTCCTGCATTATACAAATTTACCCTGGGTCCCCAAAGGCTGCGCTCCAGCACATATCTGTAAGATTAAAAAAAATGTTCTGGGGTGTCAAGCGTAAGTATCATCCAGCTAATTTTTTACTTATTACATTTTCTTTAAGATGCAATTAAGTCACTGCATCCTTCCCCGAGTCTCTTTCGTCTCCTCACTCCTCTGTACTGTGTATTTAATATGCATCTTAATGATTTGATTACAATGGGGTAATTACATAATTGCAATTTATTATAAGAAGCTCTCTTGATATTGTGTTTTAGCAGAAAGCTTAAAAATTGTGAGAGCTTTGGATCAGGGGGTGAAAACCAACTGGTATAAAATAAGATGGAGATCTCATTTATTTGCTCTTTTGAGGCCATTAATATACAGATATTCACCATCACCATTTTGTCGGCTTGTCAAGTGTTACTAACAAAAACACAAAGATAATTGGAACATCTGATAAAGTTAGCAGTCATTTGTGTTGGCTCCTTCTTTGCATGATCCTCTGAGGAATTAATATGTTGGTAAATGTGTTAAAGATATTGTGTGCAAAAAGGGAGCTACAAATACTACATAGTAATGAGAATAAACAGTAGTCACCTAATGCAATGTCGATGTTGTACCTGTCCCCATCTGTCTTTGTGTACACTGTCAGCTGTTACACACGTGTCCTGGATCTGTGCTTTGCTTCCCTCAACCCAGTCCGCTAAACTCTGTTGTGCTCCACGTTGGGTTTTGCTGATGGCTCGGCATAATCCGATGTGAGCACCTGTGCGGGCCTGTATAAGACCCACCAAAACACACAACTGTGTCTTGCTATTAAAAATTCAATGCATCTAAAACTCTGAGTTTATCTAATCACCATGACCTGCTCTGCTGCCTGTTTGCAGTCTCCTGGACAACTCCTTCCTGCTGGCAGTTAAAGCATCCCAGCTTTCTGCCTGGACATCTCTAGCCTGCCTGTGATTTCCAACATCATAGCTGTCTGTCTGTGGTCTCCTGGATCTCTCCCACCTGTCTAAAGTTCTCAGAATCCCAGTTACCTGTCCATGGCCTCCTGGCTGTCTCTAATTTGCCTATGGTTTCCAGCATTCCAGCTACCTGCCTGTGGTCTCCTGGACTTGCCCTGCCTGCCTGTAGTTTTCAGCATCTTTGTTGCCTATCCATGATGTCCTGAACAACTCCCACCTATGGTTCCCAATTTTCCAGCGATCCATGTCCTGCGTGTCTTACCAATTTCCTACACCAACGCCCGTGTGCTCACCTGGACTTTGGGCTTGAAGGATCCATCTCACCTGGAGAGTCTAACACCAGTGATTATGTGCGCTACTGGCTTGTGACCGCAGCAGTCAATCAGTGGACTCAGCACTCTAATGCCATACTGCTCACATCTTTTTGCCTTTGGATGAAAATGTTGCTAAAATGTAAAATCTAAATGAATCTTCTTATTTTCAAGAAAAATCTACTTTGTCTCAAGTTCTTCCAAAGTTCAAATTGCAAAGTGCTTTAAAAGCATGCAATTCCAAACTATGCAATTCCATTGTTACAAAAATTCCACTCAGTTTTCCAAAGTGAGGCATTTTAAATAGGTTTATTTACAGCTAATTACCTAGGTTATCAGCCATCTCTGCCGTCTCAGAGTGACCTGTTGTTTAGGCTAAGAGTGCATGCCACTTGCTGTCTTTACGCCTTAGAGCCTCCACGCACTTTTATATCACTAAATCTGGCTAGTTTCAGTCAGCCTGCTCTTTTCCCATGCTGTACTGGTAAAGCTGCCTTTGCTAGCAGCCTGAGAAAGTTCAGGCTAGTAGCACTACCATGCCACTAGCCCAACTGTCAATCATTAGGAGCGCACTGCCACTAGCCATACAGGAAAGCAGGAGGTAGGGGATTGGCCATACCTGACTGATTGATTGGTTGAATGATTGATTGATTGATTAGACAACCACCTTAGTAGAGAATTTTTGCATACAAAGCTTCCTTGTCTGGAGGAAGCTGAATCCACTAGTATTGATAAAGAGAGTCTGCAGCCAGTTATTTTTATTTTAAGGCAGATTGAATGAAATCCATACATACTTGTGATTTAAACCTTTTATAGCTTTCATGTATGTACCTTGATTCGCACTTTTTTAATTCCTTAAAACTTTACTATACATTGATGGGATTCCAAAGAATCTCAAAGTAAAAAACCACATACTGCATGATTTACCTGTTTAGCCTAGATCTCTACTTATACAGTACTGTTATTCCTAAAACTGAAAAATAAGGTATTGCAAAGCATATTGTCCCAAAATATTACAAAAAGACAAACTTTTTGGCTGCGCTGGGTTGATGGAGCATTTTGATATGTATGAGGTATGCAAAGGTGACTTTCCTGGTACATTCACTAAACATTGTGTAATAGCAAAGTATGAACAGAGCAACTTTCCCAGACTCATGAATGACAAATCTTTGTGCTATAATGTGACTAAGATTGTGAAAATCTGGATGACAAGTAAGAGTCTATCCTTTTAACTACTTGTGACAAAAGAAGTGAGATAGTGCCCCCTCTTCAAATTAGAGATGGAAAATGAAAGAGTAATATTGTAAAGAGGCTCTGACAGTGTTCGCCTAGCACATCTAAAATGGACAAGATTAGTGGACGACACTCTGTTTACCAGATCCCAAGAGTTGTCCTGGCCTTCACCCTTTAGCTGCTCTACGGGAATATACATTTACAGAGGGGACTCTGGGTTGGGGCCACAGAGTAAGCTGCTGGTGGACGGTGCAGTCTGGCAGGAGTAGTAAGGTAGAGGACTGTAAAACTCTAAAATCAGAATGCAAAAAAACAGACCGCAGTTAGACAACATGAAAATAAACAAGTAAATAACACAGGGACTGAACCAGGGTGTAACAAACTATATCTGTCAACTACCAGAAGGTAAACTGGGGATGTGGAGGTGTCCAACTGGCTGAAGCATGAAGCAGAGATCAGCAGATTCCCCACAAAATGTGACAAATCTCTTTATTTCTTAAAATGTTGTGCCACTGCAATTAGGAAAGCATGATCAATTAAGGGGAAGCCTTGTGTCATGTTTGACCGCTCCAATCAGAATAGCAATAGTGACCATATCAGTATTTTGTATAATAAAATAAATTAGAAAGCTGATTAGAAATTTTTACTAACATAATATAACATTCAATTTAAAGTCTTGTACTAACAGCAAATTTTTAGAGGATTTATGTGAGTACAAGTTTCAAGTAAAGAAAAAAAGAAAATCCCAGCCTGAAGAAGGCTCCACTTTACACATTTGTGCTTAATCAGAATAGGGCTCCATCATCTTCTGTGTTGCAGTAAATACGGCAGTAAACTACTGAGCTGCGGTTGAGGACTGACGTCAAGTAATTGAATGGAACAAGTAAATCCCTCAGAGAAAAAAAGATTGAAGTGCGGTTTTATAACTCATAAGAAACAAATCCAAATGGAACAATAAAGAAAATGCATAAAACCTGCCCAGGGATATTTAATAAGACTCTGGAAACTGTAGTCATATGGACCAGGCAGTAACCCCGAACATGTACCCTGTATGAATGACAAATCTGTAATAAGATGCTCCTAGTTGTGTGTTATCTTATAAGCATGGTATTTTCTGTGCAGGGTTCTTGTGTATATTTCTACCTTAATAATCATTGATCTGCCACGTGTAATCCCAGGAGCAGAACTGGCAGCCTTGTACAGAGCGAACACTGTGGATGTGGCGGTGCAGCACATATGTTTTCCATGATAGATGCTCGATTAATTGCAATATACCCATGACTTGCCGTACAAACAATGACTATTTATTCTACTGCTTGCAGTGTTTTAGTTATAGATGCGGGAAACAATTACATTTCCTTGAATGTAATTATATTTTGCCTCATATTAGAGGGAAGCAGATGTTTTTAGATTAACCCTATGCGCCTTTCAGAAGGATAACACTTTTAAAAATATAGGGTAGCATCATGTAACCTGTGCAGTTATTATCACTGCTGAACTGTGTGCCACCGGGTAGCTCCGATGATCCGGGCAACCTGAGTTATAGCCAGGGCCGCCATCAGGGCATTACTGCACTAACTGACATATGGGGCACGAGGAACAGAGGGGGCCCCCTCTCTTCTGCTCACCGTGCCCCAGCGGCAGGATTTTGCCAGTATAGTAGCTAAACCTGTGACCGAAATGCAGGTTCAATTAAACTCTATTACCGTGTGAGCCCAGCAATAGCTAAATACTGCCAGCCAATAGTGGGCTGGCAGCTGACAGAGCGCACGTCGCCGGCATTTGCACTTGAAATGCCTGGGGTGGACATCGATGCTGGACCCCGGCCAGGTAAGGAGAAAGTGTTATTTTTTTATTTTCATTGAAAGCGGCAAGCCGCAATATGTTTGGGCAGCAGGATGGAGATGCATGGACCATATGTCTCCATCCTGTCCCATCTGTCTCCTTCCTGCCTCATGATCCTGCACAATGTGACATGGTGCAGGATGGAGACACATGGTTCAGGATCATGAGACAGGATGGAGACAGATGGGGTACAGTGGAGACACAAGGGGCAGGATGGAGACATGGGGCAGGATAGAGACAGATGGTGCAGGATCATGGGCAGGATGGAGATATGGAGCAGGTTGGAGACAAATGGGGCAGGAACATGGGGAAGGATGGAGACAGATGGTGCCGGATCATGGGGCAGGATGGAGACAGATGGAGCAGGATCATGGGCCAGGATGGAGAAAGATGGGGCAGAATGGAGACAGATTGTGGAGAATTGAGACAGATGAGGCAGAATGGAGACACATGGGGCAGGATGGAGACAGATGGTGCAGGAATGAGGCAGGATGAAGACAGATAGGGAGGGAGACAGATAAGGAGAGCTGGAGACAGATGGAACAGGATGAAGACAGATGGGACAGGAATATGGGGAAGGATGGAGACATATGGTGCAATATCATGGGCAGGATGGAGACAGATATGGAGGTACTAGATTGTGGCCCGATTCTAACGCATCGGGTATTCTAGAATATGCATGTCCCCGTAGTATATGGACAATGATGATTCCAGAATTCGCGGAAGACTGTGCCCGTCGCTGATTGGTCGAGGCAACCTTTATGACATCATCGTCGCCATGGCAACCATTATGACATCATCGTCGCTGTGCCCGTTGCTGATTGGTCGAGGCCTGGCGGCCTCGACCAATCAGAGAGGCGGGATTTCCAGGACAGACAGACAGAAAGACAGAAAGACAGACAGACAGACAGACAGACAGACAGAAAGACAGACAGACGGAAAAACCCTTAGACAATTATATATACAGATGGAGGCAGATAGGACAGGATGGAGATAGATGGGGCAGGATGGAGATACATGGTGCAGAATTATGGGACAGGATGGAGACACATGGTGCAGGATCATGGAGCATGATGGAGACACATGGTGCAGGATCATGGGGCAGAATGTAGACACATGGTGAAGAATCATGGGGCAGGATGGAGGCACATGGTGCAGGATCATGGGGCAGGATAGAGACAGATGGTGCAGGACCATGGGGCAGGATGGAGACAAATGGAGCAGGATCATGGGGCAGGATGGAGACAGAGGGGGCAGGATGGAGACAGAGGGGGCAGGATCATGATGCAGGATGGAGACAGATGAGGCAGGATGGAGATAGATGGCGCAGGATCATGGGGAATGATGGAGACATTATTATTATTATTTATTTATATAACACCATTGATTCCATGGTGCTGTACATGAGAATGGGTTACATACAAATTACAGATATCTCTTACAGTAAGCAAACTAACAATTACAGACTGTTACAGAGGGGCAAGGACCCTGCCCTTGCAGACTTACATTCTAGAGGATGGTGGGGATGGAGACAATAGGTTGAGAGTTGCAGGAGCTCCGGTGTTGGTGAGGCAGTACCTCTGGTAGTGGTGAGTACCTGCTGTTAGCTTTCCTGAAGAGATGGGTTTTCAGGTTCCTTCTGAAGGATTCAAATGTGGTTGATAGTCGGACGTGTTGAGGCAAAGAATTCCAGAGGATAGGGGATATTCAGGAGAAGTCTTGGAGGCGGTTGGGTGAGGAGCGAATAAGTGTGGAGGAGAGAAGTAGGTCTTGGGAGGACCAGAGATTACGTGAGGGAAGATATCGGGAGATTAGTTCACATATATATGGAGGAGACAGGTTATGGATGGCTTTGTAGGTCAGTACTAGTAATTTGAACTAGATACACTGAGGGAATGGGAGCCAGTGAAGAGATTTGCAGATGGGGGAAGCGGAGGAGTAGCGAGGAGAGAGATGAATTAGTCAGGCAGCAGAGTTAAGGATGGACTGGAGAGGTGCAAGGGTGTTAGCAGGGAGGCTACAGAAAAGGATGTTGCAGTAGTCAAGGTGGGAGATAATGAGGGCATGCACAAGAGACATGGTACAGGATCATGGGGCAGGATGAACACGATGGAGAGAGAAGGGGCAGGATCATGGCACAGATAAGGCAGGATCATGGGACAGGATGGAGACAGATGGGACAGGAATATGGGGCAGTATGTAGACACATGGTGAAGGATCATGGGGCAGGATGGAGACACATGGTGCAGGATCATGGGGCAGGATAGAGACAGATGATGCAGGATGAATACGATGGAGAGAGATAGGACAGGATCATGGCACAGATAAGGCAGGATCATGGGCCAGATGGAGCAGGATCATGGGACGGATGGGGCAGGATGGAGATAGATGGGGCAGAAAGGAGACAGATGGGACAGGATGGGGAGATCATATGGGACAGGATAGGACATCACATGGGGAGAATGGATCATGAGAGGAGGATGGGAGGACATATGGATGGAGCCAGGAATGAGACACAAGGGGGCTAGGAAGGTGGATATTAGTACACTAGGGGCTTATTAAGAGATATTATTACTGCAGTCATGTATTTTATTTTTTGAGGATACTGTTTTCAATAGGGGGATGTTGTGGATTCTGTTTTTGGGCTCCCTCTGGTGGTTACAGATGGTACTGGGTGACTTGTGTTCTCTGCGGTCTCTGGTGTCCACCTGTTCTATCAGGATATGGGAGTTTCCTATTTAACCTGGCTTTCTTGTCATTTCCTCGCCGGCGATCAATGTAATCAGTGTGTCTTGTTACCTCTGCTTTCCGCTTCTGTAATCATCAGGATAAGCTAAGTTTTTGATTTTCCTGTTCCACGTTTTGCTTTATTTTTGTTTTAGTCCAGCTTGCAGTTATGTGATTCCTTGTTGCTGGTTGCTCTCGTGGGCTGATATTGCTCCTCATGTTCCATGAGTTGGCACATGAGTTCAGGTAATTTCAGGATGGTTTTTTGTAGGGTTTTTCGCTGACCGCGCAGTTCACTTTTGTATCCTCTGCTATCTAGTTTTAGCGGGCCTCATTTTGCTGAATCTGTTTTCATTACTACGTATGTGCTTTCCTCTCATTTCACCTTCATTACATGTGGGGGGCTGCTATTTCTGTGGGGTGTTTCTCTGGAGGCAAGAGAGGTCTTTGTTTCTTCTAATAGGGGAAGCTAGTCCTTCGGCTGGCGCGAGACGTCTAGAATCATCGTAGGCACGTTCCCCGGCTACTGCTAGTGTTGTGAATTAGGTTCAGGATCGCGGTCAGCTCAGTTTCCATCACCCTAGAGCTTGTTCTGTTTTTTTGTGTGCTTGTCCTTTTGTGATCCCCTGCCATTGGGATCATGACAGGGGGAGTCCTGTTACTGTGAAGAACGACACTATGTTACTTTTTTTCCTTCATCTGGTGTAGAGTAGAAGTTGGGAAAAAAATAAGTAATGTGCTCTGCAAGAGGTGCTCTAGATAACTGTGTTATTTCCTGCAGAAATGAGCCCTGGATGGAAAAAGTGATGGCGGTCTGTGCTGGATGAACATGAAAAGCGAAGATGAAGGACTTCACCTAGAGATGTCACTGGTGAGTCAGTGTGTTACCTGTACACTGACACTATACACTGTGTACTTTATACAGAGGTCCTGTGTACAACGTTACCAATGATCACTGTATTACCTTTACACTGACACTACATACAGAGTTCCTGTGTACAATGTCACCAGTGATCAATGTATTACCTGTACACTGACACTGTATATAGAGCTCCTGTGTATAATGTCACTGATCACTGTATTACCTGTACACGGACAATGCATACTATGTTCAGATCTCCTGTGTATAAAGGCACTTATGGTTATATTAGTATTGTGTTTTTTTGTCAATGACCAGTATTGTAGTATTCGGTCACTATTTGGTGGTACTATGTGGTCTGACCTGTTATGTTAACCAATTCAGTAACACAATGGACATAGCGGTCAGAACACATACAGTGATCTGACAAACACCCAAAATTAAAGAACGAGCTCTGAGACGTGGGAACTCTGCAGACCGCAATCCCTGATCCTATCAAACCACACTAAAGGTAGCCGTGGAGCGCTCCTGACCAGAACCTAGGCGCCTCGTCACAGCCTGAGAAACTAGCTATTCCTGAAGATAGAAAAATAAGACTACCTTGCCTCAGAGAAATTCCCCAAAGGAAAAGGCAGCCCCCCACATATAATGACTGTGAGTAAGATGAAAACACAAACATAGAGATGAAACAGATTTAGCAAAGTGAGACCCGACTAGCTGAATAGAACGAGGATAGGGAAGATAACTTTGCGGTCAGCACAAAAGCCTATAAATAACCACGCAGAGGGGACAAAAAGACCCTCCGCACCGACTAACGGTACGGAGGTCGTCCCTCTGCGTCTCAGAGCTTCCAGCAGGCGAGAAAAAAGCAATAAAGCAAGCTGGACTGAAAAATAGCAACAAAATAACAAAAGCAAAACTTAGCTTTGCAGAGCAGCAGGCCACAAGAAAGATCCAGGGAAAAAACCAGTCCAACACTGGAACATTGACAGGAAGCATGGATCAAAGCATCAGGTGGAGTTAAGTAGAGAAGAAGCTAACGAGCTCACCAGATCACCTGAGGGAGAAAACTCAGAAGCTGCAGTACCACTTTCCTCCACAAATGGAAGATCCCAGAGAGAATCAGCCGAAGTACCACTTGTGACCACAAGAGTGAACTCTGCCACAGAATTCACAACAGTACCCCCCCTTGAGGAGGGGTCACCGAACCCTCACCAGAGCCTCCAGGCCGACCAGGATGAGCCACATGAAAGGCACGAACAAGATCGGGAGCATGGACATCAGAGGCAAAAACCCAGGAATTATCTTCCTGAGCATAACCCTTCCATTTAACCAGATACTGGAGTTTCCGTCTTGAAACACGAGAATCCAAAATCTTCTCCACAATATACTCCAATTCCCCCTCCACCAAAACCGGGGCAGGAGGCTCAACAGATGGAACCATAGGTGCCACGTATCTCCGCAACAATGACCTATGGAATACGTTATGTATGGAAAAAGAATCTGGAAGGGTCAGACGAAAAGACACAGGATTAAGAACCTCAGAAATCCTATACGGACCAATAAAACGAGGTTTAAACTTAGGAGAGGAAACCTTCATAGGAATATGACGCGAAGATAACCAAACCAGATCCCCAACACGAAGTCGGGGACCAACACGGCATCTGCGATTAGCGAAACGTTGAGCCTTCTCCTGGGACAAGGTCAAATTGTCCACTACCTGAGTCCAAATCTGCTGCAACCTGTCCACCACAGTATCCACACCAGGACAGTCCGAAGACTCAACCTGTCCAGAAGAGAAACGAGGATGGAACCCAGAATTGCAGAAAAACGGTGAAACCAAGGTAGCCGAGCTGGCCCGATTATTAAGGGCGAACTCAGCCAAAGGCAAAAAGGACACCCAGTCATCCTGATCAGCAGAAACCAAGCACCTCAGATATGTTTCCAAGGTCTGATTGGTTCGCTCGGTCTGGCCATTAGTCTGAGGATGGAAAGCCGAGGAAAAAGACAAGTCAATGCCCATCCTACCACAAAAGGCTCGCCAAAATCTCGAAACAAACTGGGAACCTCTGTCAGAAACAATATTCTCTGGAATGCCATGCAAACGAACCACATGCTGGAAGAACAAAGGCACCAAATCAGAGGAGGAAGGCAATTTAGACAAGGGTACCAGATGGACCATCTTAGAAAAGCGATCACAGACCACCCAAATGACTGACATCTTTTGAGAAACGGGAAGGTCAGAAATAAAATCCATAGAGATATGTGTCCAAGGCCTCTTCGGGACCGGCAAGGGCAAAAGCAACCCACTGGCACGAGAACAGCAGGGCTTAGCCCGAGCACAAATCCCACAGGACTGCACAAAAGTACGCACATCCCGCGACAGAGAGGGCCACCAAAAGGATCTAGCCACTAACTCTCTGGTACCAAAGATTCCAGGATGACCAGCCAACACCGAACAATGAAGTTCAGAGATAACTCTATTCGTCCACCTATCAGGGACAAACAATTTCTCCGCTGGGCAACGATCAGGTTTATTAGCCTGAAATTTTGGCAGCACCCGCCGCAAATCAGGGGAGATGGCAGACACAATTACTCCTTCCTTGAGGATACCCGCCGGCTCAGATAAGCCCGGAGAGTCGGGTACAAAACTCCTAGACAGAGCATCCGCCTTCACATTTTTAGAGCCCGGAAGGTACGAAATCACAAAGTCAAAACGGGCAAAAAACAACGACCAACGAGCTTGTCTAGGATTCAAGCGCTTGGCAGACTCGAGATAAGTCAAGTTCTTATGATCAGTCAATACCACCACGCGATGCTTAGCTCCTTCAAGCCAATGACGCCACTCCTCGAATGCCCACTTCATGGCCAGCAACTCTCGGTTGCCCACATCATAATTTCGCTCAGCAGGCGAAAACTTCCTGGAAAAGAAAGCGCATGGTTTCATCACTGAGCCATCAGAAACTCTCTGCGACAAAACAGCGCCTGCTCCAATCTCAGAAGCATCAACCTCCACCTGGAACGGAAGAGAAACATCTGGTTGACACAACACAGGGGCAGAAGAAAAACGACGCTTCAACTCTTGAAAAGCCTCCACAGCAGCAGAAGACCAATTGACCACATCAGCACCCTTCTTGGTCAAATCGGTCAATGGTTTAGCAATACTAGAAAAATTGCAGATGAAGCGACGATAAAAATTAGCAAAGCCCAGGAACTTTTGCAGACTTTTCAGAGATGTCGGCTGAGTCCAATCATGGATGGCTTGGACCTTAACAGGATCCATCTCGATAGTAGAAGGGGAAAAGATGAACCCCAAAAATGAAACCTTCTGCACACCAAAGAGACACTTTGATCCCTTCACAAACAAAGAATTAGCACGCAGGACCTGAAAAACCGTTCTGACCTGCTTCACATGAGACTCCCAATCATCGGAGAAGATTAAAATGTCATCCAAGTACACAATCAGGAATTTATCCAGGTACTCTCGGAAGATGTCATGCATAAAGGACTGAAACACTGATGGATCATTGGCAAGTCCGAACGGCATCACGAGATACTCAAAATGACCCTCGGGCGTATTAAATGCAGTTTTCCATTTATCGCCCTGCTTAATTCGCACCAGATTATACACACCACGAAGATCTATCTTAGTGAACCAACTAGCCCCCTTAATCCGAGCAAACAAATCAGATAACAATGGCAAGGGGTACTGAAATTTAACCGTGATCTTATTTAGAAGGCGGTAATCTATACAAGGTCTCAGCGAACCATCCTTCTTGGCTACAAAAAAGAACCCTGCTCCTAATGGCGACGATGACGGGCGAATATGCCCCTTCTCCAGGGATTCCTTCACATAACTGCGCATAGCGGTGTGCTCAGGCATGGACAAATTAAACAATCGACCTTTTGGGAATTTACTACCAGGAATCAAATTGATAGCACAATCACAATCCCTATGCGGAGGTAGGGTATCGGACTTGGGCTCATCAAATACATCCCGGTAATCAGACAAGAACTCTGGGACCTCAGAAGGGGTGGATGACGAAATTGACAGAAATGGAACATCACCATGTACCACCTGACAACCCCAGCTGGAAA
Organism: Ranitomeya imitator; assembly: GCF_032444005.1. NCBI lineage: Eukaryota > Metazoa > Chordata > Amphibia > Anura > Dendrobatidae > Ranitomeya > Ranitomeya imitator. Next base: position 589,074,440 of record NC_091286.1, on the reverse strand, counting down.
CCGACATGGATTTCCAATCTAATACTGGATTATGGACTTGTAGCCATGGCAACCCCAAAACGACCACATCATGCAGATTATGCAACACCAGAAAGCGAATATCCTCCTGATGTGCAGGAGCCATGCACATGGTCAGCTGGGTCCAGTACTGAGGCTTATTCTTGGCCAAAGGTGTAGCATCAATTCCTCTCAATGGAATAGGACACTGCAAGGGCTCCAAGAAAAACCCACAACGCTTAGCATACTCTAAGTCCATCAAATTCAGGGCAGCGCCTGAATCCACAAATGCCATGACAGAATACGATGACAAAGAGCAGATCAAGGTAACGGACAGAAGAAATTTTGACTGTACCGTACCAATGGTGGCAGACCTAGCGAACCGCTTAGAGCGCTTAGGACAATCAGAGATGGCATGAGTGGAATCACCACAGTAGAAACACAGACCATTCAGACGTCTGTGTTCTTGCCTTTCAGCTCTGGTCAAAGTCCTATCACACTGCATAGGCTCAGGCCTGTGCTCAGAGGACACCGCCAGATGGTGCACAGCTTTGCGCTCACGCATGCGCCGATCGATCTGAATGGCCAAAGACATAGATTCATTCAGACCATCAGGCATAGGAAATCCCACCATGACATCTTTAAGGGCTTCAGAGAGACCCTTTCTGAAAATCGCTGCAAGCGCAGCTTCATTCCATTGAGTGAGTACAGACCACTTTCTAAATTTTTGACAGTATACCTCTATCTCATCCTGACCCTGACACAAAGCCAGCAAATTTTTCTCTGCCTGATCCACTGAATTAGGCTCATCGTACAGCAATCCGAGCGCCAGGAAAAACGCATCAATATTACTTAATGCAGGATCTCCCGGCGCAAGAGAAAATGCCCAATCCTGAGGGTCGCCACGCAAAAAAGAAATAATAATTCTCACTTGTTGAGCTGGGTCACCAGAGGAGTGAGGTTTCAAGGCCAAAAACAGTTTGCAATTATTTTTGAAATTCACAAACGTGACTCTATCACCATAAAACAAATCAGCAATAGGAATTCTTGGTTCTAACATAGGCTTTTGAACCACCAAATCTTGAATCTTTTGCACATTTATAACGAGATTATCCATTGAAGAGCACAGACCCTGAATCTCCATGTCCACACCTGTGTCCTGAACCACCCAAATGTCTAGGGGAAAAAAAGACAAAACACAGTGCAAAGAAAAAAAAATGGTCTCAGAACTTCTTTTTTCCCTCTATTGAGAATCATTAGCACTTTGGCTTCCTGTACTGTTATGTTAACCAATTCAGTAACACAATGGACATAGCGGTCAGAACACATACAGTGATCTGACAAACACCCAAAATTAAAGAACGAGCTCTGAGGCGTGGGAACTCTGCAGACCGCAATCCCTGATCCTATCAAACCACACTAAAGGTAGCCGTGGAGCGCTCCTGACCAGAACCTAGGCGCCTCGTCACAGCCTGAGAAACTAGCTATTCCTGAAGATAGAAAAATAAGCCTACCTTGCCTCAGAGAAATTCCCCAAAGGAAAAGGCAGCCCCCCACATATAATGACTGTGAGTAAGATGAAAACACAAACATAGAGACGAAACAGATTTAGCAAAGTGAGGCCCGACTAGCTGAATAGAACGAGGATAGGGAAGATAACTTTGCGGTCAGCACAAAAACCTATAAATAACCACGCAAAGGGGACAAAAAGACCCTCCGCACCGACTAACGGTACGGAGGTCGTCCCTCTGCGTCTCAGATCTTCCAGCAGGCGAGAAAAAAGCAATAAAGCAAGCTGGACTGAAAAATAGCAACAAAATAACAAAAGCAAAACTTAGCTTTGCAGAGCAGCAGGCCACAAGAATGATCCAGGGAAAAAACCAGTCCAACACTGGAACATTGACAGGAAGCATGGATCAAAGCATCAGGTGGATTTAAGTAGAGAAGAAGCTAACGAGCTCACCAGATCACCTGAGGGAGAAAACTCAGAAGCTGCAGTACCACTTTCCTTCACAAACGGAAGATCCCAGAGAGAATCAGCCGAAGTACCACTTGTGACCACAGGAGTGAACTCTGCCACAGAATTCACAACACTGACCATGGTGTGGCTGTATTTGTTCCTTATATGTAGCATTATTCGGTCACTGTGGTGGTAATATGTAATCTGGTCATGGTGTGGCGGTATTTATTCCTTGTATGTAGTATTATTTGTTCATTGTGGTGGTAAAATGTTGCCTAGTCATGGTGCGGTGGTATTTGTCCCTTGTATGTGATATTATTGGTCATTTTAAACATTGAAAAATAAATAAAAATATACCTAAACTGTATTGGATATTTTAACAAATGATTAATAGGATTGAGTAGAGTAGGGCTCGGCCAAAAGAGTCTACCTTGTCGTGGTGGTGGATTAAAAAATATTTTGGCCAAAAGAAAAGCTGCTGGCTATGTGTGTGATCTGGTGATGGGAACTGTTAATGTGTGATTGGTGAGGATGTGGTGCAGAAATAGAGTTTTTCCAAGAAAGGGCAGTGGGACTGTGGACAGTTCGAGGGGTGGAGGCAGGGTTGGGTTGGAGCCTGGGTGGAGTCTTAAGGGGGACCTGAAAATTTTGTCAGTATAGGACCCCGAATTACCTAGTGGCAGCCCTGCTTACAGCATATAGGATGTGAAGGCAGCCCTATTGGATCTAGCAACGCCATCTAATTTATTGATTAGATAATACAGATAAGTGAATCGATGTTAAATTAATTAAGATTACTCCTAATTTTAGAACAAAAGTGCCAAATCTAATAAATCCCAATTTTTAGCATTTGATTTACATTAAATTTTGAGGACCAGGTTATAAAAAAATTAACTATTACATTCATCTCACTGTGACCATCCTCATTCCTGTCTCGCTAAGTACTCGCCTTCCGATCACTCCTCTTTGGCCTTCTTGTTCAATGAAATGTGCCATGCCCTTGCATGACAACTTATGCCTGGTAAACACATGCCCCACATGATGGTGAAGGTCCTAAAGAATGTCAGACAGAAGATAAAAGAGAGAATGAAGTAAAGTTGATCGGACGTCTTGTAGCTATGGGAGAATATAGGAAAAAAATAACCCCTTCCAGGGTAAGATTTAATTCAAACAGAAATTTTTGGATCTGATTTGAAGTTCTCAACAATAGTTGACTGAATTTCGGTCGAATTTAGCAGATTTGCTCACGTATACTAAACAGTCTTATGTGAGCAACTGTCTTGCATTTTTATTTGGACACTACAGTATAAACTTATAATATTTAGGTACTGTATAGTTCACCATCTGGAACGTGGGACTTTTATAGACATTAAAGAGTGGGGTCACCCATTTGGGACCTTCCTCAATAAGGTAGCGCTTAAACACATAGAATGAGCTTATCTCACCCTGGAGATCTTAACTTGTACACGTGGAAAAATTCTGATTAATTCCTCAGAATTGTATCACCAACATTAGCTTCTTTTGTATACTTTTTCAGACTGAAACCACCACAGCCATTAGTTGATTACCAAACGTCTAACTTAAGAAAATTCTTCTCATCAACTATTATTTCCAGGAGTTCTAAAGCCAGAGCCATGGACAAACTGGTATGAATTTAGGAAGATGCTGCTTGCCATATATTCAGTGGGACCTCCACAAATCCTGAAGATAAAAGAGTGCAGAGTTACTTTACCATTGTGCCGTTCGAAATCAAAGTGAAGAAGCCTTAATATTCAAGGTTGGTAGGAGAGATGCCATATCCTAGCAATATGCCAGAACTTTATAAGACGTGAGTAGCCATTTCACTTAATGTATTAGTCAGCACTACATATCAACCATATACTGAACATCCATCTTCCACTCTGTAATAAAATGTTGCCTATAAACTTATGGGTAACAAATGAGTTTGATCATTTTCTTTTCTCTTTTTCTATATTTCAATTGTTGGTATCCTAAGGACAAGGGTTTTATTAGATTCAATTATTCTTCTACCTTTATCGTCTTTATATATTTATTCGTTTCTTTCTGCTTTTTTGTTTTTAAATTAGTTTCTTTAAAAAATCTAATAAGAAGTTATTACAGCTATGTCTAATATATCCACATGTAGGCGTAGAGAAGATGAATATAAAACTGTATCCTGAAGCATAAGTTTAACAAAGTTAATATATTATTAGAGAATTTATAGCAATTCTTCACTATATATCAGTCAGACAAATCATTCACCAAACTATCTCCAGGTTTTTTGAGATTTTTTTAATCAATTTCACATACAGTATCTTGTATATTTTCGAAGTTGCAGGCTACTACCAGCATTTATTCATACAGAATCTCTAAGTTTATTTTTCCCATATATGTTTAATTTACATTGTCTTATGTTAAAACTAGATGACAAATGTACTGAATCAGCAGAAAATGGAATATAATGTTTATGTTTGTTATGTTTGTGTATATACAAGTAGATTTTTGAATGTGTGTATGAAACGTGTAAACATATTGCATGTGTGTCTTTGTATTTGTGCATTGTGTATATGCAACACCCGCTAGGGCCATGGGGTACTTGGAACCGAATTGGATAGTTCTTAAAGGGGTGGTCACTGAAGCAGAGACCCGGTCCGTGGTCCTGGGCATGCAATTAAAAGGGATGAGGTAATGTTTGTAGGGGATTGTTCGTGACGCCACCTGTGGTATTCAGCTATAGATGGCCGACGCTGCTTAAAGGGACTGCTGGGGCTGATGGTGATGCAGCTATGATGGTCCTGCTCCCCACAGGTGGAGCGGGGCCCCAGCGCTACCAGAACGGTCTATGAGGGGTTGTGGACTTTGGGGTGCAGGATGATTGGCGGACACAGGCACTGTAGTTTCTTTACCTTTAATTGTAAGTGCAGTCTAGAGCACAGGTACAGGTGGTATTGGACATCTGGGCAGCCTGGAAGCAGTTCAGAATCCCCCTAGCCAGGTAGGGTTGGAAGCCTCCCTACTGCGCTGTTCTTTAGGTACTTGATGCCTTAAGCTGTCTTCAAGATCCTCTCTTAGTCTGCCCTTTTGGTGGAACACTACCAGCATGGTAGGCAGCTTGAGCCTTATCCTAATGTCACTCTCTCATGGTGACTCCGGGCTCTCTAGTTTGCTGCTGTGCCTTCAGGCGTCAGCTGTGGCCAGGAGACCTGCAATCTCCTGTTCTCCGGATTCAGTTGCTGGGCATGCAGTTCCCACACAAACACGGACTCCGGTGTCCAGTCTGTTGCGCTCAGTCCTGGGGTGAGCTCAATCACAGCTCCTATCACCAGCTTCTCCTCACTTGTTTCCTCTTCCTTAACTGTCTCTGACTGACTAACTAACCCCACCTGCAGACCAGAACTTATCAGGGAAGTTCCCCTGAAACTGGGGCTAGAGCTCCCCCTTCTGTTCTGGAGTCAGGAAAATGTTGCATGCTAGTGTTACCTGTTAAGGGGATCCCTTTTTGCTTCCAGGCATGGCATCACCCCGTGTGAGGGAGGCCACTGTCGCATCCGGACTCCTGGGGTGCCGCATATGTATATGTGTAATGTATGCTATACTGTTATGAATGTGTGAGTGTGCAAAATAACAGAAGAAGCAAATAACTAATTAAGGAAGACGCCACAGCCACACCCAACTGGTCTTTGTACAAACTAGAAAAGTCCCTAGCCGCACAATTAAAAAACACCACTTCAAAGCTGACTCCCTAAAGGCCAACGAGGGGTCATAGTGCCACCCCTCATCTCTACACTTGCATTGCTGAAAAATGTTACCAATCTCACGTGTTTGCAAATGTTATCCTTGAAGTGGAAGTTGACCGGCTGCATCCAATTTCCCTCTGGCTCAAGTAAAGGTATGTCTGTCGTGTATAGTGCTGTTTTTTTGTTCTGTTTGTGCAAGATGAGTATAAATAGCCCTTCCCAAGACGTAATAGGACAGAATAAAATGGGAAAGGGAGAGACAAAAATTAACAAGAGTTGGACAGAGACCATGCAGGCTGTGGCTCAAGAGAGAGGGAAACCAACCACACAGCAAGATGTCTCCTGATCAAGTCCTGAAACCGAGCCATGACATAGATGGTACATGTGTATTATGTATATAAATTATGTATATTTATATACATAATAGATGGTGGTGCAATTCTATCGCATTGGGTATTCTAGAATATACATGTCCACGTAGTATGTTGCCCAGCCACGTAGTATATTGCCCAACCACGTACTATATTGCCCAGTCAAGTAGCATATTGCCCAGCCACGTAGTATATTGCCCAGTCACGTAGTATATTGCCCAATCACGTACTATATTGCCCAGTCACATACTATATTTCCCAGCCACATAGTATATTGCCCAGCCACATAGTATATTGCCCAGCCACATAGTATATTGCCCAGCCACATAGTATATTGCCCTGTCACGTAGTATATTGCCCAGTCACATACTATATTTCCCAGCCACATAGTATATTGCCCAGCCACATAGTATATTGCCCAGCCACGTAGTATATTGCCCAGCCACGTAGAATATTGCCCAGCCACGTAGTATATTGCCCAGCCACGTAGTATATTGCCCAGTCACATAGTATATTGGCCAGCTACATAGTATAATGCCCAGTCACATACTATATTGCCCAGTCACATACTATATTGCCCAGCCACATAGTATGTTGCCCAGCCACGCAGTATATTGCCCAGCCACATAGTATATTGCCCAGCCACATAGTATATTGCCCAGTCACATAGTATATTGGCCAGCTACATAGTATAATGCCCAGTCACATACTATATTGCCCAGTCACATACTATATTGCCCAGCCACATAGTATGTTGCCCAGCCACGCAGTATATTGCCCAGCCACATAGTATATTGCCCAGCCACATAGTATATTGCCCAGTCACATAGTACAGTGGGGCAAAAAAGTATTTAGTCAGTCAGCAATAGTGCAAGTTCTACCACTTAAAAAGATGAGAGGCGTCTGTAATTTACATCATAGGTAGACCTCAACTATGGGAGACAAACTGAGAAAAAAAAAATCCAGAAAATCACATTGTCTGTTTTTTTATCATTTTATTTGCATATTATGGTGGAAAATAAGTATTTGGTCAGAAACAAACAATCATGATTTCTGGCTCTCACAGACCTGTAACTTCTTCTTTAAGAGTCTCCTCTTTCCTCCACTCATTACCTGTAGTAATGGCACCTGTTTAAACTTGTTATCAGTATAAAAAGACACCTGTGCACACCCTCAAACAGTCTGACTCCAACCTCCACTATGGTGAAGACCAAACAGCTGTCAAAGGACACCAGAAACAAAATTGTAGCCCTGCACCAGGCTGGGAAGACTGAATCTGCAATAGCCAACCAGCTTGGAGTGAAGAAATCAACAGTGGGAGCAATAATTAGAAAATGGAAGACATACAAGACCACTGATAATCTCCCTCGATCTGGGGCTCCACGCAAAATCCCACCCCGTGGGGTCAGAATGATCACAAGAACAGTGAGCAAAAATCCCAGAACCACGCGGGGAGACCTAGTGAATGAACTGCAGAGAGCTGGAACAAATGTAACAAGGCCTACCATAAGTAACACATTACGCCACCATGGACTCAGATCCTGCAGTTCCAGACGTGTCCCACTGCTTAAGCCAGTGCATGTCCGGGCCCGTCTGAAGTTTGCTAGAGAGCATTTGGATGATCCAGAGGAGTTTTGGGAGAATGTCCTATGGTCTGATGAAACCAAACTGGAACTGTTTGGTAGAAACACAACTTGTCGTGTTTGGAGGAAAAAGAATACTGAGTTGCATCCATCAAACACCATACCTACTGTAAAGCATGGTGGTGGAAACATCATGCTTTGGGGCTGTTTCTCTGCAAAGGGGCCAGGAAGACTGATCCGGGTACATGAAAGAATGAATGGGGCCATATATCGTGAGATTTTGAGTGCAAACCTCCTTCCATCAGCAAGGGCATTGAAGATGAAACGTGGCTGGGTCTTTCAACATGACAATGATCCAAAGCACACCGCCAGGGCAACGAAGGAGTGGCTTCGTAAGAAGCATTTCAAGGTCCTGGAGTGGCCTAGCCAGTCTCCAGATCTCAACCCTATAGAAAACCTTTGGAGGGAGTTGAAAGTCCGTGTTGCCAAGCGAGAAGCCAAAAACATCACTGCTCTAGAGGAGATCTGCATGGAGGAATGGGCCAACATACCAACAACAGTGTGTGGCAACCTTGTGAAGACTTACAGAAAACGTTTGACCTCTGTCATTGCCAACAAAGGATATATTACAAAGTATTGAGATGAAATTTTGTTTCTGACCAAATACTTATTTTCCACCATAATATGCAAATAAAATGATAAAAAACAGACAATGTGATTTTCTGGATTTTTTTTTCTCAGTTTGTCTCCCATAGTTGAGGTCTACCTATGATGTAAATTACAGACGCCTCTCATCTTTTTAAGTGGTGGAACTTGCACTATTGCTGACTGACTAAATACTTTTTTGCCCCACTGTATATTGCCCTGTCACGTAGTATATTGCCCAGTCACGTAGTATATTGCCCTGTCATGTAGTATATTGCCCAGTTACGTATTATATTGCACAGCCTGCGTAGTATATTGCATAGCCCGCATAGTATATTGCACAACCCGCGTAGTATATTGCACAGCCCACGTAGTATATTGTCCAGCGTGCATAGTATATTGCACAGCCCATGTAATATATTGCCCAGCCCGCATTGTATATTGCCCAGCCCGCAGAGTATATTGCACAGCCCATGTAGTATATTGCCCAGCCACGTAGAATATTGCCCAGCCACGTAGTATATTGCCCAGCCACGTAGTATATTGCCCAGTCACATAGTATATTGGCCAGCTACATAGTATAATGCCCAGTCACATACTATATTGCCCAGTCACATACTATATTGCCCAGCCACATAGTATGTTGCCCAGCCACGCAGTATATTGCCCAGCCACATAGTATATTGCCCAGCCACATAGTATTTTGCCCAGTCACATAGTATATTGACCAGTCACATAGTATATTGCCCTGTCACGTAGTATATTGCCCAGTCACGTAGTATATTGCCCTGTCATGTAGTATATTGCCCAGTTACGTATTATATTGCACAGCCTGCGTAGTATATTGCATAGCTCGCATAGTATATTGCACAACCCGCATAGTATATTGCACAGCCCATGTAATATATTGCCCAGCCCGCATTGCATATTGCCCAGCCCGCAGAGTATATTGCACAGCTCATGTAGTATATTGCCCAGCCCACGTAGTATATTGCCAGCACGCGTAGTATAATGCAAAACCCGCGTAGTACATTGCCCAGCCCGCGTAGTATATTGCACAGCCCATGTATTATATACAGTTAGGTCCATATATATTTGGACAAAGACAACATTTTTCTAATTTTGGTTATAGACATTACCACAATGAATTTTAAACAAAACAATTCAGATGCAGTTGAAGTTCAGACTTTTAGCTTTCATTTGAGGGTATCCACATTAAAATTGGATGAGGGTTTTAGGAGTTTCAGCTCCTTAACATGTGCCACCCTGTTTTTAAAGGGACCAAAAGTAATTGGACAGATTCAATAATTGTAAATAAAATGTTCATTTTTAGTACTTGGTTGAAAACCCTTTGTTGGCAATGACTGCCTGAAGTCTTGAACTCATGGACATCACCAGATGCTGAGTTTCCTCCTTTTTGATGCTCTGCCAGGCCTTCACTGCGGTGGTTTTCAGTTGCTGTTTGTTTGTGGGCCTTTCTGTCTGAAGTTTAGTCTTTAACAAGTAAAATGCATGCTCAATTGGGTTGAGATCAGGTGACTGACTTGGCCATTCAAGAATATTCCACTTCTTTGCTTTAAAAACTCTTGGGTTGCTTTAGCTTTATGTTTTGGGTCATTGGTCGTCGTTTAATACTAGAGATGGACAATTAGTTTGTCTGCATTTGGCTGGATCTGAGCACACAGTATGTCTCTGAATACCTCAGAATTCATTCGGCTGCTTCTGTCCTATGTCACATCATCAATAAACACTAGTGACCCAGTGCCACTGGCAGCCATGCATGCCCAAGCCATCACACTGCCTCCGCCGTGTTTTACAGATGATGCGGTATGCTTTGGATCATGAGCTGTACCACGCCTTCGCCATACTTTTCTCTTTCCATCATTCTGGTAGAGGTTGATCTTGGTTTCATCTGTCCAAAGAATGTTCTTCCAGAACTGTGCTGGATTTTTTAGATGTTTTTTAGCACAGTCCAGTCTAGCCTTTTTCTTCTTTATGCTTATGAGTAGCTTGCACCGTGCAGTGAACCCTCTGTATTTATTTTCATGCAGTCTTGTCTTTATGGTAGATTTGGATATTGATACACCGACCTCCTGGAGAGTGTTGTTCACCTGGTTGGCTGTTGTGAAGGGGTTTCTGTTCACCATGGAGATTATTCTGCGAGCATCCACCACTGTTGTCTTCCGTGGGCGCCCAGGTCTTTTTGCATTTATCAGTACACCAGTGCTTTCTTTCTTTCTCAGGATGTACCAAACTGTAGATTTTGCCACTCCTAATATTGTAGCAATTTCTCGAATGAGTTTTTTCTGTTTTCGCAGCTTAAGGATGGCTTGTTTCACCTGCATGGAGAGCTCCTTTGACCGCATGTTTACTTCACAGCAAAACCTTCCAAATGCAAGCACCACACCTCAAATCAACTCCAGGCCTTTTATCTGCTTAATTGAGAATGACATAATGAAGGGATTGCCCACACCTGTCCATGAAATAGCCTTGGAGTCAATTGTCCAATTACTTTTGGTCCCTTTAAAAACAGGGTGGCACATGTTAAGGAGCTGAAACTCCTAAACCCTTCATCCAATTTTAACGTGGATACCCTCAAATGAAAGCTGAACATCTGAACTTCAACTGCATCTGAATTGTTTTGTTTAAAATTCATTGTGGTAATGTCTGTAACTAAAATGAGAAAAATGTTGTCTCTGTCCAAATATATATGGACCTAACTGTAGCAATGTGGACATCATATCCTTGCTAAAAAAAAGAATTTAAAAAAAAAAAGGTTATATACTCACCCTCCGTTAGCTCCTGGATCCAGGAAGCATTTACCAATGCTCCTCGCATGCTCCGGTCTCAAGAATGCATTGCGATCTTGCGAGATCGCAATGCATGGACTGGTTACCGGAGCATCGTGAGGAGCGGGAAAGGCACCAGAAGGTGAGTATATGATGATTTTTTATTTTTTTTATTATTTTTAACATTAGATCTTTTTCCTATTGACGCTGCATAGACAGCATCAATAGTAAAACAATAGGTCACACAGGGTTAATAGCAGCGGTAATGGAGTGCGTTACACTGCAGCATAATGCGGTCCATTAGCGCTGCCATTAACCCTGTGTGAGCGCTGACTGGAGGGGAGTACGGAGCGGGCACTGACTGTGGGGAGGAAGGAGCGGCCATGTTGCCGCCGGACTGCGCCCGTCACGACCAATCAGCGACTTGAATTTCCATGACAGACAGAAGCCGCGGCCAATGAATATCAGACAGACGGAAGTGACCCTTAGACAATTATATAGTAGATTTTTCAAACATAGATGTTAATGTTTTTTTTATCAATTAATAAAATGTGAAGTAAATGAACAAAAGAGAGAAATATTAATAAAGAAATAAAGTTAATATTTGGAGTGATCCCCCTTTGCTTTTAAAACAGCATTGATACATGAATACTTCTTGTTAAACTTGCACATAGTTTTGAAGGAACTAAGCATTGAAGTTTTTCCAAACATCTAACCACAGAGAGATGAGCGGATTAGGCAAATTTTGAATTCACTGAGAAATTCTAATTTGTGGAAAAGTTTTTCTCCTCTAAATTTAATGCCCTTTATTATGTTCAGGGTCTCTCCAGACCCAAGAGCATAATAAACTAATTATGCATAAAAGAAAGAAAAAGTCTTTATACTCACCGCTCGCTTTCAGGAACTTTCGTGACTCACCATCACCCATCTGGTGTTTGTCTCATAATCTGATACCAGCCACTCTTGCTTAAATCCCTGGGACTCTCAGAGTGAGTCAGGACTTCTGGATTTTATGAGGCTTGGGATGGTTTGTGACATCATGACCTTGTACCTGCATGCACAGACCCGTTCCAGCTTGTATGTTGTAAAAACACCTTAGCTCCCCTGATTCTACCACTGTTGCCTTTGCTTTATGTATCTCCATTGTAAAGATATTGACATCTATTAATTTTAGAGTTCAATATGTGAAATCTCCACTAGCAGTTTAAATGAGCATATTTTTTCAGAGTTTTCTCTGTGGGCATACAATCACCTCTCCCCTAGCAGTCTCAAACACTGTCAAGCTATGATTGACAGCACCTAGAAGGTATTGGTGAAAGTGCACACCCACACTGAAAACTCTAAATAAATGCTCAGTTGAGCTGCAATAAGAAATTTCACATTTTGCCCTCCAAAAGCAATAAATGTGAACATCACTGCAATGTTGCAATGCAGCACAATATGGAAAAAAGTGGACTTGCTCAGGGATAGCGATGAGCGAACCTGAACTTCAAAGTTCGGGGTTCATACAGGGCACTTATTGTCCGATGCTGAACTCCGAACACGGACTTCTCCCAGAATGTTCAGAGCTCGAGGGGAAGTCCGGGAGAGGAGAGATAATTTTCTAGCTCCAAAGTTCAGGTCCCCATTGTTGTAAATGGGATTTGGGTACAGGTTAAAGTTCGGGTCAAGTTCTGGTACCCAAACAAAACTTTGGACTAAAGTTGGGGTTGGCCTTTAGATCTCGAAATTCCATGGGTCTGCTCATCACTACTCAGGGACTTTTAAAAAGTAATTTACTCAAAATTTGTGTACAAGTGACAATTCCCTTTTAAGAATTATCTTCAGTGTAAAGAAGAACAAAGAATCTTGGACGTGATGATATGGTCCATTCCCGATCGCAACATCATCGAATCTGTGTGTGATTACAAGAAAAGACTGAAGTATGTGAGCAAGCCTACATCCACCGAAAATCTGCGGTTACTAGTTCTCCAAGATGTTTGGAACAACCTTCCTGCCGAGTCTCTTCAAAAACCTGTGCACAAGTGCACCCTGATGACTTGATGCCATTTTGAAGGCAAAGGGCGGTGATGTCAAACATTGATCTGATTTAGATTTCTCTTTCGTTCACTTTGCATTTTATTAATTGATAACAATAAACTATTCCCACTTCTGTTTTGGAAAGCATTTTTCATTCTCCAACACTTTTGCTATGACTGCCTAAAATTTTTGCACAGTACATGAGCCGCTTTGCTAAAGTTAGCACTTTTTTAAAAAGTGACTATTCTAAGTTTGCTTTGGCTCGAAGTTAGGCTACGTTCACTTTAGTAGCGTCGGGAAACGCAGCGGCGACGCATGCGTCATGCGCCCCTATATTTAACATGGGGGGCGCATGGACATGCGTTGTGCTGCGTTGTGCGACGCATGCGTTTTTTATGCCGCAAGCGTCGGGCAAAGAAAACGCAACAAGTTGCATTTTTTTTGCATCGAAATTTCGGCAAAAAAGGACGCATGCGTCACAAAACGCAGCGATTTAGCGTGCGTTTTGGTGTGCGTTTTTATTTGCGTTGTGCGTTGCGTCGCCGACACAGCGGCGCACAACGCAAATATGAACGTAGCCTTATATGGTTGTAGAAAATCTGCCTCTTTGACTTCAATACCTCGCCCAGTCAATAAAGTGAAACTCAAAAACACAAACAAGTTGAGTCATTGAGTACTTTCATAAACTGCTCGGCAATGATCAAGATGTCCAAGGAATCTTGACACCTGGATACGTTGATGTGATGAATGCCTCCATATATAATCTGTTCTTGCATGTCATATTTTGTATTATGCTGCAAACAATGATAAACTATTTTTCATTCAGAATGAGTCTAATAATTTATTGGATTTCAAGTTTATGATGTCATGAGACAAGTGTACATGGAATGCTAAAAACAAGTTTGAAAGTCGTGTTATTTTCTTAGAAGTGGAACTCAAAAACAAGAACAAAAGTGAAGAAACATTTTTGTCCGGACATGTGAAGAACGATATTGTACAAATGATATTGTAATGAGAAACCAAGTATATCCTGGGCCGTAGCTAAATCTAATCCTTACTTTGCGTTCTGCCCATTCAGAATACATAATTCACCTTCTTCTTCTACATGCTGAAAACTGACTGTCCTGTCATGTCACCTCTTATTCAATGGTGTGCAACAATCAGGGTAGGGTCACACAAAAAATCATTCCTTTCTATCCAGAAAAGTGGGACAATTTTTTATCACTTGTCATCTGGGTATAATTCTTATTGCTACAGCAGCAGCTATTAATCAATTACAGGAACATTTACACTTTCCTATGTTACAGAATTGCAATGTACCCGTAAATATCAGATGATATATTGTGGCTCTGCATTGCATCTGATATTTTTCATGCACCCATAGACTTGAATGGGTGAGTCTCACTCAATTTATGGAAGAAATCAGTGGACACTGCAGTTTTTTTTCACATGCAGATGCGGTCACTGAAAAATATCTCTCATCTGCACTGCCCCATTGAATAACATTGGTCCAAGTGCAGTCTATTTTTCCACAGAAACAACTCTACCGAAAATACGGTCTTGTGATGGAACCATTAGCGTGGTTTATCCAAATGATCACTGATGTCCCCTGAAGCTTTTAGGGTATATGCACACGATCGGTAAATGCTGTGGGTTGGACGCTGTGTACTTGTGCGGTGTCCAACCCAGAGTGTCCAGATGTTACAGCATAGTGGATGGGATTTCAGGAAATGGGACGGGATTTCCAGAGACGCCCGCGGCTCACCAGCAGAGACGGACATGCGGCACGTCTCTCCTGACTGCAGCATGTCTATTTATCTTGTGGAGACATGAGCCTCCGCAAGATAACTTTCACCTGTTCAATGTATTGGATGTGGTGAATGAATGAACATATGTGGATTCACCTGCGTTCATTAGCCGGTAGCGCTTTGGACGGCGTGGACATGCTCTACATTCAAAGCGCTACTGATTACTGAACATGTGCACATACCCTTAGACTTTTGAGATTTACACCTCCTCAAAAAATAAATTAATCAGGGAAAAAAGGATCCATTCAAATTAAACATTAAGTGCATGTGCTAAACAATACCAGGGCCTCTGTGCCTAAACTATACTAAAACAGAGAGATTGCGCTCACCTAATAGGATAAAAGTGAAGATATGCCTTTGTAAATACTTACACAAAGTGTCTAGGAGCTTAAATGGAGTAGACCTGCTCAAATGTCACCACTCCGATGACTTCATTTCGCCATATGCTTCTTCAAGCTCCTAGATACTGTATGTAAGTATTTACAAAGGTATATCTTCACTTTTATCCTATTAGGTGAGCGCAATCTCTCTATCTTAGTATAGTTTAGGCACAGAGGCCCTGGTATTGTTTAGCACATACACTTTATATGGGGATCATAGGCTGTATCTATATACATTAAATAATGGAATAGTGATATAAATATTGAAACATTACCAAATCTATGAGCTTTTGTCTATTTGGATTTATTGGATGTATTGACTTGCACTTGTCACTTTTTGTTAGTCCTGCTGGAATTTTTACTACTGTTTTAAATATTGGAAATAAATACTGGTTATTTTAAATTATTTAATTTGAATGGATCCTCCTTTCCCTGATTAATTTATTTTTTGGGGAGGTGTAGGTATCATATAGTTGAGGATTACACTACTATTAGACTGTGTTTATAAACCTTAGACTTTTGAGGCAGAAAACTCCTTAGGTTTCATACACACTAACATTAATAACTTGGCAGGTTGTGTATATCCATGTACATGGCAGTTCTGTGTTCAGAGTATGTGCAAAGGATAGAGATGTATTCTCTTCGTATTGTATTGCACCTCCTTAATTATATTGCATCTGTTAGAAAGCGCCATGAATCTTTCCTATAAGATATTTTTTCCTTGAAATTGGAGGCATATAGGACTATAGTAAGACCCTGCAGACTGCTTTAGGTGCAGTATTATGGCACCATTGAAGTAACATATTAGTAACATATTTAGTAGTCGTACACAGCAGTCATAACTAGGGTTCAGCGAAACAGATCGGACAAATTTAAAAATCGCCGAATTTCGTGAAAGTCGGGTTTCATGAAACCCGACCCGATCCTAGTGTGGGATCGGCCATGAGGTCGGCGATCTGTGTGCAAAAGTTGCGTTTCATATGACGCTTTCAGTGTCATTTTTCATCCAATGAAGGAGGACACAGAGTGTGGGCAGCGTGATGACATAGGTCTCGGTCCTCACCATCTTAGAGAAGGGCATGACAGTGATTGGCTTGCTTTCTGCGGCATCACAGGGGCTATAAAGGGGCATGCACGCCGGCCACCATCTTACTTCTGCCGATCTTAGCATAGGGAGAGGTTGCTGCCGCTTCGTCAGAAGAAGGGATATAGTTAGGGAGGGAAGATTAACTCCCAAACTGCTTGTGCTGTAGCGATTTCCACTGTCCAACACCACCATTTGTTTGCAGGGACAGTGGAGGCTATATTTCTGTGCATCAGCTCTGTAGCTTATTAGGCTGCCTGATAAGGCTCCCTGATAGCTGCATTGCTGTTTGTACGCTGCTGTGCAAACCAACTGCTTTTTTAATAGCAAAATTCCTGTTGCTCCTTCATGCACAGTTATCTTGTTTATTTGTCCACACTTTTGTGTGCAGCAGTCCTTTTTATTGCTGCCATACTTTTCCTGGGATCATTGTAGGGAGATTGAAATTGTACCACAGTCCTTGTATTTTTTCATATATCTTCCAGCCACTTTCTGCCACTTACATTGTGTTGTTTTATACACTGGGCCTGAGTTTTGGTTCGGTTCCCCCAAAAAAGTGAGATTCAAATTCTTCCAAAGAGGATATACTTCAGTCCTGTTAGTTTGTCGTATGTCAGCCAGCCACTATCTGCCACTTAGATTGCATTGTTATATACACTGGGCCTGAGTTTTGGTTCAGTCTTCCAAAAAATAAAGGGAGATTTAAATTCCCAACAAGTTTATATACACCTTCTACCTTGTTTTACAGTACCATGAAACGGTTGTTATTTTGATTAGATTTTCCAAAAATGAGGAAGCCTGGTGGAAGATCCCATGAGCGGTGGTTGCCAGCTGGTACTGATGGTGGTGGTGGTGGTGCATCTGGTGGTAGTGGCAAAAGCACAATAGCACCTAAGGCTGGAGGTGTTGAGCCAGCGTCATCATCTGGCTACACAAGGTCTCGAAGGCTCCCTTATCTTGGAGTAGGAAAACAGCTTTTAAAGCCATTGCAGCAGGAAAAAGTTTTGGCTTTCCTTGCTAACTCATCCTCTAGCTCTTTCGCCTCCTCTTCAGAAAGTTCCAAATATAAAAGCAGCGAGTCGTCAGCAGATGCTCCCGGTCAGGAATAAGACGTTTTCTTGTGTCCTTCACCCAAACCAAAAGTGAAGGATGCGTCAGGCAACACAACAGTTTACTTCATGGTGCTCTTTACACATACCGTGCCTGGGTTAGAAAGGGAAATTGTTCACTGCCCATTACAAGATGAATCGGACATGGAGTGCACTGATGCACAGCCACAGCTAGATTATTATGCCATTCCATTGACTTAGATCACTACATTGCCCTCGCAGTGTACTGAGCCAGAATCTGACGCTGATGAGACTATGGTGCCTCGTCCCGAACGCCATAGCACGTTACACGGTGACACAGAGGAAGGTACGCATGACATTGAAGAGGAGGTGATAGATGACCCAGTTGTTGACCCAGATTGGCAGCCATTGGGGGAAGAGTGTGCCGCTGCCAGTAGCTCAGAAGCGGAGGAGGATGATCCGCAGCAGCCATCTACATCGCAACAGCTATCATCTGGCAGGCCCGTATCAGGCCAAAAACGTTTGTCAAAAACAAAAACAGTTTTAGGACAGCGTGGCAATCCAGTGAAAGTAGCACAGCGTGCAATGCCTGAAAAGATATTCCATAGTAGGAAGAGTGTAGTGTGGCAATTTTTTAACCAAGATCCGAAGAATCTTCAAAATTTAAATACAACGTGCATGCTTAGACATTTAACCAGCATGCACTTGCAAGCCTGGACTAACTACCAAACGTCCCATACCGTTGGTTCACCTGCTCAGAATGAAGGTAGTCAGCTACATAGCTTCCCTCACTGTAAGCCCACAGGTTAGGACACCACCAGCAGCAAATGTCGAGGTATCGTCGCAGGGCCAAAGCAGTCAGGGAATCACAAGGTTATTGGTAGGAAACACTGTATGTAGGCCAACATCAAGAATACCATCACCAACCCTCTCTCAATCTGCCATGTCCACCACCACCACCACCTCTAGTTCCACCATATGCAGCTCTCCAGTCCAGCTCAGCCTACAAGAGACTCTCGTTAGGAAAAGAAAGTACTCATCCTCTCATCCGCGTGCACAGGATTTGAACGCCCACATTGCTAGACTAATCTCGTTGGAGATGATGCCCTACCGGTTGGTTGAAAGTGAAGCTTTCAAAGACCTGATGGCCTACGCAGTACCATGCTATGACCTACCCAGTCGGCACTTCTTTGCGAGAAAAGCCCAGCCCTCCACCAGCATGTCAAAGACCGCATTGTCCATGCACTGAGGCAATCGGTCAGTGGAAAGGTGCACCTCACAACAGATGCATGGACCAGTAGGCATGGCCAGGGATGTTACGTGTCCATCACGGCGCACTGGGTTAATGTGGTGGATGCAGGGTCCACAGGGGACAGCCATAGTGGGACAGTTCTGCCTAGCCCATGGTCTAGGAAACAGTTGTCTGTAGGCGTTCGCCACCCCTCCTCCTTCTCCTCCTCCTCCCCCTCCAGAAGTGAAAGCTCGTCCACAGAGCGCAGTCACACGACCACTCCATCCGCAGCTACCAGTGTTGCACACGAGGTGTTCCATTATTGAACAGCTAGTGGTAAGCGTCAGCAGGCTGTGTTACAAATGAAGTGTTTGGGCTATGACAGACCCACCACAGAAGTACTGGCCGAGTACTTGCAGCAAAAAACTCAGTCATAGCTGGGCAGTGTACATCTTGAGGCAGGCAAGGTAGTCAGTGATAACGGAAGGAATTTTATGGCTGCCATAGGCCTTTCAGAACTTAACCACATAACTTGCCTGGCACACACCTTGAACCTGGTGGTGCAGTGCTTCCTGAAAAGTTATCCGGGGTTACCCGACCTGCTCCTGAAGGTGCGAAGACTTTGCTCGCACATCTACCGGTCGCCCGTACACTGCAGCCGTATGCTGAACCATAAGCGATCGCTGAATCTTCCCCAGCACCACCCAATAATCAACGTTGCAACAAGGTGGAACTCCACACTGCACATGGTTCAGAGGCTGTGCGAACAGAGGCGTGCTTTAATAATTTGTGGGAGGATACACATGCACGGGCAGGCACTTGGATGGCAGACATGGAGTTGTCTGGTGTGCAGTGGTCGAAGCTACAAGACCTCTGTCAAGTCCTTCAGTGTTTTGAGGAATGCACACGGCTGGTAAGTGCAGAAGACGCCATCATAAGCATGAGCATCCCTCTAATGCGTCTGCTGATGCAAAGTTTGACGCACATTAAGGAGCAGGCGTCTGCAGCCGAGGAGGAGGAGGGAAGCATCGATGACAGTCAGCCATTGTCTGCTCAGGTAACTCTCCTGGACGAGGTGGCGGATGAAGAGGAGGAGGAGGATGATGGGGATGAATATTTATGGGAGGATGCTTCTCAGGGGGCAATACAAGCTGGTGGCAAGGTCAGGTACAGGGTTTTTGCGGGACACAAGTGATGTTGATTTGCAAGAAAGTGCTCCTCAACCCAGCACAAGCAGTGAATTGACACCTGGAACACTGGCCCACATGGCTGAGTATGCCTTGCGTATCCTCAAAAGGGACCCCCGCATTATCAAAATGATGACCGATGACGATTACTGGTTGGCATGCCTCCTGGATCCACGATAAAAAGGAAAATTACAAAATATCATGCCAAATGAGAACCTTGAGCAAATATTGGCTACCAATCAAGCAACTCTTGTAGACCGTTTGGGTCAGGCATTCCTAGCACACAGCGACGGTGATGGTTCTCACATGAGACGTAAGGGCAACATGGCAGAGGTGTTTGAGGTGCACAAATCCAAAGTGGCATTGGACAGAGGGGTTTTATGACCAGTTTGTGGAGTGATTTTGCAATGACCGCTGACACGACAGGTACTGCTGCATCGATTCAAAGTGACAGGAGACAGCATTTGTCCAGTATGGTTACAAACTACTTTTCCTCCCTTATCAATGTTCTCCCTCACAGGTCATTCCCCTTTGATTACTGGGCATCTAAAATAGACACCTTGCCTGAATTGGCAGAATATACATTACAGGAGCTCGCTTGCCCTGCTGCTAGTGTGCTATCAGAAAGAGTCTTCAGTGCTGCTGGTTAAATACTGACCGAAAAAAGGACACGTCTGGCTACCCAGAATGTTGATGATCTAACCTTCATTAAAATGAAACAATCATGGATTTCAAATTATTTTGCCCCACCTTTCCCTGCTGACATGTAGCTTGGCGGAAAAATGTCTTGCTTTTGGCCTCCTCTTACTGACTTCTCCAATTCCTCCATTTGCAGCTGTTGAATGTCTACCATAGGCCATTTTTATGCCTCCCTAAATGGGCTGACTCCCCCCACAAGGCCATGGTCACCACCTGGCGCAAGCACCCATGCGAGTGCCGTTTGCCTGGACAGGTGGGTGGGCCCACTCTTGGGTGACGGCACAGGGTCCCTCATAGTACAATGAAGTGTCTTTGACGGTGGTGGTGCACAACCAACGTCAGACACACTGTCGTAATATGAGGGGCCCTCTGCCAGTACCGCCGCCCACGAGAGAGTGTTCCCCCCCAGCTCGAACAGTGCTCTACCACTTGCAATACTTACCTCTCCCTGCTCCACCACTGTGTAATCTGTGCTTTTAAATCCTTCAATGGTACTGCCAATACAAATTGATGAAACGATAGATGATAGTTAAAATATTCAGGGCCCTGGCCTCCATTTAGATCAGTTAATACTTTGTGCCTACTACCACTGTCTGCTACTCAGCAGAGGAGCCCACCCCTGTACCTAGCTTTGCAAGCTGTTTAGTCCTGTTACCAATTTTTAACTGCATTTAGCCTACTTTATTATTTTGGCCTACAAACTGTGTCTGCCACTCATTACAGTTGTCCTCCACTGAACAAAGCAATGCCGCCCGTTTAGTCCTGTTACCAATTTTGAACTGCATTTAGCCTACTTTATTATTTGGACCTACTAACTGTGTCTGCCACTCATTACACTTGTCCTCCACTGAACAAAGCAATGCCGCCTGTTTAGTCCTGTTACCAATTTTGAACTGCATTTAGCCTACTTTATTATTTGGGCCTACTAACTATGTCTGCCACTAATTACAGTTGTCCTCCACTGAAAAAAGCAATGCCGCCTGTTTAGTCCTATTACCAATTTTGAACTGCATTTAGCCTACTTTATTTTTTGGACCTATATCTGTGTTTCCTCCTCATCCTGCCCATTGCCCAGCCACTGCTAGATGAGTCTGCTGGTATATTGACCCAGACCACTACATTTCCCTTGCACTCTACACAGCCAGAATCTGACCCTGCTGAAAGTCAGGTTCCCCTTCCCACATACTATACCGCCTTACACGGAGACAAAGAGGAAGGTGCAGTTGAAAGTGCATGTTCCTTCATCAGGTGAGGGGGCATACTCGTTGGCGACGTCACTGGCACAGGGCCCCTCATAGTACACAAAAGTGTCTCTGCCAGTGGGAGGCGCCACCCGTCGTCAAACACACCGCCGTACTATGAGGGGCCCTGTGCCAGTGCCAACAAGTGGGCCCCCCCTGCTTGCTCAGGATCACAGCACTTGCAAAGTTGAAATACTTACCTCTCCCTGCTCCACCGCCCTGACGTATTCCGCGTTTCCTGGGCCCACGAAAATCTTGAGCCAGCCCTACCCCCCACAACTTTAGCCAAATGACCCCCAGTTTTCAATGCCTAACTATTATTATAAAGTAAATTAAGATTGACAAGCTTAAGTTATAAGAATTGATGTTTTTGGCATTTAAATGGGCACTGTAAGTGTTTTCCTGGCCTCCGCTCACTGCCGACTTTGATTCCCCATTGATCTGCATTGGGTTTCGTGTTACTCGGCTTCAGGAAAATGGCCGCCGCAATGTCCATCTGTGCACGCGTGGCATCCCGCCGCGATTTTCCTGAAGCCCCGGGAAGCAGGAGACTCCATCTGCGCACGCGCGGCCTCAGGAAGATGGCCGCGCCCACCGAGAAACCGCTGAATAGCGGTGAGCGAGCTCTTTTTCTACAGCTGCGCAGTGCATTCGGCACTTGCGCATGCGAGAAGCACTACACCGCCAACGGGAACATAAGCAAGATCTGAAGAAACAGCGCTGTGACCACGCCCATCCGACCTGACCAGCCTGATTCACAGGCGAAAAAGGCCACTTTTGTAAGGTATTTCGGCAGAATAGGTAGGGAATCAGGGGACAAAAAATACCCTATTGTAAAGCACAGCTCAGGCCCTATTTAACGGTATTTTTATCTCCTACTGAAAAAACGGGGTGACAGGTTCCCTTTAAGTGGTGGAAAAAAATCAGAAATTAATTTCTGAGACCAGTAACATTTTCATTTTGCAGCTGATAGAGCTATGTGAGGACTTGTTTTTTGCAGGGTGACCTGATCACTTTAGTAATACTATTTTGAGGATTATTCTTTGTTTTTACTTCTTCTTATTGCATTTTTTGAAGAGTTGTGGTGACTCTTTACAGCATTTACTGATTTGGTTAATTAATTTTATATTTTGGTAGATTGAACTTTTATAGATGCAAAGACAATACATATGTGCATTATTTTTGTTAATAAGGTCTTCATTTTAAATGGGGGAAAAGGGGGTGATTCGTATTTTTGGCTTATTTTTAATTTTTTTAAATCTTTTTATAAATCTTTTTACTTTATTTGTTAGTCTCCTAAAGGGAACCTTAATCTGCCATCATCCACTCGCTTGTGCTATATACTGCAACACCACAGTACTGCTGTACAAAGCACAAATCAGACTATTCTCTAAACATTCACAGGAATACTGTCATGACAGACACGTGGGCCTTCAGCAGACCTTCAACAGTCATGTAAACCCATAGGCACCAATGAGCGATGATAACAGTGTCAGAGGCTATAAATGCTGCTGTCCAAGGCAGATGATGGCTGAATGATTCAGTGATCATATGCCGGGAATGGAGCAGGCTCAGCTCATGAGTCCTCTTAATTCACCCTCTGTTGACCAGTTGGTCATTAAGGGGTAAAGAATATCCAACTTTTTTTTAACATAAATCAGCACTATACTTGAGAATTGGAAAATGTGTAATATGTCTTAAAAGAAAGATTTCTCCTCCAGTACTGATCATTTCCTCTCAACATTCTCACTTCATGGGTTAAATCTGCCTTCAGAGAATACAGAGTTTTGCATTACAGGGATAGGAGATGGCAGTTGGTGCTCATAAAGTTTGATGGAGGACTGTAAGAACTGTAACTGTCTTTTAAGGAGAACTTGCAGCAAAATGTCTGGGACTACCTCTAGCTCCAGCTTTTGCTGGCATTTACTCCTCTTCTTGTCCCCTTACTATCGAGGTTCCTTAAGGATCAGTTCTAAGCCCCCTCTTCTTCTCCCCATATTTATTGCCCCCCCTAGACAAACAATCAGTAGATGCAGGTTCCAGTATTGTCTCCTTGTGTAAGGATCTGGATTTTGTACCTGTTTTGTCTGGTTGTGCCCTTAGTCTGCCAGATCTTGCCCTTATCTAAGATAGAGTTAGTGGCTTCACGGGGGGGGGCATCTTGTTTCCTGTCTGATATTCCTTGTTTCCTGCTGCTGCATATATGAAGGGACTCTGCACACTATACCTTGTTTGTGTATCTCGTACTTCACCTGCTGCCAAGCCAGAAGGACTTGTATCTTGCCTGTCTCTTCTGTTCATTGGGATACCCCGTTTGCTGCCGGTCTGCCACCTATCTGAAAGACTTTACTTCTCCGGATCTGCTCTGCACCCACCTCCGCTGCTGCCTGCTCTCCGCTAGGAGCCCAGTCCGGACTCCGGACCTCTGGATCCTGCATTCCCAGGCTTGAACTCTCATCATCGGTCTGTACTGACAACACCCTTATATTCCGGAGTCTGCATATGTCTGCTGCTTGATTCTTAGAACCTCTGTTTGCTTTGCACCTGTTAATTGAAGCCTGTTTTCCTACAATATACTCTATTGAGTCTTGATATACCGTGTTTTTGTCTTCACTCTGATCCACGTCACCGGTCTCCATAGAATATCAGAATAATCTTATGACACTATGCTGACAACACTGAATTATATTATGGATAAACTTGGCATTCAGGCAGAAGATGACATTTTTTAAATTTCTTTAACGGCAGTGTAATAGTACAAGTGTGACGTTTCGGTCAACAGGGACCTTCCTCAGAGTACTAGAATAAGATTAAAACAAAAAAAAACAATATGAGAACTCAAAACTGTGATACAACCAAAAATGTAGACAAAATGTATATAATATTCAGATGAGTTGCGTATCAACAAGTGTCATATAGGAGTTATTTCAGCCATTGAATGGAAATCTAGATGATAAAGGCTAACAGATGCGAAATAAGAGAAAGAAGAACATGAAAAAACGTAAAGGAAAACATCATACCACACTGCTTTAGGTAAATGTGGAAGGGAACACAGTGTCCGGTGGTGTAACCTCTGTGAGAACACCACATAGAACAAATGGTGAGTATACATCAGATAAAGGGCTGCTGAAGCCGTGAATTGGTAAGATATAATCATATCAGATGTTCCAAGGGGCTGTACAGACGTATTAGCAGGGTGAAAGCTGTATCCACCCCTGTTGTGAATTCTGTGGCAGAGCTCCCTCCTGTGGTCACAAGTGGTACTTCGGCTGATTCTCTCTGTGATCTTCCGTTGGTGGAGGAAAGTGGAACTGCGGCTTCTGAGTTTCCTTCCTCAGGTGATGTGGTGAAGTCGTTAGGTGCTGCTCTATTTAACTCCACCTAGTGCTTTTATCCTGGCCTCCAGTCAATGTTCTAGTGTTGGACCTGTTTCCTCCTGGATCGTTCCTGTGGCCTGCTGCTCTGCATAGCTAAGTTCCTCTTTGCTATTTGTTTGCTGTTTTTTTCTGTCCAGATTGTCAATTTGTTTTTTTCTGCTTGCTGGAAGCTGTGGGACGCAGAGGGTGTACCTCCGTGCCGTTAGTTCGGTATGGAGGGTCTTTTTGCCCCCTTTGCGTGGTTTTTGTAGGGTTTTGTGTTGACCGCAAAGTTACCTTTCCTATCCTCGCTCTGTTCAGAAAGTTGGGCCTCACTTTGCTAAATCTATTTCATCTCTACCTTTGTCTTTTCATCTTAACTCACAGTCATTATATGTGGGGGCTGCCTTTTCCTTTGGGGTATTTCTCTGAGGCAAGGTAGGCTTATTTTCTATCTTCAGGCTAGCTAGTTTCTCAGGCCGTGCCGAGTTGCATAGGGAGCGTTAGGCGCAATCCACGGCTGCCTTTAGTGTGGTTTGAGAGGATTAGGGATTGCGGTCAACAGAGTTCGCACGTCTCAGAGCTCGTTCTTGTTTTTTGAGTTATTGCCAGGTCACTGTATGTGCGCTGACCTCTATGTCCATTGTAGTACTGAATTACCTTTCATAACAGTACTGGAGGCCCTAAGTACTAATGATTCTCAATAGAGGGAAAAAAGAAGTTCTGAGACCATTTTTTTTTCTCTGCACTGTGTTTTGCCTTTTTTTTCCCCTAGACATTTGGGTGGTTCAGGACACAGGTGTAGCAATGGACATTAAAGGTCTGTCTTCATGTGTGGATCAGCTCACGGCAAGAGTACAAAGTATTCAAGACTTTGTGGTTCAGAATTCTATGTTAGAACCGAGAACTCCTATTCCTGATTTGTTTTTTGGAGATAGAACTAAATTTCTGAGTTTCAAAAATAATTGTAAACTATTTCTGGCTTTGAAACCTCGCTCCTCTGGTGACCCAGTTCAACAAGTTAGGATCGTTATTTCTTTTTTGCGTGGCGACCCTCAGGACTGGGCATTTTCTCTTGCGTCAGGAGATCCTGCATTAAGTAATATCGATGCGTTTTTCCTGGCGCTCGGATTGCTGTACGATGAGCCTAATTCTGTGGATCAGGCAGAGAAGAATTTGCTGGCTCTGTGTCAGGGTCAGGATGAAATAGAGGTATACTGTCAGAAATTTAGAAAGTGGTCCGTACTTACTCAGTGGAATGAAGGTGCGCTCGCAGCTATTTTCAGAAAAGGTCTCTCTGAAGCCCTTAAGGATGTCATGGTGGGATTTCCTATGACTGCTGGTCTGAATGAGTCTATGTCTTTGGCCATTCAGATCGGTCGACGCTTGCGCGAGCGTAAATCTGTGCACCATTTGGCAGTATTACCTGAGCTTAAACCTGAGCCTATGCAGTGCGATAGGACTTTGACCAGAGTTGAACGGCAAGAACACAGACGTCTGAATGGGCTGTGTTTCTACTGTGGTGATTCCACTCATGCTATCTCTGATTGTCCTAAGCGCACTAAGCGGTTCGCTAGGTCTGCCACCATTGCTACGGTACAGTCAAAATTTCTTCTGTCCGTTACCTTGATCTGCTCTTTGTCATCGTATTCTGTCATGGCATTTGTGGACTCAGGCGCTGCTCTGAATTTGATGGACTTGGAGTATGCTAGGCGTTGTGGGTTTTTCTTGGAGCCCTTGCAGTGTCCTATTCCATTGAGAGGAATTGATGCTACGCCTTTGGCCAAGAATAAGCCTCAGTACTGGACCCAGCTGACCATGTGCATGGCTCCTGCACATCAGGAGGTTATTCGCTTTCTGGTGTTGCATAATCTGCATGATGTGGTCGTGTTGGGGTTGCCATGGCTACAAGTCCATAATCCAGTATTAGATTGGAAATCCATGTCTGTGTCCAGCTGGGGTTGTCAGGGGGTACATGGTGATGTCCCATTTCTGACTATTTCGTCATCCACCCCTTCTGAGGTTCCTGAGTTCTTGTCTGATTACCGGGATGTATTTGATGAGCCCAAGTCCGATACCCTACCTCCGCATAGGGATTGTGATTGTGCTATCAATTTGATTCCTGGTAGTAAATTCCCAAAAGGTCGACTGTTTAATTTGTCTGTGCCTGAGCACGCCGCTATGCGGAGTTATGTGAAGGAGTCTTTGGAGAAGGGGCATATTCGCCCGTCATCGTCACCATTGGGAGCGGGGTTCTTTTTTGTAGCCAAGAAGGATGGTTCACTGAGACCTTGTATAGATTATCGCCTTCTAAATAAGATCACGGTTAAATTTCAGTACCCCTTGCCATTGTTATCTGATTTGTTTGCTCGGATTAAGGGGGCTAGTTGGTTCACCAAGATAGATCTTCGTGGTGCGTATAATCTTGTGCGTATTGTTATGAAAGGTAATTCAGTACCACAATGGACATAGAGGTCAGTGCACATACAGTGACCTGGCAATAACCCAAAAAACAAGAACGAGCTCTGAGACGTGGGAACTCTGTTGACCGCAATCCCTAATCCTAACCAACCACACTAGAGGCAGCCGTGGATTGCGCCTAACGCTGCCTATGCAACTCGGCACGGCCTGAGAAACTAGCTTGCCTGAAGATAGAAAATAAGCCTACCTTGCCTCAGAGAAATACCCCAAAGGAAAAGGCAGCCCCCACATATAATGACTGTGAGTTAAGATGAAAAGACAAACGTAGAGATGAAATAGACTAAGCAAAGTGAGGCCCAACTTTCTGAACAGAGCAAGGATAGGAAAGGTAACTTTGCGGTCAACACAAAACCCTACAAAAACCATGCAAAGGGGGCAAAAAGACCCTCCGTACCGAACTAACGGCACGGAGGTACACCCTCTGCGTCCCAGAGCTTCCAGCAAGCAGAAAAAACAAATTGACAAGCTGGACAGAAAAAAAACAGCAAACAAATAGCAAAGAAGAACTTAGCTATGCAGAGCAGCAGGCCACAGGAACGATCCAGGAGGAAACAGGTCCAATACTAGAACATTGACTGGAAGCCAGGATCAAAGCACTAGGTGGAGTTAAATAGGGTAGCACCTAACGACTTCACCATATCACCTGAGGAAGGAAACTCAGTGTCATGCCGTTGCTGCCACCGGCTCTTCCCACTGCAGCTCGCCGGGTGCGCGCGCGCGCCGCATTCAGCTCTGCGCGTGCGCACATCTGATTCCTCTGTTGGCGCTCTTTCCTGTCCTCTCTGTCATCCTGGAGGACTGTAACCCGGAAGTAGCTCCCATGCTGCTATGTAAACTGCTTCCTGCTGCTTCTCTGTGCCTGATGTTCATTTGTGTTTACAAGTGCTTCTGGCCACCTGTGGTCTCTGAGCGTTCCTAGCTCTCTGACTTTGGGTCTCCTCCGCCCTCTGCAGTGCCAGCCTGTTTCCTGTGTTCCTGTCTTGTTCCTTCAGTTCCTTTTCCTCTGCAGTACCTGCCCGGCTCCTATATCTTTTCCTTGCTCCCGTCAGCCTCGGTCTCTCCATATTGTCCTGCCAGTCTCCGTGCCTCTGTAGCGTTCCCATCTTCTCCCTTGTCTCAGTATTTCCTTTCTGTTCCCTCTTTCCCTTTGTGCCTGCTGTGTTCCCATCTGTTCTCAGTCGACCCTCCAGCTTCCGTGGCGATAGTCCCTCACGGGCCTGCCCCTAACTCTCCCTGTATAGGGGGCGGTCCACCTGGTCAGCTCGTCCGAGAGGGGTTCGTCATCACGGTCCAGTGGGTCCACTCTCCGTTTGAATATACATGCTCTAATTGGACTGCACTCGGGTGACATCCGAGTGCAGCCAGATTCTTACAGCGTCACAGTAACATCAGGCCATGGACCCCGCTGGAGTCTCTGCCACTCAAAAGGAGTTACTCTTTTTGCGTGAAAACCAGACTAGGATCATGTCATTTTTAAAGAATATGGAGTCTCGCCTAGCGGCTTTACAGCCTTCTGATCCTGGTATTGCTCCGCACTTGGTTGCCCTTCAGCAGGAGCTAGATCAACAACGGGACACTCGGTCCCATATTTTGAATTTTATGGCCTCCATTAATGATCGGCTTCGCTCGCTCCAGAATGTGGCCTCTGGTTCCACTCCTGTCTCTGCGCCACAACCCTCTCCCCGACTTGCTAGACCTCCTCGGTATGGTGGGGATTCTAAAGCGTGCCGTGGCTTTCTTAATCAATGCCAGTTGCATTTTGAATTGTCTCCGCTACTTTATCCTACCGACCGAGCTAAGGTTGCTTTTATAGTATCCCATTTGGAGGGTGAGGCTTTGGCATGGGTTAATCCCCTCTGGGAGCGTGATGATCCTTTGGTCTCCCAACTCAATCCGTTCCTGGATACCTTCCGTAAGGTTTTTGATGAACCTGGTCGTCTGGTCTCTACCACTGAGTCCCTCTTTAACCTTTACCAGGGTACTCTCTCAGTAGCCCAGTACGCCATCCGTTTCCGGATTCTGTCCTCAGACCTTGGGTGGAATAATGAGGCTTTGGTTGGAGCGTTTTGGCATGGTTTGTCTTCACGGATTAAGGATGAGTTGGCGGGACAGGACACTCCCACCTCTTTGGATGATCTTATCTCCTTGGCCATACGCATTGATCTGCGCTTTCAGGAGCGCACTCGTGAGCTTGCCAGAGAGAGGAGACCTCTTCGCCAGACCACTGTTGCTCGAGGGACTTCCTTTTCTCAAGCAGCCCCGGTGGCTTCTTCATCTTCTCCTGAACCCATGCAGGTCGATCGCCTTAAGTCTTCTGAGCAACGCCGCAAAGAGAGACTCGCACAAGGTCTTTGTTTTTACTGCGGCAGTGCCTCTCATCTCTTACGCGCGTGTCCTCAGAAATCGGGAAACGCATCCGCCTAGGACAGGTAAGAGAGGCCTTCCTAGGTGGTTATGATTCCTCTCCGCCTCTGGTTTTGTCTGTTATTCTTCATTTAGGTTCCCATCACTTTTCTCTGGAGGCTTATGTTGATTCAGGAGCGGCTGGGAACTTTGTTCAGCTCGAGGTTGTTAACAGGCTTGGGATACCTGTTAGACCCTTGGAGACTCCTAGACAAATAGCTTCTGTCGATGGTCAGCCTTTGCGGGAGACCGTCAACTTGGTTACGGAGGAAGTCGAACTTCAGATTGGAGCACTTCATCGTGAGAAACTGGCCTTTCATGTTTTACCTTCTTTGTCTCATTCTTTCCTTTTGGGTCTTCCTTGGTTGAGAGATCACGAACCCACGCTGGACTGGCGTACTGGAGATGTTCTACGGTGGGGACAGTCTTGTCTGAACAGGTACCTGCTTCCCGTCAAGCCTGCGTCCTCCTCTTGGTCTGCTTCGGAATCCATGGGAATTCCTCCTGCCTATTGCGCTTTCTCAGACGTCTTTAACAAGAAGGAAGCGGAGATTTTGCCGCCGCACCGTTCTTATGACTGCCCGATAGACCTTGTTCCTGGTTCTACTCCACCTAGGGGTCGTATTTACCCATTGTCTCCTACCGAGACGCAAGCCATGTCCGAATATATTCAAGAGAATCTGGCCAGAGGCTTCATTCGAAAGTCTTCCTCACCTGCAGGAGCTGGGTTCTTCTTCGTTAAAAAGAAGGACGGTTCTCTTCGCCCATGTATAGACTACCGGGGTCTCAACACCATCACGATCAAAAACAAGTACCCACTTCCTCTCATACCAGAACTCTTTGATCGTCTGCGTGGAGCACGAATCTTTACCAAATTGGATCTCAGACGAGCTTATAATTTGATCCGTATCCGTTCTGGTGACGAGTGGAAGACTGCGTTTAATACCAGAGATGGTCATTATGAATATTTGGTTATGCCCTTCGGTTTATGCAATGCACCCGCAGTCTTCCAGGAGTTCGTAAATGATGTTTTTCGGGATCTACTTTACACCTGTGTTGTAGTGTACTTGGACGATATCCTTGTGTTCTCTCCAGATCTGTCTACTCACAGAAGAGATGTACGGCAAGTACTTCAGCGTTTGAGAGAGAATCGGCTGTATGCAAAACTGGAAAAATGTGTCTTCGAACAGTCATCTCTACCCTTCTTGGGTTTCATCATTTCCGACGCTGGTTTGTGTATGGATCCGGGAAAAGTTTCTGCCGTGCTCAACTGGCCGCATCCTCTTGGAGTGAAAGCAATTCAGCGATTTCTTGGATTTGCTAACTACTATCGGCAGTTTATACCTCACTTTTCCTCTCTTTCAGCTCCAATCTCCTCCATGATTCGGAAGGGTGCCAATCCTCATCTGTGGTCGTCTGAGGCCGAAGAGGCTTTCCGGTCCATCAAGCAAGCCTTTGCCTCAGCTCCTATTCTTCATCGTCCAGTGGCCAATAAACCCTTCATCCTTGAAGTAGATGCTTCTGCAATTGGAGCTGGAGCTGTGCTCTCGCAGAAATCCTCTTCTGGTCGTCTTGTGCCTTGTGGTTTTTTCTCAAAGATCTTCTCCTCCTCGGAAAAAAATTATTCCATCGGTGATAAAGAACTGTTGGCAATCAAGTTGGCATTAGAGGAGTGGCGGTACCTCTTAGAAGGGGCTTTACATCGTTTTATAATCTACAGTGATCACAAGAATCTGGTGTATATTCGTTCTGCGCAAAGACTTAATCCTCGGCAGGCCAGGTGGGCCTTGTTTTTCGCCAGGTTTGACTTCGAACTTCGTTTTTTGCCAGGAAATAAAAACTCCAAAGCCGACGCTCTGTCTAGGTCATTCCAGGTGGTGGATTTGGTGGACGAGCCTGCACACATCATTGATCCTGCCAGAGTCATCACAGTTGCTCCAGTCTCTCTTACTTCGTTGCCTCCGGGTAAGACCTTTGTCGCTGAAGGGAACAGGAGACGTGTCTTACTTTGGGGTCACGCCTCCAAACTGGCTGGACATGTTGGTTTCAAAAAAACCTTTCGTTTGATCTCTCGTTTTTACTGGTGGCCAACGTTGTCTAAGGATGTCCAAAGTTTTGTCGCCTCTTGTCCTTCCTGTGCCAAGAATAAGATTCCCAGGCAACTACCTTCTGGGCTTCTACATCCTTTGCCAGTACCTTCCTCTCCGTGGCAACATTTATCTATGGATTTCATCACTGATCTGCCTCATTCTTCTGGTTCCACCGTCATCTTCGTGGTCATGGACCGTTTCTCCAAGATGGCTCATTTCATCGCTCTCCCAGGTTTACCTTCTGCTCCCGAATTGGCAAAGATGTTTGTTCACCATATTTTTCGTCTTCATGGTCTTCCTTTACATATTGTTTCTGACCGAGGTGTTCAATTCACCGCCCGCTTCTGGAGATCCCTCTGCAGATCTATGAACATTTCGCTTGATTTTTCTTCGGCCTACCATCCACAGTCCAATGGCCAGGTGGAACGTACTAATCAGACCTTGGTAACTTATCTCCGCCATTTCTCCAATTCTCATCAGAATGATTGGTCTGACTTACTGCCATGGGCTGAGTTTTCTTACAATAACCATCCCAGCGAAGCTACTAACAAATCTCCATTTTTTATCGTCTACGGTCAACATCCTGGTCTTCCTCTTCCGGTTCCTCCTGTCTCTACTGTACCAGCGGCTGATCTTCTGTCTAGAGAGTTCTCCAGGGTCTGGCAGGAGACCAAGTCCGCCCTTGAGTTGACTCAAGTTAGGATGAAGAGACATGCGGACAAAAGACGTCTTGATTCTCCTATATTCCATCCTGGGGACAAGGTTTGGGTTTCTTCTAAATTTATCCGTCTCAAAATCCCTTCACATAAGCTCGGTCCTCGCTATATCGGTCCATTCGAAGTTTTGTCTCGTATTAATGACGTTTCTTACAAACTTAAGTTGCCTGCCTCTCTGCGTATTTCTAATTCTTTTCATGTGTCTCTCCTTAAACCTGTAGTTTTTAATCAGTTTCATTCTTCTAACCTTTGTTCTCCTTCGCCTGTTTCCGAGGATGATGTCTTTGAGGTTAGGGACATCTTAGCCATGAAAAAACTTAGAGGGAGAACTTTGTTTTTGGTTGACTGGAAGGGTTTTGGTCCTGAGGAGAGGTCCTGGGAGCCTCGAGAGAACATTCGGGCTCCTCGTATTTTGTCCCGGTTTCTTTCTAGTCTTAAAAAGGAGGGGCGTAAAGGTGGGGGTACTGTCATGCCGTTGCTGCCGCCGGCTCTTCCCACTGCAGCTCGCCGGGTGCGCGCGCGCGCCGCATTCAGCTCTGCGCGTGCGCACATCTGATTCCTCTGTTGGCGCTCTTTCCTGTCCTCTCTGTCATCCTGGAGGACTGTAACCCGGAAGTAGCTCCCATGCTGCTATGTAAACTGCTTCCTGCTGCTTCTCTGTGCCTGATGTTCATTTATGTTTACAAGTGCTTCTGGCCACCTGTGGTCTCTGAGCGTTCCTAGCTCTCTGACTTTGGGTCTCCTCCGCCCTCTGCAGTGCCAGCCTGTTTCCTGTGTTCCTGTCTTGTTCCTTCAGTTCCTTTTCCTCTGCAGTACCTGCCCGGCTCCTATATCTTTTCCTTGCTCCCGTCAGCCTCGGTCTCTCCATATTGTCCTGCCAGTCTCCGTGCCTCTGTAGCGTTCCCATCTTCTCCCTTGTCTCAGTATTTCCTTTCTGTTCCCTCTTTCCCTTTGTGCCTGCTGTGTTCCCATCTGTTCTCAGTCGACCCTCCAGCTTCCGTGGCGATAGTCCCTCACGGGCCTGCCCCTAACTCTCCCTGTATAGGGGGCGGTCCACCTGGTCAGCTCGTCCGAGAGGGGTTCGTCATCACGGTCCAGTGGGTCCACTCTCCGTTTGAATATACATGCTCTAATCGGACTGCACTCGGGTGACATCCGAGTGCAGCCAGATTCTTACAGCGTCACACTCAGAAGCCGCAGTACCACTTTCCTCCACCAACGGAAGCTCACAGAGAGAACCAGCCAAAGTACCACTTGTGACCACAAGAGGGAGCTCTGCCACAGAATTCACAACAGTACCCCCCCCCCTTGAGGAGGGGTCACCGAACCCTCACCAGAGCTCCCAGGACGACCAGGATGAGCCATATGAAAGGCACGAACAAGATCGGGAGCATGGACATCAGAGGCAAAGACCCAGGAATTATCTTCCTGAGCATAACCCTTCCACTTAACCAGATACTGGAGTTTCCGTCTAGAAACACGAGAATCCAAAATCTTCTCCACAATATACTCCAACTCCCCGTCCACCAAAACCGGGGCAGGAGGATCAACAGATGGAATCACGGGTGCCACGTATCTCCGCAACAATGACCTATGGAATACGTTATGTATGGAAAAAGAATCTGGAAGGGTCAGACGAAAAGACACAGGATTAAGAACCTCAGAAATCCTATACGGACCAATAAAACAAGGTTTAAACTTAGGAGAGGAAACCTTCATAGGAATATGACGAGAAGATAACCAAACCAAGTCCCCAACCCGAAGTCGGGGACCCACACAGCGTCTGCGATTAGCGAAACGTTGAGCCTTCTCCTGGGACAAAGTCAAATTGTCCACTACATGAGTCCAAATCTGCTGCAACCTGTCCACCACAGTATCCACACCAGGACAGTCCGAAGACTCAACCTGCCCTGAAGAGAACCGAGGATGGAACCCAGAGTTGCAGAAAAATGGTGAAACCAAGGTAGCCGAGCTGGCCCGATTATTAAGGGCGAACTCAGCCAAAGGCAAAAAGGACACCCAGTCATCCTGATCAGCAGAAACAAAGCATCTCAGATATGTTTCCAAGGTCTGATTGGTTCGTTCGGTCTGGCCATTAGTCTGAGGATGGAAAGCCGAGGAAAAAGACAAGTCAATGCCCATCCTACCACAAAAGGCTCGCCAAAACCTCGAAACAAACTGGGAACCTCTGTCAGAAACGATATTCTCTGGAATGCCATGTAAACGAACCACATGCTGGAAAAACAATGGCACCAAATCAGAGGAGGAAGGCAATTTAGACAAGGGTACCAAATGGACCATCTTAGAGAAGCGATCACAGACCACCCAAATGACTGACATCTTTTGAGAGACTGGAAGATCTCAAATAAAATCCATAGAGATATGTGTCCAAGGTCTCTTCGGGACCGGCAAGGGCAAAAGCAACCCACTGGCACGAGAACAGCAGGGCTTAGCCCGAGCACAAATCCCACAGGACTGCACAAAAGTACGCACATCCCGCGACAGAGATGGCCACCAAAAGGATCTAGCCACTAACTCTCTGGTACCAAAGATTCCAGGATGACCAGCCAACACCGAACAATGAACCTCAGAGATAACTTTATTCGTCCACCTATCAGGGACAAACAGTTTCTCCACTGGGCAACGATCAGGTTTATCAGCCTGAAATTTTTGCAGCACCCGCCGCAAATCAGGGGAGATAGCAGACACAATTACTCCCTCTTTGAGGATACCCACCGGCTCAGATACACCCGGAGAGTCGGGCACAAAACTCCTAGACAGAGCATCCGCCTTCACATTTTTAGAGCCCGGAAGATATGAAATCACAAAGTCAAAACGGGCAAAAAACAACGACCAACGAGCTTGTCTAGGATTCAAGCGCTTGGCGGATTCAAGATGAGTCAAGTTCTTATGATCATTCAAGACCACCACGCGATGCTTAGCTCCTTCAAGCCAATGACGCCACTCCTCGAATGCCCACTTCATGGCCAGCAACTCTCGATTGCCCACATCATAATTTCGCTCAGCAGGCGAAAACTTCCTGGAAAAGAAGGCACATGGTTTCATCACCGAGCAATCAGAACTTCTCTGCGACAAAACGGCCCCTGCTCCAATCTCAGAAGCATCAACCTCGACCGGGAACGGAAGCGAAACATCTGGTTGACACAACACAGGGGCAGAAGAAAAACGATGCTTCAACTCTTGAAAAGATTCCAGAGCAGCAGAAGACCAATTGACCACATCAGCACCCTTCTTGGTCAAATCGGTCAATGGTTTAGCAATACTAGAAAAATTGCAGATTAAGCGACGATAAAAATTAGCAAAGCCCAGGAACTTTTGCAGACTTTTCAGAGATGTCGGCTGAGTCCAGTTATGGATGGCTTGGACCTTAACAGGGTCCAACTCGATAGTAGAAGGGGAAAAGATGAACCCCAAAAATGAAACCTTCTGGACATCAAAGAGACACTTTGATCCCTTCACAAACAAAGAATTAGCACGCAGGACCTGAAACACCGTTCTGACCTGCTTCACATGAGACTCCCAATCATCCGAGAAGATCAAAATGTCATCTAAGTACACAATCAGGAATTTATCCAGGTACTCTCGGAAGATGTCATGCATAAAGGACTGAAACACTGATGGAGCATTGGCAAGTCCGAATGGCATTACAAGATACTCAAAATGGCCCTCGGGCGTATTAAATGCAGTTTTCCACTCATCGCGTCGCTTAATACGCACAAGATTATACGCACCACGAAGATCTATCTTGGTGAACCAACTAGCCCCCTTAATGCGAGCAAACAAATCAGATAAAAATGGCAAAGGGTACTGAAATTTAACCGCAATCTTATTTAGAAGGCGGTAATCTATACAAGGTCTCAGTGAACCATCCTTCTTGGCTACAAAAAAGAACCCTGCTCCTAATGGCGACGATGACAGGCGAATATGCCCCTTCTCCAAAGACCACTTCACATAACTCCGCATAGCGGCGTGCTCAGGCACAGATAAATTAAACAGTCGACCTTTTGGGAATTTACTACCAGGAATCAAATCGATAGCACAATCACAATCCCTATGCGGAGGTAGGGTATCGGACTTGGGCTCATCAAATATATCCCGGTAATCAGACAAGAACTCAGGAACCTCAGAAGGGGTGGATGACGAAATAGTCAGAAATGGGACATCACCACGTACCCCCTGACAACCCCAGCTGGACACAGACATGGATTTCCAATCTAATACTGGATTATGGACTTGTAGCCATGGCAACCCCAACACGACCACATCATGCAAATTATGCAACACCAGAAAGCGAATAACCTCCTGATGTGCAGAAGCCATGCACATGGTCAGCTGGGTCCAGTACTGAGGCTTATTCTTGGCCAAAGGCGTAGCATCAATTCCTCTCAATGGAATAGGACACTGCAAGGGCTCCAAGAAAAACCCACAACGCCTAGCATACTCCAAGTCCATCAAATTCAGAGCAGCGCCTGAGTCCACAAATGCCATGACAGAATACGATGACAAAGAGCAGATCAAGGTAACGGACAGAAGAAATTTTGACTGTACCATACCAATGGTGGCAGACCTAGCGAACCGCTTAGTGCGCTTAGGACAATCAGAGATAGCATGAGTGGAATCACCACAGTAGAAACACAGCCCATTCAGACGTCTATTTTCTTGCCGTGCAACTCTGGTCCAAGTCCTATCGCACTGCATAGGCTCAGGTTTAAGCTCAGGTAATACTGCCAAATGGTGCACAGATTTACGCTCGCGCAAGCGTCGACCGATCTGAATGGCCAAAGACATAGACTCATTCAGACCAGCAGGCATAGGAAATCCCACCATGACATCCTTAAGGGCTTCAGAGAGACCTCTTCTGAAAATAGCTGCGAGCGCACATTCATTCCACTGAGTGAGTACAGACCACTTTCTAAATTTCTGACAATATACCTCTATCTCATCCTGACCCTGACACAGAGCCAGCAAATTCTTCTCTGCCTGATCCACTGAATTAGGCTCATCGTACAGCAATCCAAGCGCCAGAAAAAACACATCAACATTACTCAATGCAGGATCCCCTGGCGCAAGGGAAAATGCCCAGTCCTGAGGATCGCCACGCAAAAAAGAAATAACAATTCTTACTTGTTGAACTGGATCACCAGAGGAGCGAGGTTTCAAGGCCAGTAACAGTTTGCAATTATTTTTGAAATTCACAAACTTCGCTCTATCACCATAAAACAAATCAGGAATAGGAATTCTTGGTTCTAACATAGGCTTCTGAACCACCAAATCTTGGATCTTTTGTACATTTATAACGAGATTATCCAATGAAGAGCACAGACCCTGAATATCCATGTCCACACCTGTGTCCTGAACTACCCAAATGTCTAGGGAAAAAAAAGGCAAAACACAGTGCAAAGAAAAAAAAAATGGTCTCAGAACTTCTTTTTTCCCTCTGTTGAGAATCATTAGTACTTTAGGCTTCCAGTACTGTTATGAAAGGTAATTCAGTACCACAATGGACATAGAGGTCAGTGCACATACAGTGACCTGGCAATAACCCAAAAAACAAGAACGAGCTCTGAGACGTGGGAACTCTGTTGACCGCAATCCCTAATCCTAACCAACGACACTAGAGGCAGCCGTGGATTGCGCCTAACGCTGCCTATGCAACTCGGCACGGCCTGAGAAACTAGCTAGCCTGAAGATAGAAAATAAGCCTACCTTGCCTCAGAGAAATACCCCAAAGGAAAAGGCAGCCCCCACATATAATGACTGTGAGTTAAGATGAAAAGACAAACGTAGAGATGAAATAGACTAAGCAAAGTGAGGCCCAACTTTCTGAACAGAGCGAGGATAGGAAAGGTAACTTTGCGGTCAACACAAAACCCTACAAAAACCACGCAAAGGGGGCAAAAAGACCCTCCGTACCGAACTAACGGCACGGAGGTACACCCTCTGCGTCCCAGAGCTTCCAGCAAGCAGAAAAAACAAATTGACAAGCTGGACAGAAAAAAAACAGCAAACAAATAGCAAAGAAGAACTTAGCTATGCAGAGCAGCAGGCCACAGGAACGATCCAGGAGGAAACAGGTCCAATACTAGAACATTGACTGGAAGCCAGGATCAAAGCACTAGGTGGAGTTAAATAGGGTAGCACCTAACGACTTCACCATATCACCTGAGGAAGGAAACTCCGAAGCCGCAGTACCACTTTCCTCCACCAACGGAAGCTCACAGCGAGAACCAGCCAAAATACCACTTGTGACCACAAGAGGGAGCTCTGCCACAGAATTCACAACAGCGTATTAAGCGAGGCGATGAGTGGAAAGCTGCATTTAATACGCCCGAGGGCCATTTTGAGTATCTAGTAATGCCATTCGGACTTGCCAATGCTCCATCAGTGTTTCAGTCCTTTATGCATGACATCTTCCGAGAGTACCTGGATAAATTCCTGATTGTGTACTTAGATGACATTTTGATCTTCTCGGATGATTGGGAGTCTCATGTGAAGCAGGTCAGAACGGTGTTTCAGGTCCTGCGTGCTAATTCTTTGTTTGTGAAGGGATCAAAGTGTCTCTTTGGTGTTCAGAAGGTTTCATTTTTGGGGTTCATCTTTTCCCCTTCTACTATCGAGATGGACCCTGTTAAGGTCCAAGCTATCCATAATTGGACTCAGCCGACATCTCTGAAAAGTCTGCAAAAGTTCCTGGGCTTTGCTAATTTTTATCGTCGCTTCATCTGCAATTTTTCTAGTATTGCTAAACCATTGACCGATTTGACCAAGAAAGGTGCTGATGTGGTCAATTGGTCTTCTGCTGCTGTGGAAGCTTTTCAAGAGTTGAAGCGTCGTTTTTCTTCTGCCCCTGTGTTGTGTCAACCAGATGTTTCTCTTCCATTCCAGGTCGAGGTTGATGCTTCTGAGATTGGTGCAGGGGCTGTTTTGTCGCAGAGAAGTTCTGATTGCTCGGTGATGAAACCATGCGCCTTCTTTTCCAGGAAGTTTTCGCCTGCTGAGCGAAATTATGATGTGGGCAATCGAGAGTTGCTGGCCCTGAAGTGGGCATTCGAGGAGTGGCGTCATTGGCTTGAAGGAGCTAAGTATCGCGTGGTGGTCTTGACTGATCATAAGAACTTGACTTATCTCGAGTCCGCCAAGCGGTTGAATCCTAGACAAGCTCGTTGGTCATTGTTTTTTGCCCGTTTTGACTTTGTGATTTCATACCTTCCGGGCTCTAAAAATGTGAAGGCGGATGCTCTGTCTAGGAGTTTTGTGCCCGACTCTCCGGGTGTATCTGAGCCGGCGGGTATCCTCAAAGAGGGAGTAATTGTGTCTGCCATCTCCCCTGATTTGCGGCGGGTGCTGCAAAAATTTCAGGCTAATAAACCTGATCGTTGCCCAGCGGAGAAACTGTTTGTCCCTGATAGGTGGACGAATAAAGTTATCTCTGAGGTTCATTGTTCGTTGTTGGCTGGTCATCCTGGAATCTTTGGTACCAGAGATTTGGTGGATAGATCCTTTTGGTGGCCATCTCTGTCGCGGGATGTGCGTACTTTTGTGCAGTCCTGTGGGATTTGTGCTCGGGCTAAGCCCTGCTGTTCTCGTGCCAGTGGGTTGCTTTTGCCCTTGCCGGTCCCGAAGAGGCCTTGGACACATATCTCTATGGATCTTATTTCAGATCTTCCAGTCTCTCAAAAGATGTCAGTCATTTGGGTGGTCTGTGATCGCTTCTCTAAGATGGTCCATTTGGTACCCTTGTCTAAATTGCCTTCCTCCTCTGATTTGGTGCCATTGTTTTTCCAGCATGTGGTTCGTTTACATGGCATTCCAGAGAATATCGTTTCTGACAGAGGTTCCCAGTTTGTTTCGAGGTTTTGGCGAGCCTTTTGTGGTAGGATGGGCATTGACTTGTCTTTTTCCTCGGCTTTCCATCCTCAGACTAATGGCCAGACCGAACGAACCAATCAGACCTTGGAAACATATCTGAGATGCTTTGTTTCTGCTGATCAGGATGACTGGGTGTCCTTTTTGCCTTTGGCTGAGTTCGCCCTTAATAATCGGGCCAGCTCGGCTACCTTGGTTTCACCGTTTTTCTGCAACTCTGGGTTCCATCCTCGTTTCTCTTTAGGGCAGGTTGAGTCTTCGGACTGTCCTGGTGTGGATACTGTGGTGGACAGGTTGCAGCAGATTTGGACTCATGTAGTGGACAATTTGACTTTGTCCCAGGAGAAGGCTCAACGTTTCGCTAATCGCAGACGCTGTGTGGGTCCCCGACTTCGGGTTGGGGACTTGGTTTGGTTGTCTTCTCGTCATATTCCTATGAAGGTTTCCTCTCCTAAGTTTAAACCTCGTTTTATTGGTCCCTATAGGATTTCTGAGTTTCTTAATCCTGTGTCTTTTCGTCTGACCCTTCCAGATTCTTTTTCCATACATAACGTATTCCATAGGTCATTGTTGCGGAGATACGTGGCATCTATGGTTCCATCTGTTGATCCTCCTGCCCCGGTTTTGGTGGAGGGGGAGTTGGGGTATATTGTGGAGAAGATTTTGGATTCTCGTGTTTCAAGGCGGAAACTCCAGTATCTGGTTAAGTGGAAGGGTTATGCTCAGGAAGATAATTCCTGGGTCTCTGCCTCTGATGTCCATGCTCCCGATCTTGTTCGTGCCTTTCATGTGGCTCATCCTGGTCGTCCTGGGAGCTCTGTTGAGGGTTCGGTGACCCCTCCTCAAGGGGGGGGTACTGTTATGAATTCTGTGGCAGAGCTCCCTCCTGTGGTCACAAGTGGTACTTCGGCTGATTCTCTCTGTGAGCTTCCGTTGGTGGAGGAAAGTGGTACTGCGGCTTCTGAGTTTCCTTCCTCAGGTGATGTGGTGAAGTCGTTAGGTGCTGCTCTATTTAACTCCACCTAGTGCTTTCATCCTGGCCTCCAGTCAATGTTCTAGTGTTGGACCTGTTTCCTCCTGGATCGTTCCTGTGGCCTGCTGCTCTGCATAGCTAAGTTCCTCTTTGCTATTTGTTTGCTGTTTTTTTCTGTCCAGCTCATCAATTTGTTTTTTTCTGCTTGCTGGAAGCTCTGGGACGCAGAGGGTGTACCTCCGTGCCGTTAGTTCGGTACGGAGGGTCTTTTTGCCCCCTTTGCGTGGTTTTTGTAGGGTTTTGTGTTGACCGCAAAGTTACCTTTCCTATCCTCGCTCTGTTCAGAAAGTTGGGCCTCACTTTGCTAAATCTATTTCATCTCTACGTTTGTCTTTTCATCTTAACTCACAGTCATTATATGTGGGGGCTGCCTTTTCCTTTGGGGTATTTCTCTGAGGCAAGGTAGGCTTATTTTCTATCTTCAGGCTAGCTAGTTTCTCAGGCCATGCCGAGTTGCATAGGGAGCATTAGGCGCAATCCACGGCTGCCTTTAGTGTGGTTTGAGAGGATTAGGGATTGCGGTCAACAGAGTTCCCACGTCTCAGAGCTCGTTCTTGTTTTTTGGGTTATTGCCAGGTCACTGTATGTGCGCTGACCTCTATGTCCATTGTGGTACTGAATTACCTTTCATAACACACCCCTATTTCATGGGCACTCTAGTATATAGTGAGGAACAATGGGCTTAAAGGATTTTGTGTGTGATTAACTGCGGTTCTAGCCAATCAAAAAAAGGCACGTGACCGGAAGTGATGTTGCTTGTGACGAAAAAAAGGACCTGTTTGCCCATAGATGTAATACAGGAAGTGCTGGTGCAATCTAAACCTGTACAGCTTGCGTGTCATCAGACAGTAAGTTGCTTTCCACCATATATAAAGTAGAGCTCGGCTTGGTATTGATGCTAAATAGTCTAACCAAATAGCATTGTGGAATGATATGGTATGGCAGGAAACACCAGTGGGAAAAAAACCTGAATATTCAGATCTACTGTATGTTTGGCTCTGAAAAAAAGGAGAAAAACAAACTATTACACACACAATATATTGTGAGAGGACACCTGGGGAGAGAAGGAATATGAGGAAGAGTAAAGAAATCTTAAGTGAAGAATCATTTTGAAGAGACACAGGGTCATGATATATTTATTTTCAGACAATAAAAACAAATATATCACATTCGTATGAAAGCCTGGAGATTTAATCCTTTTGGAGCCAGTGAATTAAATTTATAGATTAAAAAGGCTTCCCTATCTTTTAGAAGTCGGATGTGATCCTCTCCTTGTCGCAATGGGGGGGATGTGTTCAAAAATTTGAAATTTTAATTGAGTGACTCTATGTCCTGATGTGATGAAATGATATGGTAAGAGTAGTAGAAAGTTTTTACATCTGATGGTAAATTTGTGTTTGGATATCCGATCTCTTATTGCTTGTGTGGTATCTCCAATGTATAAGAGTCCACATGGGCATTTAATTAAGTTGACTATATTTGGGGTATCACAAGTGGTGTAATCTTTAATGGCATATTTTTTGCCTGTGTAGGGGTGGTGTATTAAGTCACCTCATAGTACGTTGTTGCACTGATGACATTGGAGACACGGAAATGTGACAATTTTAGGAGATTGTAAGAATCTTTGACTGGTATAACTGCCTGTCATACCAGTCTGCCTTTGCACGTGTATCGCTGATGTTGGGTGCTCGTTTAAAGCATGGTAGGAATAGTACCTGCCATTCTTTCGCTGAGGAGTATGCTGTATGGAGAATGTTCCAATGTTTACTGATGGGTTTAAATAAAATGTAGACAATCCAGTGATAAGTGTGTGTGAAGGGGATACAGTTATCTACAGAAGGATGGGTGAAGTGGATATCGAGACAACAGAAGATTCTTTTGAGAGATTAGGGGGATAGCCCCTTTCAGAAAATGTTTTACTAATTTCCTCTAATCTCTGCTCTCTCAAGGAGGGATCGCTGACTATCTGTCTCACACGTTGGAATTGCGACTTAGGAATAGACTGTATCATGAAGGTGGGATGAAGACCACGGTAATATAACAGACCATTCCAGTCAGTAGGCTTTGCATATAGGTCAGTTGTTAAATACCTCTCTGTGTCCTTAAGGACTAAAGTTTCCAGAAGATTAATTTGAAGTAGGTCATATGACATAGTGAAAGTCAAATTGCTCCAAGAGGAGTTGAGAACTTGAAAAAAAGATGTTAAGGTACTCAACTGGGCCCCCCATATACAAAAATATCATCAATATAATATTTCCACAGTAAGAAATATTTTTTAAACAAAATATTGGGATAATCTATAGATTCTTCTAATGCAGACATGCAGAAATTTGCATATGGTGGGGCCACATTAGATCCCATAGCAGTCCCCTTGACTTTTAGATAAAATGTATCTTGAAAATTAATTTTTGATGAGAACTATTGTTAATAGTCTAATACAAAGCTCAGTAATTTCAGGAGAAGTATGGATATTGCCAAGAGATCAGATACTGATTTAATACCTTGAGTATGAGGGATAGAGGTATAGAGGTTGTTGACGTCAAAGGTCACTAAAAATGCTTCAGAATTAGGCTGGTTTCACATTTGCGTTTAAAAAAGCAGCGTTTTAAACACAAACACATGTAGTGAAAAAAACGCATGTAAAAGCGTTAAAACGCTGTGTTTTTTTAGACGCATGCGTTTTTGCATGTTTTAATACAAACGCGGCGTTTTTGACACGTTTACATGCGTTTTTTCCTGCGTTTGCGTTTTTAAAACGCATGATGAGAAGTGTCTGACAGCTTCCAATCATCAA
The DNA here is from genome assembly GCF_032444005.1 of Ranitomeya imitator. Taxonomy (NCBI): domain Eukaryota; kingdom Metazoa; phylum Chordata; class Amphibia; order Anura; family Dendrobatidae; genus Ranitomeya; species Ranitomeya imitator. The sequence goes on along the minus strand of NC_091286.1, from coordinate 589,029,879 downwards.
AATCAACAAGAAAACTGACTTTAAACAGAAATAGCTAGGGTTAGGGTTAGGGTAAGGGTTAGGATTCCTATTAACCCTAGGGATCCTAACCCTAACCTTAACCCTATCCCTAACCCTAACCCTATCCCTAACCCTAACCCTAAGGGATCCTAACCCTAACCCTATCCCTAACCCTATCCCTAACTTTAACCCTAACCCTAACCCATCATAACCCTAACCCTAACCCTAAGGGATCCTAACCCTAACTCTAACCCTTAGGGTTAGGGTTTGGGGTTGGCTTATTAGTGTGTATTCTTGTGTTTTTCTATTAAAACGCATGCGTTTTTAAACGCATGCAAACGCATGTGCTTAAAAAGGCATGCGCTTACATTGACAGCAATGGTTTTTTTTGCTGCAAAAAATGCATGCGTTTTTTTGCGGCAAAAAAGTGCCGCTAGAAATTACTACATGTTGCATTTCTGCAACACAACGCATGCATAGAAAAGATGCATGCGGCGGCAAAAACGCATGTGTTTTTAATGTTAAGTATAGGAAAAAGACGCATGCTTTTTTTGCGCTAAAACGCAGCGGCAAAAAACGCAAATGTGAAGCCAGCCTTAGTGTTGAGCGATACTTTCCGATATCCAGAATTATCGGTATCGGATTGGATCGGCCGATATCCCAAAAATATCGGATATTGCCGATACCCGATACCAATACAAGTCAATGGGACACAACTATCGGAATGTAAATAAGCCCTTTATGTCCTTCTACATCCTCTTCCGGAGGGGGGAAGAGTGTGGGCGGTGCTTGGGTGGACACTGAGTGTCTGTATGTGCAGGCGGGGTCTGTGCGTTCCTGCCAGGGATGTGTACCTGCCTGCCCGGGTTCTGTGCGGGCCTACCGGGGCTCTCTGGGGTCTGTGCGGGGTGCGGGATGTCTCTGTGTGGCGTGCGGGGTGTCTCTGCGGCATGCAGGGCATCTCTGTGCGGGTTGCCTCTGTGCGGCGTGCGGGGTGTCTCTGTTTGGTGTGCGAGGTCTCTGCAGCATGCAGGGCGTCTCTGTGTGGCGTGCGGGGTGTCTCTGTGCGGCGTGCTGGGGCTCTGTGCGGGCATCGTCCGATGGGACTACAAGTCCCATCGGACGATGCCTACTACACTGACAGTGATTGAAACATTAGCCAATGATGGGACAGTAGTAGTCCCATCATCCGGCCAATGTGTTGAATGAAAAAAAAAATACTCCATACATACTCCATACATACTACATACATACTCCATACAGTACATATAGACATTCAGTACATTAAACATAGAGTTCATACTCACCATTACTTGTCATTTTGATCCCAGAAGCCAGTGTCAACCTGTAAAAAAGATGAAAAAACAAAACAACCAATATACTCCCTATACGCAGAAATCCACGAGTGTCCCACGACGATCTCCCGTGGAGAGCAGCAGCATCAGAAGATGTGACCGCTCTCCAGGGGCCCCAGAAACACAATGACGGGAGGAAGGGATTCCTCCGCCGCTGCAAAAAAAATAGTCCCTAGCCTCACTTATGGCATTGCTGGGTGAGAAATTTTCCCAGGCAGCAATTGCCATAAAGTGAGCCTTTGTCCTAAGGTAACCTCTCAGTGATGCACTGCAGGATCCATTTTCTCCTGTCAGTGTGTCACTGAGGGTCCTATAGAGCAGTGACATCACCCGATGTCACTGTTCTATAGGGGAGATCGTCGTGGGACACTCAATATTAATTGGACTGCAGCAGACAGGTAGTATGCGGTTTATTATTTTACGTTTTTTGCAGGTGCTGAAGTATGGTAAGTATGATTAAATGAAGAATATTAAAATACTTTTTTCCTAATGTGTGTGTTTTATTAACCCTTTCTTACTATTGGATTAATAATGGATAGGTGTCTTATTGACGCCTCTCTGTTATTAACCCGGCTTAATGTCACCTTACAATAGCAAGGTGACATTAACCCCTTAGAGAGGGGCTCAGTGCCGGAATTGGCGCATCTCACAGATGCGCCATTTCTGTGGTGGCTGCGGACTGGTATTTGTAGCCGGGGGGGCCAATATCCATGGCCCCTCTCTAGGCTATGAATATCAGCCCGCAGCTGTCTGCGTAGCCTTTCTGGCTATAAAATATAGGGGACCCCACATCATTTTTGGGGGTCCCCCTATTTTAATAGCCAGTAAAGGCTACGCAGACAGCTGCGGGCTGATATTAATAGCAGGCTACAAATATTGGCCCCGGCCATCGGCTTTCCCCCTCTGGCGCAGAAAATTGCGCGGGAGCCCACATCATTTTTTTCCGCTTTTTTTTTTCTTAAATTAAACACTCATTAATGCCTCTTTCACTCTTGCATTGGTACGGGTCCATCGCTATGCGTCGGGCCGAAGTACCGATGCACTTTGTGAAATTTGTGCATGACGTGGGCAGCGGATGCAGTTTTTCAATGCATCCGCTGCCCATTCTGAAGTCTGGGGAGGAGGGGGCGGAGTTTCTGCCATGCATGCGCGGTAGAAAATGGCGGGCGCGACGGCCAAAAAAAATTCACTTGAACATTTTTTTGTGCCGACGGTCCGCCAAAACACAACGGATCTGTTGCATGACGGCCGCGACGTGTGCCCATTCATCGCGATCCGTCGCTAATACAAGTCCATGGGTAAAAAACGCATCCTGCGAGCACATTTGCAGGATCCGTTTTTTTTCTGCCGGATCAATTTTTTCCGCCGGATCCAGTTTTTTCCACCGGATCCGTTTTTTTCCGCCGGATCCATTTTTTCTCATAGAGTTGTATTAGCGCCGGATTGCGCTTGATGGCCACACATTTCATCTGTTTTTTGCAGGATCTGTCAAAAAAGCTGTTTCCGCCGGACGGAAAACACATACAGAGGAACGGTTTTTCTGTCAGGTGGATAAACGCACAGCGACGGATCCAGCATAAAATGGATGATACGTATGGCCATCAGGCGCAATCCATGTATGTATGGAGAGACCCTGCATGCCGCAGAGACACCCCGCACGCCACAGAGACACCCTGCATGCCGCATAGAGACCCCGCATGCCACACAGAGACCCCACACGTCGCACAGAGACACCCCGCACAGAGACACCGCGCATGCCGCACAAAGACCCCGCAAGCCGCAGAGACACACCACACACCGCACAGAGACACGCCACACAGAGACACCCCGCATGCCGCACAGAGACCCCGCACGCTGCTTAGAGACACCCCGCATGCCACACAGAGCCCCAGCACGCCGCACAGACCCCAGAGAGCCCCGGTAGGCCCAAACAGAGCCCCAGCAGGCAGGTACACATCCGTGGCAGGCCTGCACAGACCCCGCCCGCACATACAGACACTCACAGTGTCCGCCCACGCACCACCCACGCACCGCACACACTTCATTATACTGCATAATTTCACTATAGGAACTTCCAATTCCGATTTCCGATATCGCAAAAATATCGGAACTTGGTATCGGAATTCGGAATGCTCAACAACACTATTCAGAATGAATTTGATTCATATCTCTGATAACTTGGGAAAAGGCATCCATGTCTGATAAAAAAAGAAGGAATGTTTTTAATTCATGATGTTAGGATCTTTTTTAGAAAAAAATGATAATGGTGAGAATAGGGAATCAGTTGATGCAGCAACTGGCCACCTGGTGGATGTTCAAGATTCTTATGGATTAAAGAAAGTATAAAAAATAGTGGAATAATAGGACATCGAAAAGAGTTTTCTGGTCAATAACCTCTCAAGTAAGATTTGCATATACAATATCAGAGATGAATCCACTTATCTGATGTATAGGATCAAAAGGGATGTGCTGGTAGGCAGTCGTCCTGAAGCTGTCTTTCTATTTCAATTTGGTAATTGGTTCTATTCATAATAACAATGGCTCCGCTTTTATCGACTGGCTTGACAATAACATTTTTATCATCCTGAACGTAAACCGAGGCTGGCAGCAGTAATATGGGCCTCTATTATAGTGGTACAAGTTTGCACTGAAGAGGAGGATGGGACCTTGTCTTGAGAGAAATGTACTTTTAATCATAGTGAAAGATAATATTTCTGAAGTTCCATATCAAGCAAAAAGGACAAAGAGAAATGCCCTTTTGTAGCACAGATAATTCACCTGTTGGAAGTTAAGGGGTTAAAGAGTACATACTATTTAACACAAATCAGTACTATGCTTGTGAATGGGAAAAATTGTAATTTGTCTTTAAAGAAAAATCTCTTCTCCAGGACTGATCATTCACTCAGTGATCACAGAGTTTTGCATTACTGAGATAGGAGATTGCAGTTGGTGTTCATAAACTTTTAAGGAGAACAGTTAGGGTCCTTTCAGGAGAACTTGCAGCAGAATGTCTGAGACTACCTCTAGATCTAGCTTTAGCTGGCTCTCCTTGTCCCCTTACTATCAGGGTTCCTCAAGGCTTATGTCACCTGAATCTTAAAAACATCTCCAGAAGCTGACTGACCTTTTCTCCCATTTGAAACTGCTAAAACTCTTACTGTCACTTTTATTCATTCTTGTCTAGACTACTGCAACTCTCTATTGATTGGTCTCCCTCTAATAGAGAAAAGAGAACCATTCAAGGTTCGATTCGCCGAACGTCACAATGTTCGCCGACCATGTTCACCCAACAGTTCGACGAACGTACCCAAAAACCATTAAATTCAACGGGAGACCAAACCAAACGTATGCCCAACAGCTTAAGGTGTGACAAAAGCTTCCAAAACAGCTAAATTAGAGGCAGACACCATGAAAAGTGGCATCAATTTACCCACAGTAGAGAGTTGCTAATGGTACAGCAGCAGTCAGTTATGGGCAATGCATGAGGTATCAGGGTCTGGGACAGCGTTTACAGCTTTGAATTGAAGTTTCAATGAAGACCTGGTGGTTAAGGGAGCAGTATAAGCTTTCTTTGCTGTGAGCCATGATACCTCATGCAACAGCTCCAATTTTTTTCCCAGCCACACAAACAACAGTTTCATAGAGAACTATCGGTAGAAAAATAAAGGGATAGTAACATAGGCAGTTGACTGATCAATTGACCCACAGTAGAACATTTTATAATGGCACAGAAGCTGTCAACCATGAACTGAAGTCTCAATTATGATCTGGTTGCTAAGGGAGCAAGGTATGCCTTCTTTCCTGGGAAATCTGATACCTCATGCAACAGCTCCATTTTGTTCCCAGCCATACTCAGATGGCACATACCTCAGTTTCATAACACACTATTGGTAGAAAAATAAAAAAGATAACAACAAATGTAGTTGAGTGAAAGTAAATGCAGGCCTGCCTGGCTGGGAGCCCTACTTCTACAGGCAACACACATGAAAGAGACCCAACCAAAATGTTCCACATTTCAAAAAATGTGGCATTAATTTTCACACAGTAGAAACAGTATAATAGACCTCTGATACACCTTCCACTACGGAAAACCCACCAGATGGAAACCCAACTTGGCGGCTCAATATTTACAAAAATGATTGTCACACAGCACTAAAGTGGCATCAATTTCCACAGAGTAGAAACAGTATAATAGGCCTCTGACACACCTTCCACTACAGGCAACCCACCAGATGGAGACTCAACTTTGAGTCTCCACATTTCAAAAAATTGTTTATTTCAGCAGTAGAAGGGCATGTCACAGTGAAAGGACTGACCTTTTAAAAGCAAAAAAATATAATGAGACATCCAAGGTCCAAAATGGGGTTGTTCCTCTTGTAATAAATGAGTAGCATGTAAGAATGTAGAAATATCCAATGAATTTACCAATTTTGATCATAGTTGAAAATATATGATTACCCACAATATTAATTGCATTACCAAGGCAGTGATGTTTCATGCCACGTGTCCTTGTGGGTTAGTGTCTACTGGAATGACTACACATGAATTCAAGAGGTGCATCCGTGAGCATATTGTGGATATTGAGGGGGCGTCCCAGGTGGTGGATCCATCAGTATTGAAACCTATTCCCCGCCATTTTTGGCTGAAACATAATTGTGATCCTACTGGTCTCTTATTTAAAGGTAAAGATCGTGTTTTCATTGGACCTCGTGGCATCAATTGGAAAACACTCCTTGCCCAAAAGGAGATTGAATGGCTCTACAAACTCAACTCCATTGTCCCACTTGGTCTCAATGAAAATAACAGCTATGTACCATTTTTACAATGATTATTCCTTTCTCTCAAGTCTTTTTGTCTCGTGGGGGGTTATTATCTTTGGACTATTTCCTTTTTTATGCAGGAAAAAAAAATATGGTAGCTGTTGCAACAGCAGGCACAGAAGCCATGAAAAGGTGGCACAGACTGCAATAATGCAAGATCAATGAATGACACTAAAAATTACACTAAAAATGACACCATCGCCCAGTGTGCAACTGGGGTACAAAAGTCATCAGAGATCTATGACTTGTTCATTTTGAGGAAAGTTAGGCAGTCTGCACTTTTAGGGGACACTGGTGGCCACGAAACGTGCGTTGGGGACCATCGCCCGACCGCCCCCCCACCTCTGTGTAGTGGTAAGTGCCAGCACCCTTTTCCACCACCATACTTAATGGCATTACTATAGAATCCCAATGCTTTGGGGTGACCTTGGTTGGATAGTGTAGGTGCTTTTTCTTATGCATACCATTACAAGGGTATTTACATCTGGGGGAGTGGGGGGATGGGCGCTTTTCCAGCATTCCTGGGACATTCATCCTGTGCTCTAGTCATTAGATAATGTAATATTTTGATATATGTTTTTGTATTATTTATGGCAATTAAAGTTTGTTTTATAAATCATTGCTTTGAATTGCTCTCCTTTTGGCACACTTTTAGGGGACAGCTGGATATGCTTATCCATCAGGACACCACCAGCATCGATGAACATATATTCTGAGAGAACACTGGCTGCCGAGCATGACAATACCTTCAAGGCGTGACAGGCGAGCTCAGGCCAATCTTCTATTTTTGAAAACCAAAATACAAGAGTCCAAGTTCCCCCTGATGGCATTGATATTGAGCTCAAGATACTCCTGCACCATCCATGCCGGTCACTCACAACGTGTCAGATTTGTACTCTGCTCTGCTGGTGCAAGGGCTTGCCTAAAAAATGTGTGAAATGACTCACAGAAATTGCTTATGCCACTTACACTATGTTAGGACTGGCGGAACGCATCAAATATTAATTAGAGGCGATATAAGATGCGTTTGTAGTCCGGGGTCCACCGTGCAGAAAAGACCCCTGCTACTCGGTAATGACGGACTATATGGCAGTATTAAGAGAAGAGACACATGGGTTAGCTTCACCCGGTATGAAGGAAGCGAACCCTGTTGCGTCACAAGGCCGCAATACCGCACAGAGAGAGCAAGCAAGGAGTCTCAGAACTCTGCCCCAAGACTCAGGGTAAGAGTCCCTCTAGACCTCTTGCGCTTGACACCGCTACAGTGGTGTCAGGGAATAAACTAAACTAAAGATTTACTGCACAAGAGTGCATGCAGCTCCGCTCTGGCGGACGCCACTAACCACCCTAACTTGGGCCAGGAAAGCGCACTATTTGTGCAGGGCGCCGCTCTGGCGGTCGTTGCTAATAGACGCTGTTTCTTGTGTTAAATGTGCGGGATTGCACTGTTAGGCACTAGGTAGCTCCACCATTCACGAGCAGTCAACAACTCTAGGAAGGGGAATGATTCAGAGCTTTCATACATTGACAGGCATACATCCACACACACATGTTAACAGGTTTACACTAGTGCATGGCCATGCAAACCTTTTATAATAGTAGTGCTCCGGGACCTTCATGATGGTCCAATAGGAGTCGCAACAGGACCTGAGCATGTGACCCCCAACCTCCAATGGGAGGTCAGCCCGTGGACATGCTCAGTATGGGAAAAGCAGGACTTAGTCCCAGAAACGCCTGCTCGCTGCTGATCAGTGCTGGCTACAAAGGCAGAGCCTGGAAAGGCAGCAGTAACCAAGCGCACAGTATCAGCTTGAGCCAGACGCAGGGATCGACATCTTCGCTGAGCAGGATCCACTGTGGCTGGAGGAGAATGGAAGACCACAGTGGACATGGTTTGAGATTCCCCCTGTGCAGTGGTGGGAACTCGACACCTAACACAATGCTGCTACTAATGTTTTTGTGATGATGTCTAGACGTCCCTGGGGTTGGAAGTCTAGATCTGCGATGCACACTGTGTGCCTCACTGCTGTCTTGGGGAAAACCAAGATTGCTTCCTCATTTCTATCCTGCCAGCTACAGACAACAGAGAGAAGATCATTATCCTCTTCATCTCCTGACTGTTGCGTGTCCATCACCTCTTCCTCCTTGTCCTCCTCCATTTGGCCCTCGGCTCCTGCAGCTCCACTAACAGTTCATCTGGCAACATGAGGCCCCCTCAATCACTGTAATCCACAACAGTACGGAACTTAAAGATATTGTTATCCTTTCTGCAACCTCCTCTGCTTCCATCGCAGCAGCCAATTCAAACCTGTGCAGAAGTGAGCAAAAGTAATTCATCTGTGCCCACTCCACAAGCGTGATTTGCACCACATCTGTACTGCGTTGGCCAATGCTATGCAAAAGGACATAATGCACCAGTGCTCATTGCTGCTGCCACAATCACTGCAACGTATGCAGAGTGGAATTCCACTGTGTCGGAAAATCGCAAGTCAAACAGTTAACTGGTAGACCAAAAGACCTCTGTAAAGACACAAGTCGATGACCTGTGGGGTGTGAACGTCAGAAGTGAGCACACAGCAACTGTGCTTTCTGCAGCAGTGCTTCCAGGCCAAGATAGTGGTTTAGAAATTGCTAAACCACCAGGTTGAGGACGTGAGCCGTGCAAGCCACGTGTGTGAGGCTGTCACTGCGTAGGGCCGCCACCAGAATTGCATTGTTATCACACACGGCTTTCCCCGGCTCCAAGTTTAGTGGAGACAGCCATTGATCTAACTCGACCTGGATGCCTGTCCACAACTCTTGAGCTGTGTGACTGCAATCTCCAAATTCATATTAATTTAAACACTGCCTCATTGCAGTGAGCCCTGGTTCCACAGTATGGAGATGGCCTGGGATTCTCTTTACTTTGTTGGAATGCGTGTCTCATTAATTTGAGGGTGCAGGTGGAGGCCATAGAGGAGGTAGAGGAGCCACAAACAGTGAAGGAACTGTTTAATACAGGGGTTTGTCCCACAAGCCTTGTGGATTCCAAGACTTGTGGGGCAGTCTCTTGACCACCTGCCTCCACAGCCACCAGAGTCACGCAGTGCCCAGTCAGTGAGATGTAACACCCTTGCCCATGCTTGCTCATCCATGTGAAATGCACCCTGGCAGACATAGATTTTTTCATGGAACAGGGGATGTTGTCTGTGACATGCTGGTGTAGAGCAGGCACAGCTTTCTTAGTGAAGTAATGGCAATTGCACAACTGGTACTGAGCGACTGCAACATCCATCATCTTCTGGAAACCATCTGTATCCACCAGGCAGTAAGGCAGCATTTCAGGCGGAAAGGCAGCATTTCCGTGACTATCATATTGGAGATGATGGCATTCAAGCTCTTCACTTTGGTATGTGTAGGAGGAAACATTCTTTTACGTGACCACAACTGCGGAACCAAGGACTGGCTACTGTGCTGAGAGAGGGTGGAGTAGGGTGAGCAGGACAAACTGCTGGACTGTGACTGAGGTGCAAGTGGAGATGTTATGGTGGATTGAGAAAGATGTGCTATCTTAAGTGACAGAAAAACAGCAGATATGTCTGCTTCTGTAATATCTGATGGGCTCTCACTCACCCCGAATGTAGATATGTGCATGAGAAGACTTGGCATGGTGGTTATCGAGACCCGCTGGTCGGCATTTTAGCACAGTGAAATTCCTAGACTAAGGCATGTTGATCCCACATGTGCCGGTTCATGCATGCAATTGCAAATTAGAGCAATTTTTTCTTTTACTGAGCTTTTTTTTGCAAATTTGGCAGATAATGTGAGTTGGGTCATCCTTTGCGGTCTCAGAAACTACTACTCATCTTCCTCCTTCTCCACATCCTCTGCTGAGCTTCAAGGCTGGGTACCTATGGGTTCACACCAAGTAGGATCGACAATCTAATTGTCATCCTTTCTGTTCTCACACTCCACACCCTGAGAGCCACACTCCTCCTCTTCCTGCCCTGACACCATAGTACAATCTGCATGCACTTCTGATATCTGAGTCTCATCAGGATCACCTTCACCCCAGTGATTATCGTCTGGTGATGAGGGTCAGGATCCAACATGAAAAAATTTGGGACATCGGTGCAGATGTTTTCCTCCTCTTGATTCTGTACATCTTTGGAATAGAATGTGTGAACAGCTCTGCAGAATGGCCCACATGTTTCCCACAGTCAGTTGTGCTTTGGAAATTTGTGACATGGAGAGAAACAAGGGTGATTGGGGTGCCACCTCTGATAATTGTACCGTGTGTGATGTTAAGGTGGAGCAAGAGGAGAGGCCACTTGATGCCATCCACTGGAGCAAATGCTCTTTCTGGCCCTCATTTACAAGGCATACCGCTGTGCGGCCTACCAAAGAAAGGAAGTGTATTATCCCATCCACTAACAGATTTTGTCAGTGGTCAGTGAACTGCGCACTTGAGATCTCCCCAGAGAGGCTCAATGATATTGAGGTCAAGAGACTGAGATGGCCACTCAAGAAGCTTCACTTTGTTCTGCTGTAGCCAATGACAGGTTGACTTGCCCTTGTGTTTTGAATCATTATCATGTTGGAACATCCAAGTACGTCCCATGTGCAGCTTCCAGGCTGATTCCAGTATTTGCTGATAACGTGCTGCATTGATCTTTACTTCAACTATGACCAAGTTTCCTGTGCTTTTGTAGCTCACACATCCCCAAAACTTCAGCAATTCACCTCCGTGCTTTACAGTAGGAATGGTGTTCTCTTCATCATAGGCTTAGTTGACCGCTCTCCAAATGTAACATTTATGGTTGTGGCAAAAAAGTTCAGTTTTGGTTTCATCACTCCAAATTACCTTTTTCCAGAAGTTTTGAGGCTGGTCTCTGTGTTGTTTTGCATATTGTAGGTGAGATACTTTGTGGCATTTGCACTGTAAAGGCTTTCTTCTGGTGACTCGACCATACAGCCCATTTTTCTTTAAGTGCCTCTTTATTGTGCATCTTGAAACAGCCACACCGCTAGTTTTCAGAGAGTCCTACATTTCAGCTGATGTTATTTGTGGGTTTTTCTTTGCATCCCGAACAATTTTCCTGACTGTAGTGGACGACGTTTTTGTTGGTCTACCTGACCGTGGTTTTGTTTTTTAAGAGTCCCTGATTTTCCATTTATTAATCCCAGTTTGATTGCTGGTGACTGGCATTATCAATTGCTTGTTTCCCTTCCCTGTTTTATACAGTTCAACTACATTTTCCCGTAGATCCATTCACAATTTTTTGCTTTCCCCATGACTCACAATCCAGAAACGTCAGTGGTTGGATGAAATATGCAAGAGTCTGTCTGAATCCCAGAAACTCACTCAGCTTTTATGCACGCTTACTGATTACAAGCAATGAGGTCACAGTTGAGGATGTTACCTTTAGTAGCCATTCAAACCCATTTGAGTCAACTTCTGTGCATGCTATCAGGCAAAAATTACCAGGGTATGTAAACTTTTGATGAGGGTCATGTGCATGTTTTGGGTTGTCATTATGATTTAAAAAAGAAAACACAGTAGTTTGACAATAAATGGCTTCACCCAACCACTAAGCATGGGCGGAGAAAAGGTTTTGGTGCTATCATTCATATTCTCTGAAAAAAGGCCAAGAAAGCAAAAATTATGCCCGGATATGTAAACTTTTGACCACAGCTATGTACCCTTCCCCTCTAGCAACCTGCTGTTGATCAACCGCAGACCCACACCTGCCAGCCACCTGTCACTAAATGAGCAATCACTATTTTCTTAGATAGTGTGCCTGATAAGCATTCTTATACTGAACGATTTTTAAGAGGAAATGTCTCCTCCTGATTCCTCACTGCAACACAGTTTTATCCCAAATGATTTGGATTAGCAAATAGGGCCTCCTGGCTGAACCCCAATATTAGGCTCAACGATTTATAAAAGGAAATATGGCCTTCTGATACCTTCATTGCAACAGTTTTATCCCAAATAATTTGGATTAGCAAATAAGGCCTCCTGACTGAACCTCAATATTAGGTATAACGATTTTTAAGAGGTAATGTGGCCTCTTGATTCCTCACTGCAAAACAGTTTTACCCCAAACGATTTGGATTAGCAAATAGGGCCTCTTGACTGAACCCAAATATTAGGCTCAACGATTTTTAAAAGGAAATATGGCCTTCTGATACCTTCATTGCAACAGTTTTATCCCAAATAATTTGGATTAGCAAATAAGGCCTCCTGACTGAACCTCAATATTAGGCCATGTTGATTTTTTAAAAGGAAATATGGCCTTCTGATTCCTCACTGCAAAACATTTTTATCGCAAATGCAAACTATTGGGATTAGCAAATAGGGCCTTCTGACTGAACCTCAATATTAGGCCTAACAATTTTTAAGAAGAAATGTGTCCTCCTGATTCGTCACTACAGCAGCACTTTTTACTGAAATAATTGTGATCAGCAAATGGGGCCTCCTGAGATTGCAACACAGATTTAGCATGATCTAGTTATGTGCTGAAAGATTGATTTTACACAGGACAGGTTACTATCTAGCTAACTGCCAAGTTCATTTTCAGCAGCAGTAGGAGCGGCCTCTCTGCACTGTTACATTTAGAAAATGGAGACAGAAAAACAGGATTTCCGCTTTTTATGTGGACAGGAACATGTGACTTCAGCAGCCAATAACAGAAGACCTTTTGTCATGACTTTTGTGGATGGTTTCTGCGCCCCAATTGGCTGCTAAAATATACACACATTAAGTTATTACAGAAGAAAAAAAAACTAAAAAAGAAAAATTTGCACTCCGTTGCTCATCTTACCTAAATACGCCCCCTCCCCACACAAAATATGTCCCTCCAGCTCATCATACAGCTCCACTATGCTAGTCAAAATAAAAGCATTAGTGGAAACATGATTATTTACCGATGTGTGACCTAATTTTTCTGACTTTGAAGAAAAATGCGCCGGAAACCGAACATGAATCTGATTGTGCTATGTTCGTGCCAAATTTGAAATTGGCAAACATTTTCTGAACAAGTTCGCTCATGTCTACCTTCTAACCAAACTTTTTCCTCTCCAATCCATCCTAAATGCGGCAGCCGCGGTCATATTTCAATCCAGCCACTTCTCCGATGCCTCCACCTTTTTCCAGTCATTACACTGGTTGCTTACTAACCTAACTCTCCCCTGTTGCATCTCCACACCCTCCACGCACATGATAACTGCAATTGATAACTGCACGTAAACATAAAAAAACCCTATTTATTATATTGGCTGGACCTGAAATAACAAGTGCTTTTAACCTATTGTGTTCCCCCTATTACCCTGTAGGTTGTAAGCTTGCGAGCTGGATCCTCACTTCTACTGTAACTGTTCAACTGTCTTGAATTTTAAAAGCAATAACTGTCATCTCCTATCTCAGTAATTAGAAAATCTATCTTCACTGATTACAGATTTTTCAGATTTTAGCCATGACATGAGAGTGCAAAATCAATCAAGGAGGAGAGAGACCTAGATTTCTCTGATATATTACAAAGTTGCTTATGTTCAAAGGTATTATTGTGATGTTCCCCCAAAGACAATTACTATTGCACTGTTTGGTTTGCATATCTTAAGGTACCGTCACACTGAACGATATCATTAACGATATTGTTGCTTTTTGTGACGTAGCAACGATATCGTTAACGAAATCGTTATGTGTGACAGCGACCAACGATCAGGCCCCTGCTGGGAGATCGTTGGTCGCTGGGGAAAGTCCAGCACTTTATTTTGTCGCTGGATCTCCCGAGGACATCGCTGAATCGGCGTGTGTGACGCCGATCCAGCGATGTCTTCACTGGTAACCAGGGTAAATATCGGGTTACTAAGCGCAGGGCCACGCTTAGTAACCTGATGTTTACCCTGGTTACCGTTGTAAATGTAAAAAAAAAACACTACATACTTACATTCCCGGTGTCTGGTCATGTTCCCCGCCGTCAGCTTCCTGCACTGACTGGTGAGCGCCGGCCGGCCGTAAAGCACGCTGTGCAGCGGTGATATCACCGCTGTACTTTACGGTCGGCGCTCAGTCAGTGCGGGAAGCTGAAGGCAAGGGACATGACCAGACACCGGGAATGTAAGTATGTAGTGTTTTTTTTTTTACATTTACAACGGTAACCAGGGAAAACATCGGGTTACTAAGCGCGGCCCTGTGCTTAGTAACCCGATGTTTACCCTGGTTACCCGGGGACTTCGGCATCGTTGGTCGCTGGAGAGCTGTCTGTGTGACAGCTCTCCAGCGACCAAACAGCGACGCTGCAGCGATCGACATCGTTGTCGGTATCGCTGCAGCGTCGCTTAGTGTAACGGTACCTTTAGAAAAAAAAAGTTCTGCATTTGTTTGTTACCTGCAAAATATATTATCTTGCTATGTCGCAATTTGCTGGCCAGTATTTGTTTTCCGCTCACTCTTGTTTGTTCCTCTAAAGGTACCATCACACTAAGCGACGCTGCTGCGATACCGACAACGATGTCGATCGCTGCAGCGTCGCTGTTTGGTCGCTGGAGAGCTGTCACACAGACAGCTCTCCAGCGACCAACGATGCCGAAGTCCCCGGGTAACCAGGGTAAACATCGGGTTACTAAGCGCAGGGCCGCGCTTAGTAACCCGATGTTTACCCTGGTTACCATTGTAAATGTAAAAAAACAAACACTACATACTTACATTCCCGGTGTCTGGTCAGGTCCCTTGCCTTCAGCTTCCCGCACTGACTGAGCGCCGATCGTAAAGTACAGCGGTGATGTCACCGCTGCACAGCGTGCTTTACGGCCGGCTGGCGCTCACCAGTCAGTGCGGGAAGCTGACGGCGAGGAACATGACCAGACACCGGGAATGTAAGTATGTAGTCTTTTTTCTTTTACATTTACAACGGTAACCAGGGTAAACATCGGGTTACTAAGCGCGGCCCTGCGCTTAGTAACCCGATATTTACCCCGGTTACCAGTGAAGACATCGCTAGATCGGCGTCACACACACCGATTCAGTGATGTCAGCGGGAGATCCAGCAACAAAATAAAGTGCTGGACTTTCCCCAGCGACCAACGATCTCCCAGCAGGGGCCTGATCGTTGGTTGCTGTCACACATAACGATTTTGTTAATGATATAGTTGCTACGTCACAAAAAGCAATGATATCGTTAACGATATCGTTCAATATGACGGTACCTTTAGGCCAGTTTCACACGTCAGTGGCTCCGATGCGAGTGGTGAGTTTCCTCACGTATCGGAGACACTGACTCACGTGGACACATTAAAATAAATGTGTCTCTGCACATGTCAGCGTGTTTTCACGGACCATGTGTCCATTTGCAAAACACGGAGACATGTCAGTGTTCGTGGGAGCGCACGGATCACATGGACCCATTAAAGTCAATGGGTCCATGTAAACACGTACCACACATGGATGCTGTCCCCTGTGTGTGGTGTAGAAACCACCATTCATCCCTTCTGTCCTGCTCGGTTGAAAGCAGCGCTCGCAGGAGAGAAGTGATGATAGATCAAGTTTTTTTGTTTGTTTTTCTTTAAACTAAAGTTTGGGGTCACCTCCCATCTCCCAAATAGGGGTGGAGCCGCATATTCATCACTGTAATGAGCGGTGCCACGTGACCGCTCACACAGGACGAGCTGCTGGCTCTGAGAGGAGGCATTGCGGGAGCTGGGTGAGTATTTCTCTGCAAGCGGGCAGGCGCAAGGGGGGGTGGGAGGTGGCAGGTTACCCCCAAACTTTATTTTTAACAAAAAAAAAAAATTTTTCATCTCTTCTCTCCTGCGAGCACTGCAGGGAACAAGAGATGAATGCCGCTTTCAGCACCACACGTTGGGGACAGTGCTTACTGTAGCGCTGTCTTTCCTGCACGGTCTGTGTGGTCCCCAGGAGGCACACGGGCAGCACACGGCTGCCGCACGTGTGCCACACTGATGTGCCAAGTGAGCACACAGACACACGGACACAGATAACTCTGGTACCGTTTTCTCCGTTACCGGAATTATCTGGACGTGTGAGACTGGCCTTAAGCTGGTTTAAACTGGGCATGGCTTTACATGGCAGTTGCTCTGGGAGCCATTTTATAGCCAGAGTTGATGTGAGACAAGGACCACCTATGCTGGGCTTGTGAAGTTTTCTTTTTCTGAACAGCAGAAACCAAGCCAGAGGCTTCAGGGAAAGTTACAGTATTGTACGAACAAGTATTATTTCTGTATCTGGTTTCAATAAACCAAGTTTTGAGTTGTACCCACACTGTGGATCTACAGTTCTGACAAAAATGAAGAGACCACCACATCAAAACCCTGTCATGGGCAGCCCAATCTCCAGACCTGAACCCCATTGAAAACCCTTGGATTGTAATCAAGAGGATGATGGATAGTCACAAGCCATCAAATAAAGAAGAACTGCTTACATTTTTGTGCCAGGAGCAGTGTGAAAGACTGGTGAAAAGTAGGGTTGAGCGAAACGGATCGGCCAATTTCAAAAGTCGCCGACTTTGGGATCGGGTCGGCGGTCGGCGATCTTCACTTCAAAGTTGGGTTTCATTTTTTATATATATATGTATATATATATGTCATTGAGACACATATATATATATATATATATATGTATTTATATTTACTTCAGCGCGATATAACTGAAAAGCCGGTAATTCAATTGCCGGCTTTTTATTTCTCCTTCACAAACCCGACATGATATGAGACATGGTTTACATACAGTAAACCATGTCATATCCCCCTTTTTTTTGCACATTCCACACTACTAAAGTTAGTAGTGTGTATGTGCAAAATTTTGGCGCTGTAGCTATTAAATTTAAGGGTTAAATCGCGGAAAAAATTGGCGTGGGCTCCTGCGCAATTTTCTCCACCAGAGTGGTAAAGCCAGTGACTGAAGGCAGATATTAATAGCCTGGAGAGGGTCCACAGTTATTGCCCCCCCCCCTGGTTAAAAACATCTGCCCCCAGCCACCCCAGAAAAGGCACATCTGGAAGATGTGCCTATTCTGGCACTTGGCCGCTCTCTTCCCACTCCCGTGTAGCGGTGGGATATGGGGTAATGAAGGGTTAATGTCACCTTGCTATTGTAAGGTGACATTAAGCCAGATTAATAATGGAGAGGTGTCAATTATGACACCTATCCATTATTAATCCAATTGTATGAAATGGTCAAAAAAACACACACACAATATTGCAAAGTATTTTAATGAAATAAACACACAGGTTGTTGTAATATTTTTTTGCACTCTCAATCCACCTGAAGACCCTCGACCTGTAACAAATTAAAAATAATAAACCAACAGTATCTCATACCTTCCGTAGATCTGTAACGTCCCACGATGTAAATCCATCTGAAGGGGTTAAAACATTTTACAGGCAGGAGCTCTGCTATAATGCAGCTGTGCTCGTGCCTGTAAAACCCCGGGGAAGGAAGGTAATGTAGGTCAATGACCTGTAGTTACCTTCAGTGGCGGTGATGCGCCTTCTGCTGGATGTCCTCACATGACCTCGAGCGTGGGAAAATATTCTGAAAAGTTCCCAGGCTCGAGTTCATATGAGCACCACTTTCCGCAACGTGTGCACGTGGCCTAAGACATTTGGTACCCTGAGGCAACAGTCTGCCAAGTCAGTACTAACGTGGATAAGTGTGTGGTGAACTGGAATTGGGAAACTTATCGGGGTGCTTGGGTAGATGATGTCAAGGAGGAGGGTGGTGGCATTGGCCATAAAGAGCTCTGCTGACGTCTGGTACAACCAAAAGATCTTTGAGCTCATTCAGATGTCTGATTTTTGCGTACAAGTGATTTTCACAGATTCATCTCGTACCTGTGATAGAGTATGGAGTCATTCACATGTCTGTGATTTTTCCGATTGTCTGATTTTGATCTGAGAGACAGATCAAAATTGGCAATACAAATCATTGGTTCCATTAAAAAATTAGACCGCACTCAGATACCATACAAGTGCGGTCTGATTTTCACAGACTGTTAAGAGTGAAGAAAGTTGCACATTTTTTCATTTCTTCACTTATGAGAAAATTGGATGACACTCAGTCCACACTCTGATGAAACTGATAATCTGTCTGTTTTGCTTGAACATGGAAATATTGGACGTCTGAATGAGCCTTTATCGGTGTGAGCCTTTATCGGTGCAGATCTGCCTCTTTTCCAGTCAGCTGGGGTGTAGACGTTGCTATTGTGCTCTGTGAGAGATGTGTGTATATATGGAAGAACAGCAATAGGTATATATAAGGTTATTAGTTTTTAGCCAGCCTACAAATCATGAGTTTGACTTTTGGAAGTACAAATGAGAACAGGTTTTATAAACTTTTTTGAAAGAAAATACATTTTGTGAAAAGGATTGTTCAGCAATTCTAAGAGTTCATAATATCACAGCATATGATGGATTAGTCTTCCAAATATCTTGGCAGGTTACTACAAAAAAAACATTGTGACCCACGTCTCTCTGTCGTCTGCTCACATTTCAGGGAGTGAAGTGCGCTCTTTTTTTCTCTTATTGGTTTCAATTATTTACTTTCTTATGTGCAACATAATGTACCTTTAGTGATGCTAAATCAAACCAAAATCATCCTGACTTCAACCTCGAAAGATTAGCAAGGTACAAAATAATGATTTCTTTATGCAGAAAACAGAAGTAGGTTTGGCAGAGCCAACTAACATTATTCAATGAAACTTTTTCAAGGGTGTATCCTAGAGTAGAGGTGCACAGCACAAAAAAATCCCATAACAAATCAAAGTTTTCTCTAGTGTTCCACATTTAGCCACAGATTGGTCTTGAATCGTCCATCACCCCATACATTGTAGGGCTTTGTAGATCTTAAATTGCCTCCTTATTTCTATGATAATCTTGCATTATTTGTGGATGGGGCAAGTCTGGGTAAGTGGCAAATATAGAGCTGTGAAAAGTTTTTTTTATCATTCCCAATTTTTTCTATTTATTTGCATATTTATTACAGATACATATTTTCAGATTACCAAACTAATTTTATCATTAGAACAGGGGTATTGAAACTTGGATGAAAAAACATTGATAATACTCTCTTTTCTTCGTATGTGCAAAATCAGTGAAGTCTGAATCAGGCCTTAGATGGAGAATAAAAGTTTGCTCTACTGAGATATGAAACCCACCAATGCAGCATTATATCTTGTCCCCCCATACATTACAGCATTTTTATAATTCAATGCTGCAAACTCCATGTAACTATAAACTCAGATAGAAACCAACCCCTCAATATTAGGGCTCTTGCACACTACCATAAAAATCAGACAAGTGCTCTCTGATTGTCCATTCATGTCTATGCGTTTGTGGGGAAAAAATCAGACTGCACTGGGATGACCTCTGACTCTGAGTGCTGTCCAATTTTTATGGACTGATAAAATGGAAAAGATTGAGATATGTTTTTTGCTCTCCACAGCCAAGCCTTACATAGACTTGGACACCTCTTGACACCTCCTCCAGCATTATATGGCTATATTCACACTTTGCGGATTTTGCTGCGGATCCGCAGCGGATTTGACCGCTGCGGATCCGCAGCAGTTTCCCATGAGTTTACATTTCAATGTAAACCTATGGGAAACAAAAAACGCTGTGCACATGCTGCAGAAAAATCCGCGCGGAAACGCTGCGGATTACATTCCGCAGCATGTCACTTCTTTTCTGCGGATTTTCAGCTGCTCCAATAGAAAACTGCAGTTGAAAATCCGCAGAAGAAAACGCAGTAAAAACCGCGATAAATCCGCAGTAAAAACCGCGATGGGTTTTCACTGCGGATTTTGCAATTCCGCTGCGGAAAAAACCGCAGTGGAATCTGCAAAGTGTGCACATAGCCTATGCCCTCCACAAAATGACAGAATTTGCTTTCAAATTAAGGGCTTGGGACTTCAGTACAAAAACTGTAGGGCAGCACAGTGGCTCAGTGATTAGCACTATGGATGAGCGAGCACTAAAATGCTTGGATGCTCTTTACTTGAACCAAGCAATTCCTAATGCTTGAATGCTCATTTTGTGTAATGAGCATAATGAGAGTTGTGAAGACACAGGTGGTCGGAGGGCACCCCAGTCCACTAGCTATCATACACCGGTCCGCTATCATCCATACACCTTTGCAGTCACCTTATTCAAATATTGAAAACAAAGTGTAGTTATGGTACTCCTACACTCATAAAAGCTCTGCACACAGTGGAAAGATTGCCAAAATTTACAACCAGGGTGTTAGGACTGGCGGAACGCACCAAGAGAGATGTAATGGATGCGTTCGCAGTCCGGGGTCCACCGTGCAGGTGAAACCTGCTGCTAGGACATGACAGACGATATGGCGGTACTCTTAAGTATACACGCGTGGGTTAAACCTCACCCAGCGTGAAGAAAGCGATCCTGTTGCGTCACAGGATCGCGGTACCGCACATAGAGCGCGAGCAAGTGGTCAGCGAACTAGACCCCAACAGGGATAGTAGTCCGATTAGACCCTTGCTGGCACTACACCACAACTGGGTGTGAAAAGTATATACAATAGAGGCACCGAAGTGCAAACTGTGCCGTGCTGGCAGGCACCACTAAGTACCCAGACATGGGTCAGGAAGTGCACACAAGCGCGTGGCGCCGCACTGGCGGTCACAGCAGAGGACGCTGACACGTGTGTGACACGTTGAGTGTTAAGGCGGGCGCTAGATAGCAGCCATACACCATACGCGAACAATCATACAGTAGGGTAGGGGTATTTAAAGGACGACTTGCACTCACAACAAACACACGTATAAAGTTGTACACTAGCGCATGGCCGTGCGGTCATGCGCAGTTTATATAGCTGCAGGACAGGAAGCGGCCACAGAAACTTTGCCCTTCCAAGACCTGCCAAGAGGACCAATAGAATGCGCTGCAGAGTCTGAGCACATGACCCTCGATCTCCAACGGGAGATCTTGCCCTGGGCATGCTCAGTGTGCGCAGACAAGGACTTAGTCCCAGAGAAGTCCACTCGCTGCTGACCAGTATTGGCTTTAAAGGCAGAAGCTGGAGAAGCAGCAGTAACTCTTCTCACAGAGTCAGACTGAGCGAGACGCTGGGATCGACGTCCCTGCTGAGCAGGCTCCACTGCGGCTGGAGGAGAATGGGAGACCGCAGCGGAGACGGATCGAGATTCCCCCTGTGCAGCAGAGGAAACTCGACTCCTAACATTACCCCCCCCCTCCTTGGGCCTCGCTACGTTCGAAGGCAGCAATGAGCTGTGGGGCCCGAATGTTTTCAGCAGGCTCCCATGACCTGTTCTCTGGACCATAACCCTTCCAATCCACCAGATAGAACTTTTTGCCGCGTACCACCTTACACCCCAAAATAGCGTTCACCTCGTAATCGTCCGTAGACGAACCCGATGTCCCGGCAGATGACTCGGAAAACCGGGACATATATACGGGTTTCAAGAGGGACACATGAAAGGTGTCGGTGATACCCAAGCGTGGAGGAAGAGCCAGGCGGTAGACCACAGGATTAACCTGTTCGAGAACCTTGAAGGGACCCAAGTAGCGAGGAGCAAACTTAGTGGACTCAACTCGCAGCCTGATGTTACGGGCGGAGAGCCACACCAAGTCGCCAGGGACAAAAGTCGGAGCAGGGCGCCGATGAACATCGGCGGAGGACCTCATTCTCTCCTTGGAGGCCCGAATGGCATCCTGCGTGCGATCCAAAATGTCCCGTGCCTCCACAGCCCAGTCTGCCACCCTGGGATCAGCGGAAGACACAGGCATGGGCACTGGAACACGCGGATGCTGGCCGTAATTTAAGAGGAATGGAGTCTGACCGGTGGAGTCGGCTACGGCATTGTTAAGTGCAAACTCTGCCCACGGTAGCAAGGATGCCCAGTCATCCTGTCTGGCAGAAACAAAATGTCGCAGATATGTGACCAAGGTCTGGTTGGCCCTTTCTACCAACCCATTCGTCTCGGGATGATATGCCGAAGAGAGATTTAACTCAATACTGAGTAAACGACATAGCTCCCTCCAGAATCGAGACGCAAACTGGGGACCCCGGTCACTAACAATTTTGTCTGGCATACCGTGTAAGCGAAAGATATGCTTGATAAACAAGACAGCCAACGCCCGTGCAGATGGTAGCCGTGGAAGAGGCACCAAATGCACCATTTTGGAGAAATGGTCGGTGATCACCCAGATAATGGTGCAATTACGAGACTTGGGTAAGCCCACCACAAAGTCCATCCCGACCATCTCCCAGGGCCTGTCAGCCACGGGCAGAGGGTAAAGCAAACCAGCTGGCCGTTGCCGAGGAGTTTTGTTCCTGGGGCAAGAGACACACGCCCGAACGTACTCCGCGACATCACAAGCCATATGCGGCCACCAGTATGTCCTCGCCAGTAACTCAGATGTCCTTTTAGTACCAAAATGTCCACCCACCCTGGACGAGTGCGCCCAAGAGAGAACCTCCGGCCGCAAACTAGATGGAACAAAAGTCTTGCCCGGGGGCACAGACTCCAGTGAAACCGGGGCCACGGTTCTCAAACTCTCGGTGGGGACAATAAGCCGAGGCTCCTCCTCCTCCGCAGATGACACAACGGAGCGAGAGAGAGCATCGGCCCGAATGTTCTTCTCCCCAGAAAGGAAATGGAGGGTGAAATGAAACCGGGAGAAGAACAAGGACCATCTGGCCTGGCGAGAATTCAACCGCTGAGCTGTCTGCAGATACACCAAATTTTTGTGATCTGTGAAGACTTGGAAGGGAAAACGTGCTCCCTCCAAGAGATGTCTCCACTCCGAGAAAGCCAACTTCATGGCTAGCAACTCCCTGTCCCCGATGGAATAATTCCTCTCTGCTGGTGCGAAGGTCTTGGAGAAAAAGAAGCAAGGATGCTTCCGACCTTGAGCATCCTTTTGGAAGAGGACTGCTCCAGCACCAACAGAAGAGGCATCCACCTCCATGATAAATGGCTTATCAACATCGGGGCGATGAAGTATGGGAGCGCTAGCGAAGTGTGACTTTATAGAGATAAAGGCCTTGGAGACCTCCTCAGACCACAATTTAGGATTTGCCCCCTTCTTGGTGAGGGCAACCAAGGGAGCTACCAAAGTTGAGAAATGCGGGATGAACTGGCGATAATAATTGATGAACCCCATAAAGCGCTGCACCGCTTTAAGAGAATGAGGTTCCTGCCAGTCCATCACAGCCTGTAGTTTGGCAGGATCCATAGCCAATCCCTGGGCTGCGATGATGTAGCCTAGGAAAGGTAAGGACTCCTGCTCAAACATGCACTTCTCCAACTTGGCATAGAGGGAGTTTGCCCGTAGGAGGTCCAAGACTTTGCAAACATCTCTCCGGTGGGAGTCAATATCTGGAGAGTAGATGAGAATATCATCCAGATAGACTACGACCGAGGTGGAAAGCATATCCCGGAAGATATCGTTCACAAAGTCTTGGAAAACGGCTGGGGCATTACAGAGCCCAAAGGGCATCACCAGATATTCATAGTGCCCATCCCTGGTGTTAAAAGCCGTCTTCCATTCGTCCCCCTCACGGATGCGAATCAGGTTGTAAGCACCCCGCAGATCTAATTTAGTAAATACCCTTGCTCCCCGAAGCCTATCGAACAGTTCAGATATCAAAGGCAAAGGGTATTTATTCTTAACGGTGATGGCGTTAAGACCCCTGTAGTCTATGCATGGACGCAATTCCCCACTCTTCTTCTGCACGAAGAAGAATCCTGCCCCAGCAGGTGACACTGACTTCCTGATGAACCCTCTTGCCAGATTTTCCTGTATGTACTGTGACATTGCCTCCGTCTCCGGGAGAGATAGCAGATAGACTCGGCCCCGGGGAGGCTCAGCACCAGGCAAGAGGTCAATAGGACAGTCATAGGGGCGATGGGGCGGAAGGGTCTCCGCCGCCTTTTTGGAGAATACGTCTGCATATGACCAATACTGCTTGGGGAGAGAGGATAGATCTGTGGATACCTCAGTAGTAGCAAACTGAACGCACTCCCTCTGACACCTACCCCCACAAGATTCACCCCAACCCAGAATTCTGCCTGAGGACCACTCGATATGAGGAGAGTGGTACCGTAGCCAAGGTATTCCCAACAGGATCTCATCAATTCCTTCCGGAATGACGAGCAGAGAAATTATCTCCTGATGAGATGGCGACATGGACAGAGTAAAAGGGATGGTCTGGTGTGTTATCTGTGAGGGCAATGTCGACCCATTCACCACTCGCACCGTTACTGGTTGAGCAAGCATAACCAAGGGTATTGCGTGACGTTGGGCGAAGGCAGAAGACATAAAGTTGCCCTCCGCCCCAGAATCCACGCAGAGCTCTACCGAGTGGGAAAATGAGCCAAAAGTAATTGTCCCCTTAAAGGACAACTTAGAGGCAAACGTCGCCGTGTCTAGTGTACCTCCACCAACTACCACTAGACGCTGACGTTTCCTCGACCGCTGAGGACATCTGGTGGCTAGATGTCCTGACTGCTGGCAAACATGACAGACCCTGAGTGCACAAGCGGTCCGGGACTTAGATCCTGCTTGTGACACCTCCCTGGCCTCATGTGACTCAGGAACCAGGACTGGAAATTCAAGAGGTTTGGCAAAAGTAGGAGCCAGCCGAAACCTCTGCCTACACTGGGCTCGCTCTAACCTCCGCTCGTTAAAACGGAGGTCAATTCGAGTGGAGACAGTTATTAACTCCTCCAGTGTGGCAGGAATCTCCCTAGTGGCCAGAGCGTCCTTTACGTGGTCAGCCAAGCCCCTCCAAAATATGGGGATAAGAGCTTTATCCGACCAATCCAGCTCAGATGCTAAGGTGCGGAATTGGACGGCAAAATGACTGACCAAGGACTCACCCTGAGTTAATGCCAGCAATTGGAGCGCAGTATCATGGGTGACTTGAGGTCCTAAAAAGACCTGTTTCAGAGCGCTCAGAAACAGCGGAGCACTCTGCACCACATGATCGCCACACTCCCACAGCGGCGTAGCCCATTCCAACGCCCTGTCCGACAATAGAGACAAAATAAATCCCACCTTAGCCCGCTCTGTGGGAAAACGTGTAGCCAGGAGCTCGAGATGAATAGAGCACTGACTCACAAATCCCCTACAAAACTTGCTATCACCAGAAAATTTTTCTGGCAGCGGGAGGTGAGATAATGTCGGAACAGGGGTGGCAATGGACATAGTAGCTGCAGCCACGCTGGCAGCCTGTACAGCTACTGCAGTAACATCCACAGCTGAGGTCGCGCTCTCGAGAGCCGCCAACCTACCCTCCAGCTGCTGGATATGCCGCAGAGATTGCTGTATGTCTGTCATCACTAGCCAGACCCTGGCGCTAGTGTAATGTTAGGACTGGCGGAACGCACCAAGAGAGATGTAATGGATGCGTTCGCAGTCCGGGGTCCACCGTGCAGGTGAAACCTGCTGCTAGGACATGACAGACGATATGGCGGTACTCTTAAGTATACACGCGTGGGTTAAACCTCACCCAGCGTGAAGAAAGCGATCCTGTTGCGTCACAGGATCGCGGTACCGCACATAGAGCGCGAGCAAGTGGTCAGCGAACTAGACCCCAACAGGGATAGTAGTCCGATTAGACCCTTGCTGGCACTACACCACAACTGGGTGTGAAAAGTATATACAATAGAGGCACCGAAGTGCAAACTGTGCCGTGCTGGCAGGCACCACTAAGTACCCAGACATGGGTCAGGAAGCGCACACAGGCGCGTGGCGCCGCACTGGCGGTCACAGCAGAGGACGCTGACACGTGTGTGACACGTTGAGTGTTAAGTCGGGCGCTAGATAGCAGCCATACACCATACGCGAACAATCATACAGTAGGGTAGGGGTATTTAAAGGACGACTTGCACTCACAACAAACACACGTATAAAGTTGTACACTAGCGCATGGCCGTGCGGTCATGCGCAGTTTATATAGCTGCAGGACAGGAAGCGGCCACAGAAACTTTGCCCTTCCAAGACCTGCCAAGAGGACCAATAGAATGCGCTGCAGAGTCTGAGCACATGACCCTCGATCTCCAACGGGAGATCTTGCCCTGGGCATGCTCAGTGTGCGCAGACAAGGACTTAGTCCCAGAGAAGTCCACTCGCTGCTGACCAGTATTGGCTTTAAAGGCAGAAGCTGGAGAAGCAGCAGTAACTCTTCTCACAGAGTCAGACTGAGCGAGATGCTGGGATCGACGTCCCTGCTGAGCAGGCTCCACTGCGGCTGGAGGAGAATGGGAGACCGCAGCGGAGACGGATCGAGATTCCCCCTGTGCAGCAGAGGAAACTCGACTCCTAACACAGGGTAATTGTTACACCTATCAAGGCACTAATTGGAGTGGCTCATAAAAAAAAAATTAAAAAGTGTAGTTATGGTACATCTACACGCATAATGGTTTTGCACACAGTGCAAATCCAGGAAAAAAAAATATAAGCAGGATCATCCATGCACCCTTTCAGGCACCGACTGTAGTGCCCCATTTAATTATTGGGAACAAAGTGTAGTTGTACTACTTCTACACTCATAAAAGCTCTGCACACAGTGCAAAGCTATTAAGGCACCAAGTGGAGTGCCTAAATAAAATTAGCAAAGTTAAGCTGTGGAGCTTCTACACTCATAAAGGCTTTGAGTGCAAAGCCAGGAAAAAATTATAAGGAAGGTAATACAGTCACCCATAGACTCTTGAAGGCAACAGCTGGCGAACCTCATTCAAATATTTTGAAAGTGCAGCTGATTTACTCATACATTCAAAAAGGTCTTGCACAAAGTTCTAGGGTACATTTTTGTGATATAAGACTCAAAAATATGTTTCAAAATGTTACTGGGTTACATTTCTCAGCAATGCAGTATTTCTTGTTCTTCTGTACGTTTTCAAAATGTTTTTGTTATTATATTGATTACCCTTAGACTATTCCTTCATTTGGAGTACATTAAGTTGCTATATAAGCCTAATAAAACTTGATAACAATGTATTGATATTATATTGCTCATCTGAAGGGTATTATATCTTCTTGGGTACATTTTGTTTCTGTAAAACGCTCAAAAACATGTTAAAAAATGTATTGGTATTATTTTGCTCACACATTGACTATTCTGTGGTGTGGAGTCTATTTTGTAGTTGTAAAAGCTTCAAAAACCTGTTCAAAATTTTATCTTTATTATATTGCTCATTCATAGGTTATTCCCTGGTCCGGAGTACATTTTGTTGCTATGTAAGCCAGAGAAAACTTGTTCAAAAGTTATCAGTATTGTATTGCTCAGCCATAGGGTATTATATCTTCTTTGGTACATTTTGTTGCTATTTAAAGCCTCTCAAAACTTGGTCACAATGTATCGCTATTACAGTTATATGAAAAAGTTTGGGCACCCCTATTAATCTTAAGCTTAATGTTTTATAAAAATTGTTTTTCTTTTGCAACAGCTATTTCAGTTTCGTATATCTAATAACTGTTGGACACAGTAATGTTTCTGCCTTGAAATGAGGTTTATTGTACTAACAGAAAATGTGCAATCTGCATTAAAACAAAATTTGACAGGTGCATAAGTATGGGCACCCCACCAGAAAAGTGACATTAATATTTGGTAGATACTCCTTTTGCAAAAATAACAGCCTCTAGTCGCTTCCTGTAGCTTTTAATGAGTTCCTGGATCCTGGATGAAGGTATTTTTTACCATTCCTCTTTACAAAACAATTCCATTTCAGTTAAGTTTGATGGTCGCCGAGCATGGACAGCCCTCTTCAAATGATCCCAGGGATGTTCAATGATATTCATGTCTGGGGACTGGGATGGCCATTCCAGAACAGTGTAATTGTCCCTCTGCATGAATGCCTGAGTAGATTTGGAGCGGTGTTTTGGATCATTGTCTTGCTGAAAGATCCATCCCCTGTGTAACTTCAATTTTGTCACTGATTCATGAACATTATTGTCAAGAATCTGCTGATACTGAGAGGAATCCATGCGTCCCTCAACTTTAACAAGATTCCCGGTGCTGGCATTCGCCACACAGCCCAAAAGCGTGATGGAACCTCCACCAAATTTTACTGTTGATAGGAAGTGTTTTTCTTGGAATGCTGTTTTTTGACCGCCATGCATAACGCCATTTTGTATGATCAAACAACTCAATCTTGGTTTCATCAGTCCACAGGACCTTCTTCCAAAAAGAAATTGGCTTCTCCAAATGTGCTTTTGCATACCTCAGCTGACTCTGTTTGTGGCGTGCTTGCAGAAACGGCTTCTTTTGCATCACTCTACCATACAGCTTCTCTTTGTGCAAAGGGCGTTGTATCGTTGACCGATGCACAGTGACATCATCTGCAGCAAGTTGATGCAGCAGCTCTCTGGAGGTGGTCTGAGGATTGTCCTTGACTGATTTCACCATTCTTCTTCTCTGCCTTTCTGATGTTTTTCTTGGCCTGCCACTTCTGGCCTTAACTAGAACTGTACCTGTGTTCTTCCATTTTCTTACTATGTTCCTCACAGTGGAAATTGACAGGTTAAATCTCTGAGACAGCTTTTTTTATCCATCCCCTGAACAACTATGTTGACTAATCTTTGTTTTCAGATCATTAGACAGTTGTTTTGAGGAGCCCATGATGCCACTCTTCAGAGGAGATTCAAACAGGAGAACAATTGCAAGTGGCCACTTTAAGTAGCTTTTCTCATGATTGCATACACCTGGCTATGAAGTTCAAAGCTCAAAGAGGTTAGAAAACCAAAAAAAGTGCTTTAGTAAGTCAGTAAAAAGTAGGTAGGAGTATTTAAAACAAGAAAATGATAAGGGTGCCCATACTTATGCACCTGTCAAATTTTGTTTGAATGCAGATTGCACATTTTCTGTTAGTACAATAAACCTAATTTCAAGGCAGAAACATTACTGTGTCCAACAGTTATTAGATATATGAAACTGAAATAGCTGTTGAAAAATTTTTTTTTTTTATAAAACATTAACCCCTTTACCCCCAAGGGTGGATTGCATGTTAATGACCAGGCCAATTTTTACAATTCTGACCACTGTACCTTTATGAGGTTATAACTCTGGAACGCTTAAAGGACCCCGGTGATTCTGACACTGTTATCTCGTGACATACTGTACTTCATGATAGCGGTAAAATTTCTTTGATATTACCTGCGTTTATTTGTGAAAAAAACGGAAATTTGGAGAAAATTTTGAAAATTTCGCAATTTTCCAACTTTGAATTTTTATGCAATTAAATCACAGAGATATGTCACACAAAATACTTAATAATTAACATTTCCCACATGTCTACTTTACATCAGCACAATTTTGGAACCAAAATTTTTTTTTGTTAGGGAGTTATAAGGGTTAAAAGTTGACCAGCAATTTCTCATTTTTACAACACCATTTTTTTTTAGGGACCACATCTGATTTGAAGTCATTTTGAGGGGTATATATGATAGAAAATACCCAAGTGTGACACCATTCTAAAAACTGCTCCCCTCAAGGTGCTCAAAACCACATTCAAGAAGTTTATTAACCCTTCAGGTGTTTCACAGGATTTTTTGGAATGTTTAAATAAAAATGAACATTTAACTTTTTTTTTTTTTAAATTTATTCAGCTCCAATTTGTTTTATTTTACCAAGGGTAACAGGAGTAAATGGACCCCAAAAGTTGTTGTACAATTTGTCCTGAGTACGCCGATACCCCATATGTGGGGGTAAACCACTGTTTGGGCGCATGACAGAGCTCGGAAGCAAAGGAGCGTCATTTGACTTTTCAATGCAAAATTGACAGGAATTGAGATGGGACGCCATGTTGCGTTTGGAGAGCCACTGATGTGCCTAAACATTGAAACCCCCCACAAATGATACCATTTTGGAAAGTAGACCCCCTAAGGAACTTATCTAGAGGTGTGGTGAGCACTTTGAATCACCAAGTGCTTCACAGAAGTTTATAATGCAAAACCGTAAAAATAAAAAATCATATTTTTTCACAAAAATTATTTTTTCACCCCCAATTTTTTATTTTCCCATATGTGGGGGTAAATCACTGTTTGTGAAACAAGAAAAGAGCTGACACACTCTAATGCCACATACTGATATGAAGGATGGGGGTGCGAACCAAGGTGGCTGAAATAGCATAGAAACAAAGAGAAAAAAGAGGCCACCAAAACATATTCGCACACCACCAATAATACATATCAAAAAGGAACAACTTTATTGGAAGTATAATTAAAAACAGTTAAAATCAGTACAAACAACAGCTGTCTCCACCCACATATAAAGCCTGAACAATGCTGCAAATACTGCAGAAATGGCGCCAAAGTGATAGAGAATAGTTATACACAATATATATATATTAGGAATACAATACACAAGATCAAAGCCTGCTACTGGGCAAGGGTACATCCACAAATAGGGAGCATCAGAATATGATAGACATAATAGATAAATGGTCCTTCATAACCCTATTTGACCAGGAAGTAGGCACATATAAGGGTCAAAACATAATAAAGTTGAAGCCGCCCATGCCACCTCTACATAGAGGCGAAAGCCCAGAGCAATACCATAAGGAAAAATATCCCAGACAAGGCAGAGTGTAGCCCAGACACCCAATAGTCACCTGAAATAGAGAGGGTTAAAACGGCAACCAAACAATGTCACAGGCCCGGGAGGCAGCTGAGCCCAACGCGTATCGCGGCAGAAAAGAGCCGCTTCGTCAGGGGAAATGCTTACCTCCATAAGTGCACTCCTTTTATAGTAAACTGCAGTTGTCCCCAGACGCCGGCGTGTGCAACGCCGCAGACCGGAAACCAGAAGACCGGAAATGACACATACAAGCGCAGGGCAGTACGCAGCTGCGCAGTCGACCTAGCATGCATGAAGTGGGCAGACGTCTCTGCCCACATGGATCGAATGCGCACGCGCCGGCACAAAAGCCAGCGGTCCACATCAGAACCAAAGAGGAAAATGCGCACGCCCCGGTAAGGTGGCCAGCGGTCCGCATTTTAACCTCTTCAGGGAAGATGACGCCCGTACAAGGGAAAGGGGCTGTTGAGGTTGTAGTAAAAGGACACATTGATGTTATATCGCAAAAATAGAGCAGCAGACCAACTGACCCAACTAAAGCACACAAACCCTTTAAACACTGAAAAAACTCAAAAATACAAAAATACTGATACCACATAGAATATTAACAAAAAAATAATAAAATACAATAACCAACAAATACAAAACATGCAGTGAAAATAGGGCTGGCTAACCCAAAATAGGGATTTAGTCGCTGATACGATCAATATCTTGTCAGCTCTTGTCATGTCCGGTATTATTGATGGAGGATCCACTGAATCATGAAAGCATAGATCCAATACCTCATCTTCCAGTAATATATAATCCAGTATCCAGACCCCTTACTGGAAACATGAAGCAACTCCAATGCACAAAACTGCCACAACATGCCCCCCAGGAAAAACAGTTTAACCCAAGAAGCCCGTAAATCGCAAGTCCTCATTGATCCCCTGAGGTGCTGTGGAATGGAGAGAATCAATCCACCGTGACTCAGTCTGTAACAGTCTTTTGTGTAGGGAACCACCTCTGCCCGAGCTCCTGATATGTTCCAAACCAATTATCTTGATGTTAGCACAGCTGCCCCCATGTTGTAGAAGAAAGTGAGAGGCAACCGTGCTGAGCGTCTTGCCCTTCCGTTTGTCCACTGCTGTCCACTGTTTGTCAGTATGTGGCATTAGAGTGCGTCAGCTCTTTTCTTGTTTCAGATTTCAGATTCTGAACATCTCTTTGATGTTCTTTCTTGCTTGGCAGCACCGGGTTTATTAGGACCAATTGTTTATATTATTTCTTTACATTTATATATTTTTGTGCAGTGTTGGGCCAGACGCTGTCTGGCGTGTGCATCATGGATTGGGATACCAGAGAGGCCGCATGGAGGGCTTCGGCTTCCACAGCCTTCATGGATAATGTACAAAGTGGCCCCGATTCGGACTTTACACGTGTTTCCTCAAAGCTTATGGCGGCCCAGAAGCAGGGGATTAAACTATTATGGAATATCAGATGCTTGGAGGAATACCTCAAACTGAAATTGGTGCCCAGGGGCTTGAGAATCCCTATCTTCCCTGCTTGGGAACCATCTGATAGCTTTCGGGCCACTTGGGAAGGAGGGCTTCTGCAGTGCTCGCAGATTTTGATCAATTTATTGGTGTCACATGACAGGGACCTTTTGGGTCAGGTAAAAATGGAGATCAAGAGCCTGGAAAGTGATCTCAGTAAATTTGATGAAGTCTCGCAAATCCAGCCTTTTAAGGTCAAAATAAAAGAAGTTCTGGATAAATATGATCGAGAAATTATGGACAAAAAGAGGTCCAAATTCATGAGAGATAAATCTGACTTTGACCGAAATATGGCTTATAAGTGGAAACATCAGGGGAATCAAAGGCGGGGTCGTGTAGCTAAAACCCATGTCGGTGAGCCAACTGTCAATGGCTCAACTCTTGAGAGACAATCATCTAGCGATTTTTTATCCTCCACGGAAAGCGAGCCAGAAGGAGGGTCAGGACTAGGCGTGGGCGGAGGAGACACAAATCTCTTCACCCGGATCACCAGGAATGGAGGTTACAGGCCGGTTCATCACAACCAACGGAAGAAGAATCGCAAGTAACTCCTGAAACCACCGATGACGCCCGTGAGTATGATAATTCTACAATTAATGATCCTTTACAAATTATAAACCTGTCTGAACATCAGCTAAGTCCTATTGAAATATCAGTGTTGAGGAGAGGCTTGACTTTTTCACCATCACAGGGGATTGATAAATTCACTTTGATCAAGGACCTTTTTCTTTTTTGTAGAAAAATTATTCTACAAGTTCTACACAACCAATCAGGCCCCGTACCAACTCCTGATCAGATTGAACAAAGAGTTCTCCAGGATCTTCTTGATTTGCTACAAGATGAGGATTCCGTCAGAGGTAGGCCACAATTTCCACATAGGAATAGATCAATGGTGTGCCCCCCTTTGTCTACAGTGCCTGCAGTAAAGATTTTTTTTGACATGGTCAAACAGGACATTGAGGCATTATCCAGCCGGCCTCATATTGGTGTCAATCTTACCAATCAAGAGCGCAAGGCGCTTTATGACCTGTGAAATAATCAGGATTTTGTAATTAGAGAGGCGGATAAGGGGGGTAACATCATCTTATGGCCCCACCAGATGTATGTGGAAGAGGCTCATAGACAGCTTGAGAATGTGCGCTTTTATCGCAGGTTGCCTTCGGATCCGACAGGGGTTTACTCTAGCAAATTGAGAGCATTGTTGGATAGAACTTTTGAACTGGGGATCATAAATGTGCATGAGTGAAATTTTATTTGGGTAGACCAACCTATTACGCCGACTTTTTATATGCTACCCAAAGTTCATAAATGCACGAGTAAGCCTCCTGGTCGCCCAATAGTTTCCAGCATTGGGAGTTTATGTGAAAAGGCATGTTCTTACATAGATTTCTTTCTACAGCCTTTGGTCACTACACTCCCTTCATATATCAGGGATTCTTCCCACTTCATTAGCATGCATAAAGGGGTTCGGCTGAATCCGGGGGACCTCCTGGTCACATGCGACGTTGAGGCGTTATATTCTAATATTGATCATGATGACGGCATGAAAGCGGTTCTATTCTTTCTGGACCTACAGGTAAATTCCGATAGATTACATGATTCTTTTATTATTGATTTACTTGATTTTGCGTTAAGGCACAATTTTTTCTTATTTCACAGGATATATTATTTACAGACATCTGGTGTGGCGATGGGGGCGCGATGTGCCCCCTCGTTTGCAAATCTTTTTTTAGGGTGGTGGGAAGCTACTATTGTTTTTGCTTCTGATTACTTTAGGAAGAGGGTGCGGCAGTGGTCACGCTTCATTGATGACGTTTTTTTCATTTGGTCAGGTTCATCGGAGGAACTGTGTCAATTTATGGACCTTCTTAACAACAATTTTATCAATGTTTTTTTGACCTATCAATTCTCTTCCGTTTCAGTTAACTTTCTGGATTTGGAGATTGGGTGTCAGGACGGCACACTTTCAACATGCCTTTACCGTAAGCCTACAGCGGCTAATGGGCTTTTGGATTATCGGAGTTTTCACCCCAGGCACACGAGGGATGGAGTGCCGACTGGCCAATTTCTTAGAGCCAGGCGTAATTGTACTCGGGATGTGGACTTTAGGAGAGAGGCTCAGGATCTTACGAGCAGGTTTAAAACCAGGAATTATCCCCAAAAATGTATTTCTCGTGCATTCCAGAGGGCTAATCAACAGTCGCAGGATTCTTTATTGGTTGCCAGGAAAAGGAAACCTGATGGCCTTGTACGATTCATTACGGGCTATCATACCCATTGGTCTGAGGTGAGTAGGATTCTCAATAAGCATTGGAGGATTCTGACTTCTGATACACAAACATCTCAAATCATCAGCACTCGGCCATTAATTACGGCCAGGAGGGCACCAAATTTTAAGGATATACTCACGCAGAGCCACTATAGGAGGCCTACACAGAGATTGAATCGTGGGGTTATCATTAGGGGGTCCTTTCCATGCGGTGATTGCAGCATTTGCCAGTTTATGCATCTTACACGCGATGTCTTTTGCGACCCTGTTGACCAAACACAACATAAATTGAAGGCTTACATAAACTGCAAAACGACCAATGTTGTCTATGCCTTGATCTGTCCATGTCCTTGCATCTATGTAGGCCAGACTTCACAAAAACTACGACGCAGGATTCAAAGTCATCTTTCTACCATCAACACGGCAGCAGTGGACAAACGGAAGGGCAAGACGCTCAGCACGGTTGCCTCTCACTTTCTTCTACAACATGGGGGCAGCTGTGCTAACATCAAGATAATTGGTTTGGAACATATCAGGAGCTCGGGCAGAGGTGGTTCCCTACACAAAAGACTGTTACAGACTGAGTCACGGTGGATTTATTCTCTCCATTCCACAGCACCTCAGGGGATCAATGAGGACTTGCTATTTACGGGCTTCTTGGGTTAAACTGTTTTTCCTGGGGGGCATGTTGTGGCAGTTTTGTGCATTGGAGTTGCTTCATGTTTCCAGTAAGGGGTCTGGATACTGGATTATATATTACTGGAAGATGAGGTATTGGATCTATGCTTTCATGATTCAGTGGATCCTCCATCAATAATACCGGACATGACAAGAGCTGACAAGATATTGATCGTATCAGCGACTAAATCCCTATTTTGGGTTAGCCAGCCCTATTTTCACTGCATGTTTTGTATTTGTTGGTTATTGTATTTTATTATTTTTTTGTTAATATTCTATGTGGTATCAGTATTTTTGTATTTTTGAGTTTTTTCAGTGTTTAAAGGGTTTGTGTGCTTTAGTTGGGTCAGTTGGTCTGCTGCTCTATTTTTGCGATATAACATCAATGTGTCCTTTTACTACAACCTCAACAGCCCCTTTCCCTTGCACGGGCGTCATCTTCCCTGAAGAGGTTAAAATGCGGACCGCTGGCCACCTTACCGGGGCGTGCGCATTTTCCTCTTTGGTTCTGATGTGGACCGCTGGCTTTCGTGCCGGCGCATGCGCATTCGATCCATGTGGGCAGAGACGTCTGCCCACTTCATGCATGCTAGGTCGACTGCGCAGCTGCGTACTGCCCTGCGCTTGTATGTGTCATTTCCGGTCTTCTGGTTTCCGGTCTGCGGCGTTGCACACGCCGGCGTCTGGGGACAACTGCAGTTTACTATAAAAGGAGTGCACTTATGGAGGTAAGCATTTCCCCTGATGAAGCGGCTCTTTTCTGCCGCGATACGCGTTGGGCTCAGCTGCCTCCCGGGCCTGTGACATTGTTTGGTTGCCGTTTTAACCCTCTCTATTTCAGGTGACTATTGGGTGTCTGGGCTACACTCTGCCTTGTCTGGGATAT
Source organism: Ranitomeya imitator (assembly GCF_032444005.1). NCBI lineage: Eukaryota > Metazoa > Chordata > Amphibia > Anura > Dendrobatidae > Ranitomeya > Ranitomeya imitator. Next base: position 588,993,774 of record NC_091286.1, on the reverse strand, counting down.
TTTTCCTTATGGTATTGCTCTGGGCTTTCGCCTCTATGTAGAGGTGGCATGGGCGGCTTCAACTTTATTATGTTTTGACCCTTATATGTGCCTACTTCCTGGTCAAATAGGGTTATGAAGGACCATTTATCTATTATGTCTATCATATTCTGATGCTCCCTATTTGTGGATGTACCCTTGCCCAGTAGCAGGCTTTGATCTTGTGTATTGTATTCCTAATATATATATATATTGTGTATAACTATTCTCTATCACTTTGGCGCCATTTCTGCAGTATTTGCAGCATTGTTCAGGCTTTATATGTGGGTGGAGGCAGCTGTTGTTTGTACTGATTTTAACTGTTTTTAATTATACTTCCAATAAAGTTGTTCCTTTTTGATATGTATTATTGGTGGTGTGCGAATATGTTTTGGTGGCCTCTTTTTTCTCTTTGTTTCTATGGTAAATCACTGTTTGGGCGCATGGGAGAGCTCGGAAAGGAAGGAGCGCCGTTTGACGTTTCAATGCAAAATTGACAGGAATTGAGATGGGACGCCATGTTGCGTTTGGAGAGCCATTGATGTGCCTAAACATTGAAACCCCCAACAAGTGACACCATTTTGGAAAGTAGACCCCCTAAGTAACTTATCTAGAGGTGTGTTGAGCACTTTGACCCACCAAGTGCTTCACAGAAGTTTATAATGCAGAGCCGTAAAAATAAAACAAACATTTTTTCCCACAAAAATTATTTTTTAGCCCCCAGTTTTGTATTTGCCCGAGGGTAACAGGAGAAATTGGACCCCAAAAGTTGTTGTCCAATTTGTCCTGAGTACGCTGATACCCCATATGCGGAGGGACCACCGTTTGGGCGCATGGGAGGGCTCGGAAGGGAAGGAGCGCCATTTGGAATGCAGACTTAGATGGAATGGTCTGCAGGCATCACATTGCGTTTGCAGAGCCCCTAATGTACCTAAACAGTAGAAACCCACCACAAGTGACACCATTTTGGAAAGAAGACCCCCTAAAGAACTTATCTAGATGTGTTGTGAGAGCTTTGAAACCCCAAGTGTTTCACTACAGTTTATAACGCAGAGCCGTGCAGTAAAAAATAT